>NC_139606.1:94690947-94996300 GCF_964270895.1 Podarcis filfolensis
AGCTGTGAGGTCAGAGCTCCCCCATGTATGTACACTGCAGTGTCAGGAGGGTGGTTCTGTGGCATTGCCCCAACATGCAGGCTGCTATTGATATTTTCTGCACTACCTGGAAACATCTCAGATTGAACCTTTGGGTCTTATGCCTATGTAGCAAGTGCTCTGCTACTAAGCTTTCCAACTTTTCTGTGCACATGCATACAGATCCCATCAAATCTGGGTTATGAACAGCCCCCTGAGGTTGTGTCTATTTCCTAGTTCCAAAAAATGTGGAAGTTGGTCATCTTGACTCTAGTCACCTGTGTGTAGTTGCCTTAGTATTAGCCTACTTTCATCATGCAACAGTTTTCAGGACCAAAGCCTTAAATTCCTAGGAGGAGAGGGATCAGAGCTGGAAAAGAATGGTGGAACGGTACATTTCTTATGTATTCATCTAAATCTCTAGCCTTTCTAGCCTTTATTTTTTAAAAATTGTTACCTTTAAAGTTGGTTTGAATTAGAGAATCAAAAGAACTATGGTTTAGGGCTAAGACTTGCTGTGGCAATTAGGTGGTTAGGACAAGCTGTACTAGAGAGGCTGATGTGGATATGCAGGAGAGGCCCTGACTTTGTGGGGAACTGCATGGGATCCCTCTAGTCTGTCTTCTTAATTGGAAGATTAACACCCACAAAGTGGATATAAACTGGTAACATGATGTAGAGCACATGCTTCTGGATAAAAGCAGAATGTCTGTTGGCCATGCATACCAAAAGACATAGCTTTGCAGATACACAAGGGCAGTCGCTTCCCTAGGCCTGCTGCTATCTTAGAAAAGCCACTGCTAGGATCTCTCCCTTGAAAGGGCTGCTGTACTGAAAGCCATTGCCAGGGATGAAGGAAGAAGACAAGTAAAGGCTGCTTGCCCAGCACAACCCGCCTATTCACAGAGTAGCAGTACTTGAGAGCTGTAACTGCCACCACTGATAAAGGGGAGAAGAGGGAAAGGGACAGAGGTGACTCAAGAAAGCACCAGCACCAGCAAAAACGCAGCCATAATCAATTCCAACCAGTATCTCTTAGATTGCTGGATGAATGTCATCTCCCATTAATATAGTGTGATCTATAACTGTTTCCCATCTTCTAGGGCTTCAGATGTATGCTGCATGTCTGAGTGGTAGGTTCAGAAATTTTAATGTCATTCACATGATGCCTGCATAGTCATGTGATGTTTTGAATTAAACAAATACTAGTAATAGCCAGAATTCTGCAATTGTTCGTTCCTGCATGGGTGTAGAGCAGAAGCTGTGGAAAGGTCATTCTCTGAGGAAGTTAAGCGAGCCACATCCTCAGGCTAGGGTGGTGTAGAAAAGATTGCTGGTGAGTCATCTGAATCTGAGTCCTTCTCAGGCTGACACTGAGACCCTAAGCTTGGGGATACCACAGCCTGCCTCTACCAATACTACAGTATTTCGAAAGCCGCAGCCACAAATCATGGGCATAAGTCTAACCTCCTCACAATATGCTTCTGTTTGTTTACTTATTAATTGGTAAATCATAGCTTGAGATTTATATTAGTGAAATAAAAATATATTCATAATGGACAAATTGTTGGATGGGAAGACAATATAATTATATACTTATGGAATTACATACTTTCCCTATGTTTATGAGGAGAAGCTTTTTAAAAAGATTCTTTTCTCTGTAGTCTGAAATGACTCGGCTAGATTTCTTTCCTGCTGCTAAGCAGAGCTGTGTCTGGCCAGGGACAAGGTCTGTCAGTTCTAGGGAATCTTCCTCCTTACATGCACTGGAACCTTTCTTCCTGACAATGTTTTTCTGCAGGGAAATGAAATAGGTTAGGCTGCCTATCCTTTGAATCACCCTAGACACTGCCTGTTCTGCAGTGCTGTTAAGCAAACAATGTACATTACTTCCAAAAAGGTGTTCGAAGTAGGAGCCTTATACCCCCACCTAAAAAAAGAGATATAAGGAAATGGCAGGTGGCCTGATGACATCTAAGCATTCAGCCAGCTGAATAGGTAATGTTCAAAATCATGTCAACACCTCAAAAATATGACATTGCCTTATATGTCACAGTAAACTCTCCATGCATTTTTATTCATCTTCTTATCACACATATCTGGAATAACAGATGTCAAGTTTTTACTCCCCCACTGTACTCACAAGTGCTAGAAACTTATTTCAAACAACAGAAATAAATCTAAGATTAAAGATCCTACCTTAGTGAGTTTTATTGTATCTTGGTAATTGAGATTAGACTACCAGCAGCAACAATATATTCTCATTTTGTGCTAGTAACGAGAGGGGGCCTTCCCACCCTTTGCCATGCACATCACAGTCCTCCATCGTCAAGTCAGGTTTTGGCTTGGTAAACTGAGAGTGAAATTAGATGTGACATTTTCTGATCTATTTGTTTAATTGCTGTTTTAACTGTTTGATTGTTAGGCTTTTTAACAGGCTTGCTTTATTGTGTATTTCAAGTACGTGCGGATGTTTTGCAATTGATTTTATACTTGTAAACTGCTTAGAAGCCATTTTGGCATGTAAGCAGTACAGTAAGCATGCAACTTACACAAGGGTTATGTTCTGGGGATCACACCTAAAGCCAAAATTGCATATAATCAAAACACATTGGGTTCAATGTTAGGTGGGATTGCCAGAACCCCACCCTCTTTCTGCCCCCATATATATATAATTTTTTGCCACATTTGTAAAGCTGAATTTGCACAAGTTAAATGCATGTTAAGTTGCAGACTTACTGTGTACAAATTATTATTATTATTACTATTATTAGATATAGATATACAATATTAATGCACTTAACACACACATTTAAAAATGTAAAGAGTAGCTGCAGAAGTCCTCAGGTACAAGAAGACCACAGTGTTTAGAGTGGAATAGTGTGCTTTAATTTAATGCTTACTAATGAAACCGACGAAGATAACCTGATAAAAGTATGGTAATTGTCCTGAAGCTGCTATTTGCATTGGGAGGAAAGCCTTCCTTGGCGCACTAGAGGCTTTCTCCTCATCCAAATAGCAGCCTCTGGGAGTTCATTTTCATGTGAGGCATGTGGGGGTGGGGTGGGGAGTATACTTGCGCTCTCCAACCCCTGTGGTCCTGCTGCTGTTTGGCACTGTGTCGCTGCTATATACATTTGTTTAAATGTGCACATTTACTTGCATTTCTGAATGTAACATCACAGCTTGTGTGGCCCTGAGTCATTTTCTTGAAACGTGAAGGAAAGAGCTTGGTTTTCCTGAGCCAATTTCTGACTTCAGATACTGCAGTGTACTCCTAATAATCCCAAACATAGCCTTTGCCTCCCTTCACCATTCACTTACCTGACTTGCTGAAGACTCCAGGAACAGCTCTTCCCTTAAACACCAAACTTCAGCATCCTCACTACTCAAAGCTGGAGAATTGGCCATCAACATCACTTGAACAGTAAAAGCATAAGCCAAGTAAAGCAGTGAAGTGTAGCGAATGTGAGGAAAATATTTTTACACATAATTTGTGAGTAGTTCATGTTTGAAGTTATGTCATCTTTCTCATTCTTTGAATTCAGTTGCCTTTCTGAAGCTCGATATATCTATTCTGATGTGTAGCAAAAATGTTACATCAAAGGTTAATGTTTGAATCCAGGCTTTAAAAAAAAGAGGGAGAGAGAACAGAGGGGTTGAGATGTTATTTAATGGAGGGAGTGTGGTAGAAACCCCCAAATGAATAAAAGCCCTTAAAAGCAACATATAAAAGCAAATAACAGTCTTCTTCCCCTGACGAATAGTTCAAAAAGTAGCCAACAGTTTGGATGTGATCTGTCGCATTGCATACAAATGAAGATACTGTCACTATCAGTTTCCTCTGAAATGCTTTGATCTGGTCATAAAGGATTGACAGCTATATCAGGACTCCTATTCCAGTCTGTATAGATTTTTCCACAACTGTTTCAGTTTCATAATTGTATTTCCGTATGAAATACTTCCCTCTCTCTCTCTCTCTCTCTCTCTCTCTCTCTCTCTCTCTCTCTCTCTCTCTCCCCCCCCCCCCCCCCCACATACACACAGTCTCTTGAGGCTTGGTACTATTTGAGAACTTAGGTGTGGGACGACATGTTAGCATGTGCCTCCATATCACAAAGTTAACTTTGGGCAGTTCCCGGAAGCAGATGGAAGAAACATTAATCAGTTGTTAAGCTTAGTTTCAAAAAGGGAGAGATGTACACAACTCCCAGAGATGTTCATTTCCCTCTCCCTTTTGTAGGAGACTTGAAGAGGGAGTTTTCTTTATTTTCAAATGCCCAAAATGTTTCAGAAACTGGTCTCTATGACATACTAATTTTCTATGTGCAGGCACTGGTTTTAGCAAAACCAGTGGAAGAAAGTCATTCAGTATCCAAACATACATGTTGTTTATCATTCTGACTTAGGAGTCAGAATCCTGCTTAGGAGTCCAAATCTACATAACAAGATTAATAATTGGAATCCTCTACAATTAGTAATGGAATCTACATTAGGTAAGACTTTGGCCCAATTTACTTGTCTTGCGTATAGGCACTCACATGGAGGAGCAGGGGCTGTTGTTTGAGCCCTAACTCCAATGCTGTGCCTCCATTATTGTGTTGTGCCCCTTTTGCCACACTGCCCCAACTGTTATGTGTTGAGCAAGGAGGTCTGAAAGGGGAAACTTTGACACCATGTGAGTGGCACACTTCTCCCATTCTGCACTTTGTCAAAGTACAGTCCGAGGAGGACTGGACCATTGTCATGTGCTTTATTATTATAATTTTTCAATTGCATACATAAGAACAAAACAGGAGCCTTTCAGATCAGGCCAGTGGCCCATCTGGTCCAGCATCCTGTTCTCACAGTGGCCAACCAGATGCCTGTGGGAAGCTTGCAAGCAGGAGGAAATGAGCCCAGCGGCATCTACCCACCTCTGACTCCCAGCAACTGTTTTTCATAGTTCTGTGGCACCATCCCACCAAGCTGGACACTCCTGGAGACAGATGGGCAGTCCTCAGGTTAATCATGGTGCATGTGCACAAACTGAAAATGAACTTGTAATTTGAATTACAAGAATGTAACAGTTCACAAGAGAGACTGCAAAGTTTGGTACACATCCAGACATTTTCAAACCCATCAGGTTTGGCTTCTGAACTGACAGCTTATGTGTTTTGGTGGCACATCCCCACCCCCACCGCCCGGCTAAATCTTTCCACACTTTAAATGGGAGATGATCCACTTTAAATAGGAGATGGACCACTGCCTAAATACAATCAGCTTTGGTATCCTAGTAAAAAAAGAAGGCTGATTTATTTACAAACATCCTCCTCCCCCATAACTGAAAATCCTTCTCCACTGTTTAGTATACAGTAATACACTAGAACAATCCTCTTTTTGTCACCTGCATGTTTATTGAGAGGTCTTATCTATGCTCTGCTCTGTTAGCTACTACCAGCAGACTGACAAGTTACATAGTTATAAACTGCTTATTGGATACATTTCTGTCATGGGTGAATGCATCCTGGTTCTACTGAGAACTGTTCAAAAAGTGATAGGTGTTGAAAAAAAGATTTTCCACATGCCAGCTCTTATAGTTAAGAGAACTGACCTGGTAGCATTGTGTGCTGCAGCTGATTTTTGAATTTCAAAAACTTGAATTTGTCTGTCTTTGCTGTTTGACAGGTCACCATCAAATAGGAACCACTGGTGTCAAAACAATCAGCTCCTTAAAAAAATTAGCCAACAAAGGAATACACTGAGCAAAAACATTGAGGGCTTTACATTGTGCTTTAATTAGGTAATTTTGGACTTATGCAAGCTGTCTTCTCTAGATGGTAATGTATCTTCACTTCTTCCAATATGTGGTAAGCTAAACTTGTAGGTCTTTTGCTTATTCTGCTGTGTGGGGCCTTGGATTCCTACAGAACAAAGTCTTGTCCTAACTCTGTGTTCACCATAGTTAAAATGATTTTCTGTCTCTGAGTAGTGTGAGATTTCAGGGGTTCTAGGCACTTTCCCAAGGTTTATGTTTCCTTTTTGAATGAGGCATAGTGGAGATTGTGGTGTCTTTATGATATATTATTTATTTACACATATATGCAACCTGAGCCTATGATGAAAGGGTTCATAGCATTATGACCTCAGGAGGTCCTTGTTTCCTCATAGCTGCAGCCTTGGATTCAAACAGAAATCAAGCATTGCTCTGTATCTCCAGCGTACTGCTTTTTCTCTAGCTCTCATCACTGTCACCTTTAACTCTTAACTCTGGTTCTGGCTTTCTAACTGCAAGCTTCAGGAGGGGCTCCACTCATTTGCCATTTTACATGGAGCCCTTTTTGTTTGTTGCACTTAATGGCCCATCACCCAGGTGATCATCTCATCAGAAAGCTAGCCTGGCTTATATTTTAGCACTTGCTGAATCCAGGGTTAGACGTGTCTCAGCATACAATCCACTTCCCCACCTAAAGTCATAACACTATTCTGGCACAGGAAAAGAAAAATCAATTTTTTTAAAAGTTAAATTAAAAAACTAGACATCATTTTTCATTGGGCAGTAATAGAATTTGTATTAAATTCTAATATTACTTATACTATGGCTCACATGAAAGTTGTGGTTTTAAAATATATATTGCTGCTTGTAATAATAGATCCATGGTTGCAGGCTATTTTAAATATTTTACAGTTCGTTGAGACACCATCTCCCTGAATTCTTAGGTTTGATCACAAGTGCAGCATCTCTTCGTTAATGCTGTGCAGGTTGATAAAACAGTTGCCGAGCTATAGTCCCCAAAGAAATTATTAATTATCTGGTTAATGTGCATCAGGCTGTGGGAGTATGAGATTAATCACCAGTGCTGGGATGAGTTGCTGAAGTGGATTTTGGTTTTTTGTCTCCTGTCACTCGGTAATGGCTTTTCCTTCCTTCACCATCAGGTGAACAGGTGCGGAGATGCTGTATTTTCATTTTCCTGTAGTCAGGAACAGCCGGTGGCCAGGATATGCCATTTTCTCAGTCCTGCTGCATGAGCAGTTTGCAACATGGAGCACTACCTGCTCAAAATGTTCCAGCTGCAGGAGATTCTCCTGGAATAACCAGTCTTCTCAAAATTCACAAACATTTAAGTGAGAAGGGTTTCAGGAAGCTCAAAGTGGAACTGGGAAATGCAATTATATTGCTTGGAATGTGTAATGTAACCATATTTAAAGAAATACTATGTGTGAAATTTACACTTACATTACAAGTGCATTCTTCAGTGAGAACTGAGCTCCTGTGGATTTATTTTGTCTGAATTTTAAGTTAGAACTCTTTCTAAAAACCCTGTCAGTGGTGTAAGATGAGATAAAAAGTGCGGTTGAGCATCACATGAAGTGTTCATCAGTACACATTTCTTCCTCCCACTTGTGACTTGGTGAAATATAGATAGTAATTTATTTTTATGAGACCTCACTTAAGCCTATGCACATTAATGCTTATTTAATGTATTAAGAAGTTTTTGATGATTTAAATCAATACATCCTTGTTGGTCACTTGTCCCTCATTTTGTGTGCTGTTCTGCTACACTTTGATGTAGTGGCATTTATCATATCAGATGATGTTGAAAACTATAATTCTTCATCCTGATCCAATAAATGCGGGGTGTAACTATGTGGATGGTTATGAAATTCCATTGCATTAAAATGGAGGAAAAGATCCACCCCAGAGTGACTTTGCTGAGAAAGAAATTAAGGTGAGAAATGGGATTCATATGGGCATGAGGGTAAGAAAAGCTAAAGCATAATTGTCCCAGATACATATCCTTGTTAAATTGAGTGGGATTGTTGCATTGGTCTCTTCAGGGAGAAGAAGTAGGATATCAGTGCCAGTATCCTTCCAGAATTTTTCTAAGAGAAGTAGGGGAAGCACAAATGAATTGTTATTGGGTGGTCTTGTGTATTTATAATACAATAAGTAAATAAATGCATATAAATAAGCTGCTAATTTTATTTATATTCCTGTCCTAAAGTTATGAGAATTATACGTAACACTGCAATGAATGCTTTTCACTCTACTGACACTCTAGCAGCAAAATATTTAAGAAGAAATAACAATATAGTCCTATACTTAATTATTGAGATGTCATTCTCACTGAGTTCAGTGTGACTTACTTCCAGGCAAGCGGGTATAGGATTGTTTCCCATCCCATCTCTGGCCTTTGTTCTTTAAATAAAAGTGTGTATTTTTAAACGAAAAAGAAAATGAGTGCATCATCTGCAAGTTGTGAACTTGGTCCTTCCCCCCCTTCTCTCCACTTGCTTAGCCTTTCGCGAGACATAACTGCCATTTATTAGTACCTATGAACTTCCTTATATGAGCTGAACAAGTGGAGCTAATTCTAATAATCATTTCTATTGCCTTGCCAATGATGAAAAGAAAAAAAGGGGGGGCTTCATCTTGTTGTAGCTGAAGATGTTACTTTAGAGAGTTTGTACATTTTATTGTAATCCATATTTATATGTAGTGCTTCAGACTAGAATTAGAAACTGTTTAGATTCTCGTGATGTTTCCAGTGATATTAATGTCTTCTTGTTTGGCAGACTAATGAATTATTTCACATAAGATTTAGGTGACCCAGTTGTGCTCATGTTTCCTAATGACCAAAGATCTCTTAACTGACTGGAGACCAGGACATGGGTCATTTATTATATGTATTAAGCAATCTCCAGGGTTTCATGCTTAGTTTACATCTGATTTGTTTGGATTTCTACTCCTTGTAGAGCTTCCTGGGCTCCTTCTGATAAGTAAAGTCAAGTTTACTTTGTTAAGCTCAGCAGTTCCCTGCAGGGAAGAGATAACAGAGGGAAAATGGGATCTTCAGGACACTGCAGCTTGCTTGCTTTTTGCACCCGGAAGCAAAGAGTGACTTGATTTTACAGCCACGCATGCACTTCTTACGTTCTCCATGTACAACTAAAGTAAATTTTGACAATAACGTGAAAGAAACACAAATTCATAGCTGTCAATATTAAATTAATAAAAAGGTGCTTCTCCTGAAACTGGTGAATGCTATTAGGATTTGAATGTCATAGCCACTTTTGCATAATGTGGTGAAAGAATGGTATGTTTCGTGAATAATGCTGGACAAGCAATTTTTTTGGGGAAAAAATAAGCCAAACTGCATGCATTTGGTCTTCCTTCAATATTTCATGATTTCCTAGGACCAACATATAGCCCATGCATTTGGAAAGGGACAGGGAACCTGTGGCCCTCCTGATGTTGTTGGACTAACTTCCCTCATCCTTAAAACAAAAAAAAAAAATTTTCCTTCCAGTAGCACCTTAAAGACCAACTAAGTTAGTTCTTGGTATGAGCTTTCATGTGCATGCACACTTCTTCAGATACAATATTGACCATGCTGGTTGGTCAGCCAGCATGACCGTTGTTTAGAGATGATGGGAACTGTAGTCCGAGAACGTCAGGAGTGCACAGGGGGAAGAGAATTTTTAGGGAACCCTAAATTCATGAACCATTTTTGCTTGTCCAGTCCAGTGTAAACCAGACATGGTTGGTATTGACTTTGGTGACTTGAAACTAATTTCTTATCCACATTCCAAGATGTCTAGAAGAATCTTGAGTTCCCCAGTTGTGCCTTTCTTTGTGATCATTACCACTGCCAAAAATGTTTTATGGACTGATTTTTCCGAAGTATCTATAGTTTAGAATATATACTCCAGTAATTGTAGTGAAATAGACTCTGCTGCACGACTGCTTAGGGTTCATGTACATGAGCACATGTGCAAGAGAAGTAGAGATGAGATGTATCTCCCATCACCCTCTGGAAGAGTAGCTTCTAGAGGCCCTGGGGAGGAAGCTGGATTCTGAAGATAAAATTGTCAAACCACTCACTCAACTTTTTTTTAATAAAAAAAATCAAAAAGGCATCTCCAACAGGTAAAAATAGGGAGAGAGAGGGATTTACTAGATAAAGGTAACAAAAAAAACCTGACAGTTAATGGGTTCTTTGCCTTCAGAATACAGCATAAAACTAATTAACCATACAAAGGATTCAGAGTTGTTTTTGTTTATTTTGCATTTTAAATCTGGCACCAGTATCGGATATGGGAATTTGATGTGCTTTTTGAATGCCAATAAGCTACTTGCTCTTCTTGACTGGGATCCAAGGAGCAGACAATGCATGTGCTGGGGAAGACTCTGTGAGTAGAGGGTTTTTGCTTTTGCTTGTTTCTTGCAGCAGCAAAAGGGTTTTAGCTTTTTCTTGCAGCAGCACCCACTACCAAACAGACAAGCCGCCTTTGTGTGACCTGTGGGATTCATTGTGGAAAAAATAACAATGAAAAAGAGGTTCCAGGTATGTCCATGCCTATTTATTTATTTAATATATACTTTATACCACTTAATAATTAGCAGTGCACATAAATTTACAAACAAAAAAATAAACCCTACACAGGGTTTTTCTCACTTTCTAATTTTCCTCAATACCTCCTCTGGCCATTTCCCCTCGAAAGAGGGGAAATTTTCCAGCTTCCAGCCACCTTTACTGGAAAGAATTCCCAGCCACCTTTAATGGAAAGAATTGCCATTGCTGGCATTCATTTACTACAGTTCTTCTTCCTTTGAATGCCACCGTGGTTTAATCTTCCTCCTCACTATCATACTGGACAATTTGGTATGTAGGGTGGTAATGTGTGCCCAGTGCTAAATTATATTGAGGCCTAGTATTGCAACCCACAGTCTGCCCCTTTGGGATTTCTAGCTTGTTGGGACATATGGCCAATCTGTGACTCCTGCCAGTGCTTCCACAGGTCTCCAACACTCCTGGTGCCTCACACCTTCCCCTTTCCCTGCTGGTAAGCCACCCCCCTCCCCCTCTGCTGGCTGTTCCTGGTTCAGGGCTTTAAAGGCTAAACTGCTACTTTAAACTGGGCCTGGAAATGAACATGCAGCGAGAGTAATTTGTGTAATATGTTCAGAAAGCTTTGTTATTGCAGCACTTTTGCTGCCATATTCTGCACCAATTGAGGTTGGTACGTAGAGTACATTGCAGCAATCCAGCCTAGATATAACCAGAGTGTATGTCACAGAGGTGAGGTCTGCTTTCTCTGGATAGGTAGAGTACCTGCAAAAGCTGGTAAAAAGCACAGAGTAGGGATGGGAACCTATGGCCCTCCACATGTTATTGGACCAACAATTCCCATCAGCCCCAGCCAGTGTGGCCAGTGGTGAGAAATGATGAAAGCAGTAGTCCAAGGACCTCTGGTAGACCACAGCTTCCCCTTCTCCTTTGTAGGGGAATGAAGAGAAATCATGGCAGAGACAGCTTACAGGTTTGAGGGAAAACTACTGATCCTCCTAAAAGCAGGGTCAAACATGCTCAAACACTCACAAGATGCCCAGTTCATACCAATGTTGCTGGTTTTAACATCTTTATGCGCTCCCTCGCCCAGCTTATCCGGAGTTTTGGGCTGGGTTGCCATCAGTATGCCGATGACACCCAACTCTACCTGTTGATGGATGGCCATCCTGACTCGGCCCCAGACACACTGACCAGATGTCTGGAAGCTGTGGCCGGATGGTTACGTGGGAGCCGGTTGAAGTTAAATCCTTCGAAGACAGAGGTCCTCTGGCTGGGACGGGGCGATATGGGATTGAGGGGGCAACTCCCATCTCTTGCGGGGGTGCAATTAGTGCCAGCATCGTCTGTTAAGAGTTTGGGTGTAATCTTCGATACCTCCCTCTCTATGGAGGCGCAGATTACAGCTATAACAAAGGCGGCATTTTTTCATCTCCGCCAAGCTAAGCAGTTGGCTCCTTATCTCTCTCGCCCTGACCTAGCCACTGTGATCCACACGACGGTCACCTCCAGACTGGATTATTGTAACTCGCTGTACGTGGGGCTGCCCTTGAGACTGACCCAGAAACTCCAGCAGGTGCAGAATGCCGCGGCGAGACTCCTTATGGGGTCTTCGCTGCGAGATCATATTCATCCGGTACTATACCAGCTGCACTGGCTCCCGGTGGAGTACAGGATCAGGTTTAAGGTGCTGGTTTTAACCTTTAAAGCCCTATACGGCCTAGGACCCTCGTACCTACGGGACCGCCTCTCCTGGTATGTCCCACAGAGAAATTTACGGTCTGCAAATAAAAACATCCTGAAGATCCCAGGCCACAGAGAGGTTAGGCTGGCCTCAACTAGAGCCAGGGCTTTCTCGGCCGCGGCTCCAATCTGGTGGAACGCTCTGTCACAAGAGACTAGGGCCCTGCGAGACCTGACATCTTTCCGCAGGGCCTGCAAGACAGAGCTGTTCCACCAGGCCTTTGGTCAGGGCGCAGCCTGACCCCCTCCTCTGGCAATCTGCACAGAATTTTGCTTAATGGTTGCCATCAATTTGATTTTAATTTGATTTTAATTAATTTTATAATGAATGTTTTTAGAATGTTGGATTATTTTGATTGTTGTTAGCTGCCCTGAGCCCAGCTTCGGCTGGGGAGGGCGGGATATAAATAAAATTTATTATTATTATTATTATTATTATTATTATTATTATTATTATTTTCCGTTATTTGTTGTTTCAACTGACTTTTTAAAATGCTGTATGATCATACGGTTGTAATTTGCCCTGGGACCTGGGTGAAGATTTGGTTAGAAATGTCTGAAATAAACAGTGCTGAATATATTTTTTTTAAATGTATTTGGGGTCATTTAAGGAGCCATTACTTGCAGCAATGGTAAAGTGACCAGGATGCTTTGCGTGATGTAAAGGATAAGCTGATTCCTTGAGAGGTTATGACGTTTTTCTATATTCCTAGCACAAGACAGAAACTTTTAGATCTGCATCCCTTGGCAAAGAAGATACAGATGCATTATTTGGGATAACTAAGTTTATCTCCTTTGACACTTTCCTGATATCTCTTGATCATTAAGGGCTGGATTAAGTGGTAAAACTTTTCTTATGTGGCTGTTATTCAGCTTATGCTTCAGATCTTTTTACAAAAGAGTTTGAGTGCTTAAAGTTTCCCATTTAAAAAGAAAAAAATTCAAGTCTTATGTGTGTATTCATCCTGTCAGAGGCGAGGCAAGGTTTAGATGAGCACTTAATGACAGCTTGAAAATTGTAATACCACGTGTTTCCTGCAAGCATAGTCTGTCTCACACAGGCAAATGGCCTCTATGCAGTTTTCCCCAACTGTCTCTAGGTTCAGGATTTGCATGGAAAGAGATGGATAACCAGCTGATTCAGTTTCTGTGCTTTACAGTAATACTTCTAGGCACCACACTGATTAAATACATTTTAGTTGCAAAGAAAAAAAGAAAGGAAGGCACAGTGAAGGCAAAGATGGTCCATCAGAGGGTGAAAACATCCCTGTGTGAATTCCAGCAAAGTAAAGCACAATGTGTGTTGTTTACTTTGTTCTCATAGAAAGAGAGTATTAGGTAGGCATATATATACTCATTGAGACCGATGGTTAGAACTTTGGCTTGCATTACAACCCTCATTGTTCCAAAAATGCTATAGGATCTAAAACAATTATTGAAGCAATGAAGGGTGCTTTGTTTTGTTGTTTTTCAGCTGTCATGATTTTCAAGACCAATAGATGATTTTAAGGGCTGGCTGGGTCCACATTTGATGAATAACTGTTTTGGAATATTACTACAGAAGTGATTAGAATAAGTGCACCATTCCCATGAGTTTTCATTAAAAGTATATACAAGTCATAGCTGCACTACAGCTGGCTAAAATAAAAAGCCATATTGCTGTTGCTCTTAGCAGGATGTGAATTTCATCAGGTGTGTGTGTGTGTGTGTTACACAGAACATTGAAATACGGTCCCCTTGCTTATGTGGCATTCTAGGGATTTTAAAAATATTTTTCATGATTAACAAAAGTACATTGTGTCTCTGTTTTCAAGACATAGAAACTTTCATGCACACCAGTTAGAGTCAATTTGAGACCTTTTTGTTATAGCCAATGTGCTAAGGGGGAAAGAAAAGTAGGGAGAAGGAGGAGAGAAAATAGAGAAAGAGAAGGGGGTGAGGGGGACAGTAAACTTTCATTCCATACAAAGTATATGAGTGGTTCTTTTTCTATGTTAAGCCAGTTTCCCATTCTGCCCTAAAAAGACTCTAAACCACATTATTAAAGATGCATTGGAGATGGGTACAGTAGTAATGAAACAACAAACACAGAAGCAGTCTCATTTCACTCAACAATAGGATTAACCTGGATCCAATTGTCTGGTAGCTGTGCCCTAAACCTGTCATTCTGTCAATAGCACATCATTAATGCTGGAGCTGAAACTGAATATTCGTTGGATCCACAGGGAAAGGCATCCCAAGGGCTGTAGCAACAACATATGTGGCGGCTTGGGCACTGATGATACTCTAGGTCAGGATGGTGGTTCTGTTGTTAGTCTTGAATGGAAGATAAGAGAAGGAGGAAGAGACTACCTAATCTTCCTTTTTTCTTTCTTTCAAAGAGAGAAATTCACTGGAGTCATTTACTGATGTTTATTGGTGTGGTAGCCTATCCCTCAAACCTGTACAGAGGACCTGATTCAATGCTGCTGTTAGTTCTCCTCATTCTCCACCCCCTGTACTAACAAATGTTTGCATGCTTTTTCCCTAACTCCCCAATACATTTTTTGGGGGGGGCAAAAAGAGATTTTATTTGTTCATTTATTAAATTTGCATACCACCCTTCATCTGTAGATCTCAGGGTGGTTCACAACATAAAAATACAAAATGCACCATAAAAACAATACAGTACAGTACAATATAAAACACAAAATGCATTATAAAAACAAGGGGCGAAACCACAAACCAATAACTCCCCACCCTCTCCCACAAACACCTGTAAAAGTGGTATAAGATGTTAATCAGCTAAAGGCCTGATTGAAGAGGAACGTTTTTGCCTGGCATCTAAAGGTGTATAATGAAGATGCCAACCAAACCTCACTGGCGAGCATTCCACAAATTGGGATCCACCACAAAAAAGGGCTATTCTCATGTTGTGATCCTCTGGACCTCTCATGGGGGATGCACACAAAGAAGGGCCTCAGATGATGATCACAGGGTCCAGGTAGGGTCATATGGAGAGAGCCGGTCCTTGAGCTGTTTAAGCCTTTATAGGTCAAAACCAGCACTTTAAATTGGGCTCTGAAGCTAATTGGCAGTCAGTGCAGTTGGGCCAGGATTGGTGTAATATGCTCAAACTTTCTTGCTCTGGTGAGCAACCTGGCCGCCAAATTCTGCATCAACTGAAGTTTCCAAACTGTCTTCAGAGGCAGCCCTTACGTATAGTGCGTTGCAATAATCTAACCTAGATGGGAATCATTTGTTTGGTGGGAGGGTTGAGCTTAAAGTTAGCAAATGTGAACTTTTGGTTCAGTTCTATTTGTTAGGCATAGATGTTATTCATCACTATATTAAAGTCAAGTCTCCATTTGGCTGTGTAGGTATAATGGTGTCAGGAACTGGTTAGATGAAGAGGAGCGTTGGGAAGCACCAGCTGGTGAATCCCCAAGGGAAAACCCAGAGGAGGAATGCTCAGAGCCAGGGGGTTGGTGGTGGGACACTGAGGAAGGGTCAGAGAAAGAAGATTGGGAGGAGGGGCTGGATGCTGAAGGGGTAACAGGGTTTAGTGAGCAGAAAGAGCCTGGGGCAGGGAGCTGTTCAGACTCTGAGGCTGAAGTAGAGGAGGGGAATCAAGAGGCTGCTGAAGAATCCAAGGAATCTCCCTCTCCTGCTGCAACAAGCTTCTCTCCTCCTGGTCTCCAAGAATGGGCAGAATAATGAGGAGAGCAGAACAAAGGCCAGAGGTGTGCAGATGCAGTTTGAGACTGCTTGGGAAACATCAGAGAGAGGAGGAACCTTAGAAAGGGTGGAAGGCAGGGACCTTCAGTTCTGGCAACTGATTCATTGGGGCAAGACCTACTGGGTAGTTTTGCTGAATTGTAGGCCATTTATTTGAGTAAAGAGTTAATGTCTCTGAGAATGGAACTTGTGTCTTTTGTGCTGACCTGCATCTGACTCCAGCCCTGACAAATGGAGTGTCTCAAGACTATCAGTATTTTTTTGAAAGGGCTCCTCCTTTAGGCTTCCACATTTTAAGTGGATTAAAGTGCTCTGTGGTCCTAGAACAACAAATCCACTTTTTGCAGTTTTGAAAGTGACTGGGAGATGTATTCCAAAGTGTAGGATGAACAAATGTCTAATGGAAATGCAACTACAGTGGTACCTCGGGTTACATACGCTTCAGGTTACAGACGCTTCAGGTTACAGACTCTGCTAACCCAGAAATAGTACCTCGGGTTAAGAACTTTGCTTCATGATGAGAACAGAAATCGCGCTGTGGCAGCAGGAGGCCCCACTAGCTAAAATGGTGCTTCAGGTTAAGAACAGTTTCAGGTTAAGAACAGACCTCTGGAACGAATTAAGTACGTAACCAGAGGTACCACTGTAAACACCCTGCAAGCAAATAAGAATAAATGTTCAGTAAAGACTGAATATAGTCTAACCTCTGTCTAAGCTTTGTGCAAGCAAATCAGGATGAATGCTCAATACATAGGTCATCTGGAAGGGCCCTCAGTTCATGTATGAACATTATGATTTAAGCCAAACTATCCCATTGTATCTTAACTATTGTTTGTTGTGTGATTTTATTGGTGGCAGTTATTTCTGTGGCTTCAGTATACTTATATCAGCTTTGATTCTTTTTTCCAGAAGGCCAATAAACAAAGATGAAAAAAGAATAAGAATTGAATGTTTTGAGTAGAACTGGGGTTCAAGCATTTTAAAGTTGTCATAGTGTTTTGCAGATGTTGTGATCCCTGAATCCAGCCCCCCCCCCCAAGGTAGATTCAGATGAAGAGACTTGCCTTGGCTGAACATGACATGTTTCTTGCTCCCACTTCCCCTTTGAGCCTCAAACCCCAGTAGAACAGGATAGCAAGACACTAATGGTTTGTATCCTAGACTGTGTCTCTCTTTGACTTCCTGGAATTCCTGTGCAGTTCCTGCATCATTGTTGATCAACAGAATTGTACATGAAAGACTCTCTTCATCTGTCTTTCATCCCTCGGTTGAGGATGTCCCTTTCATCCTTTTCCTAAACAAGAAATCAAGCATGGCCCAGTGACAGTTTTTGTTTTTTGTTTCAGATCTCTAGGTAACATTTTAACGTGTGTCATGTTCACCGCATAGCATCATAAGTAATATTCCAGGAACTACTCTGTTGCTTGTTAAAAAGAATAGGACCCCAGAGATATCTTTTAAATATGTCTGTAAAGTGAGAGGTGCCAAGAGAAAGATAATATGGCTGATTATAGTTATTTACCTTACATTTTCATTCGCCTTTAACTGGGTGTAATTTAAGGGCATGAAATCTCTTATTGGAACTGTATTTGCATTAAACAGCTCTAAGCAACCATGAAAGTGCAGAGGCTGAAAAATTGACAGGCTGGGTTCCTAGAATCCCAAAGTAGCATTTTTGTAACAGGCATACAAACAAATCAAATAAACATGTTTTGCTTCAATGATTTAAAGAATATGGTCTTTGGGGTAATTTGTCTTTCTTTCTGTTTTTATTTAAAGAAAAGGCTATCATTTCTAACCTTCCTTACGCCTATCTCTAGTTTGCAGCTCCTCTTAACAATCTGTAGCAATTTCCAAACCAGCTGTTGAGATTGCATAGTGTTGTGTCTTGAGCTAGATTTCCATGAGCTATCAAATCAGGCTTTAAAAAGGCAACATTACCTGGATGGTAATGCACCACGTGCAGTTCTTGTGTTGCTTTTGCATAAATGCATATACATTTTGCTTTTTAATTAAAAAGGGGTATTTAGAAAAGCACCAAATGGGAATATTCAGGAAATTGAAAAACTTGGGTGCTCAAAACACTTTTTTCTTGCCCACTCTTATCTTTTTTCCCCCCTTGCATGATTTGTATTTTATACTGAAAAGAACCACACTAACCTGAAGATTCATTTAAACAAGCTCATGGGCTTTTTGAGAAACAGTTGACAGATGTAGTGGTGGCAGACCACCAACAATTTGCCACGTTTGAAGGCCTTGTGACTTTCATTGTGCCAACCTAAACATGCTGCTTGTCACCAGTGTTGACAATGTTGTCAACTGCCATTCTGAAAGGATATGTGTGTGGATGATGCCCTCTTGTCATTTGCCTCAGGCATAAACTGTGTTGGGCCAGTCCTGGGGGAAGTCATCAGTTTAATGCAAAATATCTCTTTCTTTGAGATTATGTCAAGCTAGCTCCATAAAGTTATGTCTCTGCATATCTACTGGGGCTTCCATTCTGTATCCATGCCTTTAGTTGAACCATGGGATATTCAGACAGATTCCACAGATGATTACTTAGAGTCCAAGAACCTGAGGCTTTTCACTCAAGCCTCACTAAAATGCATAGGATTGCAGTCATTATGTATAGCTGCTGCCAAGCTTTTACCACAAGCATTTGAGTTTAGTTAAAAATAAGAGGATTGATCTTTACATGAAATGAGATATTGGCAGTATATCTATAGAATAAATTCTACAGTATTTGTGTTGTTGTTTAGAATACAAAGTATGCATTAATTTGAGAAATGATTCCTTCATTGTAGGTTAGGCTACCACCAGGGCTTTTTTTCAGCCGAAACTAACTGCAACTCAGTTCCAGCGCCTCTCAGGTAGGCTCCATTGCCATTGTAAGAGAACAAGGGAGGTGTTCATGTTGTGTTCCAGCACCTCTTTCTAGAAAAATAGCACTGGCTACCACAATAATGGAAGGGATGCGGGTGGCGCTGTGGTCTAAACCACTGAGCCTAGGGCTTGCCGATCAGAAGGTCGGCAGTTTGAATCCCTGCAACGGGGTGAGCTCCCGTTGCTCGGCCCCAGCTGCTACCAACCTAGCAGTTCGAAAGCACGTCCAAGTGCAAGTAGATAAATAGGTACCGCTCCGGCGGAAATGTAAACAGCGTTTCCATGTGCTGCTCCGGTTTCACCAGAAGCGGCTTAGTCATGCTGGCCACATGACCCGGAAGCTGTCTGCGGACAAACGTTGGCTCCCTCGGCCAGTAAAGTGAGATGAGCGCCGCAACCCTAGAGTCGTTCGTGACTGAACTTAACCGTCAGGGGTCCTTTACCTTTTTTACCACAATAATAGTACATTTTTGTGGGACCAAAATCTGGCATTGATAATAGTCATTATTCGATCTATTCATAGATACTAGCTATATATTACCTCCAGGATCAGAGGCAGCAAGCATCTGAAATACCAGTTACTTAAGAACAGCAAGAGAAATGTATTGCCTTCCTGGCCTGACTGGAAGCATCTGGTTGCCACTGAGTGGTGGTGGGGGATGCTGGATGAGAGAGGCCTCTGGTCTGATCCAAGAGGGATATTCTTAACTGTTGGAGGTCTCAGGGTCCGTCTCCACATTCAGAAGAATCATGTGAATACAGCAGGCCTGTGCGGGGAGGGGGTCAGCCAGGTACACTTGCCCTGGGCTTTGGTGGGCTAAGCTTGCTGGGGGGCCCTGCCTGTGGCCTTCCAGACTTACACTGTCATGCCAGGAAGACCCCATGCTTCCCAACCAACCAGAGAGTTAAAGGGTGAAACGCCCCTGGATGAACCACTGCAAGGCTTCAATAGTAAATTCTGGACCTGCATTACTGCATACTAGTGTGTAGTGTCAGATGAGATTAGGCAGTGCTGCTGTGGTGGCACATTTCATGGACAAGACTCATGCCCCGGGCCTCAGCATGGGCCAGGAATTCAGAATACCAGCAGGGGCATGTTTGAAATCAACCGAATCCCCAAACAAAAAACCTCTCCCCTCCCCACTTTTTGGAAAGTCAGCATGTTAGGGAGAACAGTTCTAGCCCAGCCTGTTGGGAAAGGGAAGCATTCATACTCAGCTGACCTACTTTTGTTGATTTATAGTCAGACTTGTGAATGCTCAGTTTAATGCAACATTTTAAGAATAGGCTCCAGACTGATAGGTACCTAAATCCCCCTTTCAAAACAAATCTTCATTCTCTTTGAAAATTCTCTCCAGAGGTCATGATCCTTAGTATCCTTTCTTGAAGTAAGTTCCATTGAAATGGATGAGAGTTACATCAAAATACATCTGTGTTTTGTCACTTTTCAAAAAGTAGCTTTTAAGCCTGGAAAACACAGATCATTTGAAAATTAAAATCTATATTGCCTGCTCTCTAGCTTTCTTAGTGCAAATAACGTGAATATTCAACATCTTGCATATTATATAATATTGGGGCTGTCCTGTACACTCTCTGTCTCCTCAACCCCCTCATTCTAGCCTCTCTCCCTCCTTTACAAACACAGTACATTTTAATTTAGACTTGTCAGTCCAGACCTAATGAATACATTCACAGTAATGTTTTCATCTTCCAGAGGTGAACTTGACTTAGAAATTGTCCCTGATGATATCACTTTAAAGACTACTTGAGCTACTGGTTTAAGAAAAGTTCCTGTATTTTGTACTATTGTTACTGAAGAAAAGGCTTCAGTGTAGTCAGAATGGTAGCATTTGTAACTCAGTGCAGCATATTGCAACTAGGTGTGTAAGGAACCATAATACAGAGCTTTCCAAACTTTTCATGTTGGTGGCACACCTTTTAGACATGCATCATTTCACAACACAGTAATTCAGTTTTACTAGCAAACCGGAGGATAAACTAACCCCTTTTCAGCCCCAAGAGGAGCACAGGAAGTGTTCATGTGACACACAGACACACTGGAACCGACACACTAATGTGTCGCGACACACAGTTTGGAAAGCTCTGCAGTAATATTTTAAGTTCAAACACATGCTCTTTAATATTGCATAGAAAGGTAATTTAATTTAGAAATGAATCTGATTGATTTGTATAAAAGTGCAATAGCACTCACAAACAAATGTACTACTTACTTTCATCATATAATAAAATCATCCTACTATATTATTAAATTGGACTAAACAGAATGCTTGTTTCCATGACACAAAACAAAGTAATGGCATTTGATGAATAGAAAAATAGAGGCAGTGAGCTCCCCTCACCCAGGGCATTTATTATCCTGGGCAACAAGTTGAATATCATCTCTGTGTTGGTCAAGGGCTAGCTATTTCCAGAAATTCACAGTTAGCCCAGAGCAGTCAAGAGTTGAGTGAGGGCTGGGGCAATTTCATTGGTATCTTATGTGAGGCAAGCAGGGAATAGCTGCTTCCTCTCTACTCCTCTAATCTCCCTGCGACATTTGTATCAGTATTGCAGTGGTGCACCAGCTTTAACTAAAGGGAATTATTTTCTATAAGTATTAGGATAGTGTACCATGGATTATAGGGATATTTGCAAACCGAATACAGTACACTGTTCTGGGCAACATGCACACACACATGCATACTCACTCAATCCTGCCATCAATTGGGGTTGAAAACAGCCTTCCACCGGCAGTCATGTGTCAATTGGACATGCGCAAAATGGTTGCCCCCTGTATAGTTACTATAAGGGCTAAAGCAGACAGGAGCCAAAAGCATTGCTTGCTGATGCATCTCTTTAAGTAATAATAGTAGGCATGGGGAGAGCTGCAATTCTCATTGGGACTATGTTACATGGCAAGGAACTATTGACATATAACATGTAAAAGGATTTGAACTCTCAATAGCACTATATTATGTTTTGTATTATTTAATAATACTCACAGCCATAACTGCAGCAACAAGAAGGACTGATCACACAACATAATATCCACTAATAGTTTAGTGTGTCTGAGTCACCTTAATTTTCCAAGTCCTGTAAATTGTCACAGTGTCAGAGACTAAAATAGTTAACAGAAAAGCCAGATCAGAACTATACAGTATCATGTCTCTAAAAACAAGTTAGAAAGTTTTTTTTTAACTAATAGGGATTTTGTTTCCAGGCTAAAAAAAAGACTAAAAATAAACAGCTGTATAGTACTTCATTAAGCTGCCTGCTTGGAGTGATTTTTCCCATTGATTAGTCTCAGAGCTAATGCTGGTTCATTCCTCATTTCATTGCTAATTAACATCAGCTCTGCTCCTGACCACTTGACCGCATTCTCTCTATGAACATGTGCTGGTTTGGCAAGTAGCAAATACTGTTCCTTCTTACAGAGTTTAGGGGTATAAATTGCTATCAAGCATGAATTTTTCTAACTCCTTCCTCAGGAAAAGTTAGGGCTGTTTCTGTGTAAAGAGAATATACATACAGAATTTTCTCACATGAGTTTATAAGAGCTGCTGGATGCACAAGCAATAGCGCACATGCAGTGAATATCTTCTGAAAGTTTGTTTTTCAGCAGCTCTCATGTCAGACCACCAAACAACTTTTTGGAAATCCAAAGGACATTAAAATTGTGAACTGATGGTGGAGGAGCAACTTTTAGGAACGTTACAGTGCATTTGGCATGATAATACTGATCTGGCATGATAGTACTGTTGGAACACTCACTCTACATCAAACGGAGGACAGCTGGTAACTCTAGTCAGACAATTGGGCTCATCTTGTTTTACCGTAAGTCCAGTGGTGGCCACCATTTTTGTCAAGAGCACCACAAGTCAAGTCCAAAGTATGAGACAGTGCCATCTAGTGCACACTGCAGTACATACATAGCTTTCAATTCTTTGTGTGGTTTGTTTGTTTGTTTTTGCCTATAATGTGCTAATCTGAAGAGTTGTAGCACAAAAGAGGCAGGCAGTAAAGTAGATGCTTTACTCGATTCAATATCTAGGACTAGAGGTCCCCATGCCATTATCTAGGACTGCTTTAAACCACATTTGTAGTGCCCAGGCCTTATTGGCCACCCAATCCAGTGGTAGATGTGTTACAGCTTGTGGGTCTCATTGGGAGCTTGTGGAGGCTGTTTATCTGACAATTGAACTATCTAGGACCATATCCCTTCTAGACACTATTTTTCAGATGTGTTGGGTTTACATGCCACTGGAAACTAAGCTGTTTTATGAGAGGCCAGCTACCTTTCATGGTAGTGAGCTGACTTCCAAGTGTGGGAGGTAGAAAGGGAGGCAGTCTTTAAAATTGCTATCTATTTAGTGCTTGTTACCCTTCACCATGGGGTCCCAGAGTGGGCTGCATGCAATTAAATAAAATCACAAGATAAAATAAAAAATACTGCGGTACATCAAAACAGCAGAAAGGGTGGAATTTATTAATGCATTTTGTTACAAACCCCTCAAAAAGTTGTATTATGTTGCTGCAAGAATCTAGTAACCCCTTGTATATAGAACAAGGCAACTGAGTCCCAGTATCAGTGTCATGAATATGCTACGAAATGTAATATGCGCATTGAAAAGATACTTGATTCAATAAAAGTACATTTAGTGGTTGCTGCAAAGCATCATGGTCTTTGTCTGCTGTATAGAGCACTATAATACTATATACAAAAGAAAGAACTCATGTTACTTGAAATACTCTTAAAAAGCAAATTTTTGAGATATCTCCCATCCAACTTTTTTTAAAACTACAATTCCCTTCCTTCCCCTCCCTTTCTTCATAACACATGTTCCCGCTTTATCCTTGGAGCACTCATGTTTTGCTTGCATGCTTCCCATCGGCATCCGGTTGGCCAGTGCTGGACTAGATTCAGAAGGGCTCTTCTTACATTCTTAAAAAAGAGTGCATGTAGTGGACAGCTTTTAAGAAAGAACATTTTCAGAATACTGGACATGCTGTTGCTGTATTATGGACACAGGCAAGCTGTGAAGATTGAATTGTTCCAAATGCAGAGTCCTAGTAGTCCTAAGTATAATTTGGGGGCCAGGAGGATCATATAGGAAAAAGGAGAACTGTGAGCAAAACAATGGGAGCTCATATCTCGAATATGTGAGTATATTTCCCTTTACTTCTGGTTTACTGTTAAGGTGCTAATGCCAGCATGGGACACACGGCCATCTGGACAGTTCCATTTTTGAACAATGGAATGAATTGGTACAAGACAGGGAGAGAACAGAAAGCATTACATTGCAGAAAGCAGAATGAAATTCTAGAATTGGCATGGTTACACACAAAAAAACACACGCCTCTAACAACTTTAATGAAATTAGTTTGCTTCTGTTCTGGGTGAAAAGGTCAATATTTCCATAAAACTTAAATGAATGGGCATTGTGGAAAACAGCTACTAAACTTGGCACAAAACAAATAACTTTATCGTATAGCCTTGGGTCAATTCCAGATCACAGCATTTTGTTTTAATTGAATTGAGTATTGCATTTCAATTTGTGAAAGTTATTTTTTCCATCTTGTTCTTACATTTGGAAGCATTCATATCTCCGGACTAATCACAAAGTCAGCCTTGTACAAATCTATCAGTTGGGAACATTCACTGGAGAGCAAGCATGCCTCAGTGATAATCCTCTTTTGTCCACGCTGGAGAGGAATCCTTAGCTGCTTTGTTCATTGGTTAGATCTCTACAAACAATCTATCACTACAATTCATTCAATGGGCTTGGGGCCCAATTCCACAAACGCACAAATAATTTCATTCATGAAGTCAATGGAAAAAAGACCTATTATTTACTTCCCTGGGCTTGAATGAGGGCCAAAGTCAATAGGGACAGTTATGTGAATAAAGCTGATCACATGAATAAATACTGGCAAAATTGGGCCATATTCTTGTAATCATTGCCCTGTGTAGTATGAGTTCCCAGGTTTCTTTTTTCTGAGTACCTCTCTTGAGGTCTTTGACTCCTATGAACCCTTGCTTTATGACCAATTACCCTTGCGGATATATTCCACATTTGTGTTGAAAAGGCTTTCAGCAACCTCGTGTCTGCATATGGTTTGTAGGAAGGCTTCAGACTAAAGCACTTAGTCCGACAAGATTACTGACATGAGGTTTGTATCTACATCATCATACAAATAATCTATTAATACAATTAAAATAATAAAACAGAGAATAGCCAGGGAGCAGACAAGACCCATAACAGCTGCCATACAAATCTGAAGTGTTAATAATAGAAGCCATAAATATAACAAAAATTGAATAAAAAAGAATACCATAGTTTAGAAACTTTGGTGAATTGTTTTAACTCATTGTGTAAACTATGTTAAGACAAATGCCTTTCTCATTTGTCTGGGAAGAATATTCCATAAACTGAAAAGTCTTTCTCTTCAGCCTCATCTTGGAAAATAGAGGCTCCTGCAATGAGCCTCTGATCTTAATGACTTGGCAAGTTCATATTGGACAAAACAGCCCTTCATTCAGTAGCCAGTAAGTAGGTGATTGTAGTTGTGAACTGAGAACGGGTTGGGATACTTGCAGCGCATACACATAAACTATATTTTATTTCTGTATATTAGTGCTCTGGAGGTTCCTGATGTTAACTAGGAATTGAATGTAAATATGTTCTTAGTAATTAAACCCGTAGTCAATAAAATTAACTCTTTGTTTAAAACAATAGTGGCAGTTTCAATAGGACTTCCTTTAACCTCACCACTACTCCTTTGTAAAGGATAGAGGAAAAGAACACTAGACGTCACCAGAGGATAGATCACATCCCACAGTAATTTTGAAGTGAAACGTATATATTTAATAGCTCCTTGTTTCACTACTATGGTAGACTTTAGTGAGTACAGTATGAATAATGGGTTTTGCAAAGCTCTAGGTGGTCACCCAAAGGAGAAGAATAGTGCAGCTGTGGTATTACATGTCAGTGCTGTATTAAGCATATTTTTCCCTTAGAAAAAGATTTTCTGTTGAGGTTCTGGAGAAAAATAAGTTTCATTAGTTAAGCATCGAGTAGGAAGAAGGAGAGTGCACACAACAGCGCAACAGGATTGATTGTAATAAGCCTTTTTTTGCTGAAAATCCATTACTTTCCGAGCTATTAAGTGATGAAAGGGATTAAGAAAATAAAAGAAAATAAGCAGGACTGTCTTCGTAAATCTAATAAAGATGATAACAGTGGAATAGTTTGCCAAATTTGCATGTGAATTTATAACATTCTAATCCATCAGCAAACAGTGTTGTACAGTGAAAGGGTAGATTTGTACTGTTCTTATCAAGGGATAAATTTTCAGTACAATCTTTTGGCAAAGAAACCTTGTTTTCCTTATGGGCTTCCATATGTTTTGTCACGAAATCCGTATTTGTAGTCTCAGTACCCATATGTTTAGCTTTTTAAAAAATTCTTTATTTTTCCAAAGACAAAAATGTCTCCTGAAAGTTGTTCTCTATGCAGAATCCAATTACAGATGATACTTAATGTCAATGATCCTGATCCTACAAGCTGTTTTGCTGAGTCTATGAGCTGTTAAAACTGGTCATGATGGTCTGGAAGGAATTTCCCCCTCCCCACATTCCCATTTCCCACAAGCCCACCTGAAGCAAATGCTATGGAACAGATGTCTTTGGGTACTGCTGCTTCAGTGCAATTCTTTCCAAAGTACAACATTGCTGTTTGTCACAGTAAATTCTGGTAAATTGTTTATCAACCCAGTTGAACCTTGTCGTTTGTTTATTAGTCCAAGAAGCAGGAACCATTGCACATCCATGCGCTGATGGTTTTGCTGCATGGAACATAGGAAACTGCCTAATACTAAGGCAGACCAATGGCCTGCCATTTTTGTTCAGTACTGTATTGTCTTCATTGACTGACGGCAATTCACCAGGTTTTCAGACAGAGGGCTTTCCCAGACCTACCTGGAAATGTTAGGAATGTTAACCTAGGACCTTATGTGTGCAAGATGTTTCTACCATGGAGTTACAGTCCTTCTTTGAAATCACATTTGATTTTTTTAAAAATCAGCATACTGTAATAGGAAGTCCAAATTTTCTAATCAGATTTTGGCTTCATTTTATCCTCCTAGATGACAATCTGACAACCACTGTGGACAGAGTATTAACCTGAAGGGAGAAGCTTCTTTCCTATGTATAATTGTGCTGGCCAGGACTTCAAACCCTTGTCTCAGATAATGGCCAGTAGCTTACAAAACAAGTTTTGCCTGATTTCCTGATCTTATGGGCAAGTGTTCACTGATTTTTGTTCTATGGATAGCAGATTTCCTATAGAAAGGACAATAAATTTATGTCTAGCTAGTTAAACCTATTGTTGTGCTTACATTACTGTATGTTGGAGGCAGTAATGTTTCTGAATATCAGTTGCTGGAAACTGCAGGTGCAGACGTATTCAGGTTCTGCTTGCAGACTTCCGCAGGCATTCATTTATTAAGGTGGCATACATGGTTCACTCTCTCCTCACTTAATCCCCACAGCAGCCCTGTGAGGGAGTCAGTGGCTGGTCCAGTGTCACCCACTGCTTTTCATCACTGAATGGGGATTTGAATCTTGGTTTCCCAGGTCGTAGACTGACACTATGACCACTACACCACATTCAATCAGGAAACACAGCAATCAACTAAAAGTGTCTTCTATGTACTGTGGCCACTACTCTCTGTAACCTAGAATGATATGTTATAAGCCTTCAAAGTATTCCAATGAACAACAGAGGCAAAAATGCCCAATGGGTCAAAGACTAATAAGGTCATCCCCATCAGTGACCTCAATTAAATGCCTGGGCATGAGATATACTTCAGACACAGGCCTGGGTCACCCTTCTAACTTCAAATTGAAGCTCGGTTATGCCATGATCCCGAGTGCCCCTAGGCAAGTCGCTCTCTTTCAGCTTGCTTACTACTTACTTACTAACCTTACTAAGATGTTGTAAGGATTATAACTAGTTAATACATTTGAAAGTGTGAAACAAATGTCAATTATTCAGTATTCATTTTTATTATTACAAATTATTTTCAGCAAGATCTACATCCTTGCACAAGATAGGTAACGTCTTCTGGAGAATAAATAATTTGGTTTTGATTCTATAGCACATCCAAGCAGCGTAAGAATAGCCTGCTGGATCAGGCCAGTGGTCCATCTGGTCCAGCATCCTGTTCTCATAGAGAGCCAATGTGGTGTAGTGGTCATAGTATGGGTCTATGACCTGGGAAACCAGGATTCAAATCCCCATTTGGTAGATGCTCACACCATATCATTGGTTAGAAAAAGTGAAGGGCAACTTGCAAATAACCTCGAGTTTTAACCAGCAGAATAGCAAATGCCTTTCAAAAAAGGATGGTTTGTGTTGTAGGCCATTGGCAGGTCAGGTAGCATTTATGGGATTTGATGGGCATGCCTCAGCTTGCTTGCTTGCTTGCTTGCTTGCTTGCTTGCTTGCTTATTTATTTATTTACACATAATATGCACTTTCATAAACATATAGCAAAGTGGAGTATCCTTTTAAGGGTCAAACCAGAAAAAGATCCATAGAAACATCATTAAAACATCAAGAACAAATCAATAAATACTGATTGGTTAAAAGAAAAAAAAATCACATTGCAAAGTTCTTTCTGAACAAAAAGCTTTTCCAAAGATGTCTGAAGAAAGGGAGGGCTGGTTCCTGCCAAAACCCTATTGGTAGGGAGTTCCATAGGGCAGGGCCTGTCCTTAGTGAAGGACAACTGAATCTTAGGGGCATGGGGAACCACCAGAAGTGCCCCTTCAGAGGATCTCTGCAATTGAAGTGTCAGGCAGTCCCTAAGGTACTTTAGACCCAAGTTGTGTATGGCATCTAAATTATTTTTGATGCCTCTTAGTATTAAAGGGCAATCTGTAGGAAATATTTGAAGAGGTACATTATGCATCCATGAAGGAGAGAGCCCATTTGGTGGTGGCGCCCTGGTTTTAGAATGCCCTCTGAAAGGAGAAAGACTGGCACCAACATCATATTATTTTTGTTGCCAGTTCATGATTTTTATTTGCCCAGAGTTTTTAGACGTAATGTTTTGCTTTAGTTGGTTGAATAGTTTTGGTTTATTACCTCTGTTTTATTATGATATTTTTATTGTTTGCTTTATTCTTGCATTGGTAATTTGGAATTTGTATGTATGCCACCCAGGAATTCATGCTTGGATAAAAATGCAATTTAGAAAATGTTACAATAAATAAATACATTTTGAGATACATGGAAAAATTATGTTCTTGTCTATAGGAGTACATTGAGAATTTTCTAAAATGCAACTGTAATATATGTGAATAGGCTTGGGAATTCATTTCAAATATCATTTTAGGTTTATAGATGTATTTATTTAGATGTAATATAGTGTTTCCTCCAGCCATTGCTCAATTCCTTTGTTGTGAATTAGAATTTAAGACTGGACTTATTTAAAGATTTTCTAGGCAGTCTTTCATTCCTCCCACAGTTCTATTCTTTGCCATATTGCCTCACCACGTAAGCACTTGTATCTCCCTCTGATGGCATCCAGTTTCCATTCCATTCACAGTGGCTAAGGATCATATCTCTGATCCACTTAGAAACACAATGATCTCTACCCCTGAGAATGCAAACGCTTTCTCAGTCAAATCTATTGATCTGCCGGGTTCTATTTCTGGCTTTCCATTCACTCAGTTGCTGTTTGGGATGCTGGATATTCTTTCTGGGGAAGAGTGAACTCGATTACTAGGAATTAGAAGAACACTTCTGAAGAACCTAAATATAGAATTTCAATGGAACATGAGCACGTGCACCTATGGACCGGGTTGTAGTCTCAGTAAACTTTGTATTACTACATTTTAATTTTAAATTTGGTGTCATGAGGAGGTAGGGAAGGTGAGTTACTTGAGACTTTATAGTTGAACTAACTGGATCATTGAGGTGCTGCATGCATGCAGAATTCAATTAATTAAATAAGACATATAAAGCCAGTGTTTCCAGGGCAGGTTATAACACTCATAATAATAAACAATAGTAAACAATACCAGCAACATCATACAAAATAAACCAAACTTAAGCATATAAACATATGCTTAAGCATATTAAAATAGCATAATACTATAACAAAACAGTACAGCACGTTAAAAACTAAATTAGTCATAATAGCATATAAAAACAGGATAGCAGCAGTCTTATGAGCAATAAATAATAGCAGTTCAAAGGACAAGTGCTCCAAGTTGATAAACTGAATTTATCCTCACTTACTAATTATTTAATGTTTCCAATTTTACTGTCCTGCCTGTATTGGATCACTGTTGGAGTACCGTACATGATAGATAGTCCCTGTCCCCTGACTTGTCAAAGAAGCATAGATGCTTTCAAAAATGGCTAAACAGTTCCACTACAGCAAGGGTAGCCAGATGTTGTTGCGCTTCTCCTCCCACCATCGCTGACCATTGGCTTCACCAGCAGAGGCTGATGGGAGTTACACTTCATCAAGCTCTGGAGGGCAATACATTGACAACTCCTGCCCTACAGTCTTTTCTGGAAATAATTATGCTGCTGTGGATAATCTGTTTCCAGGATGCTTTCCCACATTCTGAATTGGAAAAAAACCTGCAGGATGTTGGGTATTGAGCAATACTGGTCCTGATATAAGGCCATGAGCCTCCTCATCTCATATAATATTTATCCTATGTGAGCACTTCCTTCCTTATCTTTGTTATCTCATCTCAGTAGCATTCATATGTCCTTTAGTGAATGAAGTCTGCCCTTATTCTCCCAAACCCTGTTCTTTGTGAAATACTCTTTAAGCAGGCTAAAATCCTGTAGTACTGCAATCACTTTTTAAATGTCCAATGCTACCTTTCTTTATGTTGCAGTGTGATTGTGTATTGCAAAGAGTCCAAGTTAATGTTTTTGTGCTTCTTGATCAACTAAATTCTGAGGAAACCACAGTAAGGCAGCTGTGACCCTGTCAGCACATATCACTGTAGCCAAGAATAGAAAACAGTACTTCATACATTTTCTTAATGAGGTGTGTGTGCGCGTGCGTGCGTGCACACACACACACACACACACTTTCCTTTGGTGTGTGGGTTCTTTGACACCCAGCCAGTTAAGTCTTGCCTGTAACCCATTTTTTTTCTTGAAAAAATAATAAATAGCCTGAGATGTATAAAAGTCCCTGAAGATCAAATGGTTTCCTCTAGAAAGTGTGCCTTCTGCTGGCCACGTCTCTCCCAAAGTTGCTGGCATAGTAAACTAAAGAAAACTAGTGGAACAGCAAAATACGCTTAGTTACCAGATACTTTCAAAACCCCAAGCCCATCCTCCAGAACTGCTAATACGTCCCTTGTGGAAACCTGAGCTTTTTTATGATTAGACTGCCAGAGAATAGTTTGGCTTTCTTGCAGAAGCATGATATGTTACCACCACTGCAACTCTTATCTGGTTTCTTTTGCTAAAGGTCCTGCTGCTCACCTGCCTGCTATGTGACAAGATAGAAGCCCCCTTTTTTGCTTGAACTAATGTATGTTGGGATTGGGTAACAGGTCCTAACAATTAATAACCATTAAAGAGTTGCTGTTGATGCAGGTTAATTAAAGGTAAAAAGAATTATTTATTTAGCTACCTGGCAGCCCTAAAAGAATAAAGCAGTATGATTTCTGTAAAATAAAATGTTCAAATTCTTGTGTGTAAGACACTGGAGGTAGGGGCATCTATAACCAGGATCTCTAGCAGGCAGCTTCTACCATCTTACCTCCTGCACCTCTAGCTCCTCAGCAAGCACAGTCCACTAAGCTCCATGGGTCAAGGACACCAGCATGGCTGCAGTACCAGTCAGCATATCCCAGTGGCCTGTGGACTTCTAGATGTTCCTGGGCTGCAATTCCCACCACCCTTGCTCATTCAAGTATGCTGGCTGGGGTTAACAGGAGCTACAACGTTCAGAAGGCCATAGGTTCCCATTCCTTGGTGTCTGGCTCCAACTAATCAAACCAAAAGTGAGAGTAACATTACAGACTGTGGCTTTGCCTTGCTTCACCCCCCTGTCTTGTCTGGACTTCATCCTTGGCTTAGCTTTGACAGCATCCCTGCCTCTATCCTTTTGGATTCTGATTTCCCTGAAACTTAATCATTGACATGACTCTGGGTACATCTGAGTTGTTTCTTGGGTCTCAGAACCTGACATCTACAACAGATGCCTCCTGAGAACTGAAACAGTAGTCCTGTGAGTACATAAATATGTGACCTTTTGAGTGTGTGCTAATTAGCCCCACCCCTCAGATATGCCAGCCATGCCCTTCAATGTGACAGATGATCAGTTTAGTCTGAATTTATGCAAATAGGGCTCTCTTCATGGGGACAGGAACATAGCATTCATATACAGTACCTGTACTCAGGTAGGCCACCTTTTAGCCTAATAACCATCACACGTTGGCAGGGCTTGTGTGGCCAACATGAATGTCAGTGTCTGTGTTGGGGCTTGCCTGCATGTTTTCGATGCTGTCAAGTATTTCTGAAGGCTATATGTATCCATATTATATACTTTCTTAGAGACATGGAATGTTGTTAGCTTCATAGCTTTCATTGTAAGTGTCCCTTAGCTTTTATGTTGACCCTATATAGACACAGAGCCTTGAATTATTTAGCATAGATGTCTTTATAGACACCTTCTGCATAGCACCAAAGAAAAAGGTAGGCATAAAAGAAATATGGTGTTTTCAAGGGGCAAGAGAGTGAGGAAGATAGAGGAAGCATGAGATTAAAAATAGCTTTTAAAAAGTACAGTCAACAGGCTAAACTTTTGGCCATGCTGATTTATAAAGATTGTATAACTTTTTGAAGATGTACTTTCAAACCGAATAGTTGCAGTGGGATTTAAAATATGATTATTTAATTTTTAAAAATTACATAAATTAAATGAACAGCACATTAATGGGATGCCATCAGGATCACATGGTCAATTCAGATCAAGTTATATTATCTTTCCTGCTGGAGCTGAATAAGAATTAAGAAATTACTATTCCAAAGTAGTGTTGGACATTGATCCTCATTTACAATGAAATTCATCACCATAACTATCTGGAATTCCATTGTGTTGACAGCAGCATTCCACTCAATCTTTTCTTTTACTATTAGTGAAGTGTATTAGTCGGGGAGAGTGAGACAGAGGGGTGGGGGAAGAAAACGCTGCTAATTAGTTGTTCTGCTTACATGTTAAATGAAGTCTTGTCTTATATAGACTTGGGAGGATGGAGAAATTTGATTCAGTTATTTAAATTCACACTTTCTGAAATAAACAAAATACAGTTGTCATTAAAAATTAACACTTCTCTTAATTTTGTACACAGAAATGCATATTTTGGGGGAAAGTGTGCTTAAAAATGAATGTATATATGAAAATAATATACAAAAATGCATTATATTAGGAAAGCTGCTTGCAAAGCTGTGTACATTAGTCAAATGTGCATATAAAAAGGTGATTTGGAGAAATTTGCAGTAAAATGCTAAAGGATTTTCATGATTTTTATTTTAAAAATACTGCAAAAATGTGAAGAGCTGAATTTAAGATGAGAAAAATTAGAAACAGAAAAAAATGAAATGGACAGATTCTGCATATATGGACTTTGCCTTTGCCAGTGTATGTATGTATGTATGTATGTATGTATGTATATAAAAATATGTATACATACTGTATCAAAAATATATAGCACAGTGGGTTGCAACAATATAAAAACATAAAACCAACAATAAAATCATAACATGTTAAAAGCAAGTTAAAAGCAAAAACAAATTAAAGATAAACATAAACAGACCATTGGGGGGGGGTGTACTCTTAATTGCCTGAGTAGGCCTGACAGAAAAGTTTTCAGCAGGCATTTAAAAGTTGGCGTGGAAGGCACCTGCTGAATTTCTAATGTCAGGGTGTTCCACAGGACTGAATTTCATGTGATTTTAGTGATCAGTCTGGAGTATAAGGGTTCAGGCAATCCCTGAGGTATCTTGGACTGCAGTTGGTGAGGGCTTTGTAAATCAGCAAGAACCTTGAACCTGGCTTGGTAGCCAGATGGGCAGCCAGTGTCACATGTTCTCAGCCAGAAGCTCCCATCAGCAATATCGCTGCAGCATTCTGCACCATCTGGAGCTTCTGAACCAGACCCATATGGGCAGCCCCACATGGAGTGCATTACAGTAATCTAACATTGAGGTTGCTAATGTATAGATTACAATGGTTAGGCTATCCCTGTCTAGGAACAGTCGGAGTTGGCAAACCAAACAAGGGCACTCCTAGCCACAGAGGACACTTAGGCCTCTAGGGACAAAGATGTATCTTGGGTAATTCCCTCCCCACCCCTGCCGCTATTGATCTCTGAAGTATCTCTTTTGCCTGTAAGATTGCAGTTCATTTTCTAGGACAAATTATTTTTAATACACAAAGCTTGTGACATAATCAGGTGGGTGATTATGAACTACTCCCAGTGGTTGTTTTGCCCTGCTTAGGGAGAACTACCAGGGAAAGATGATATCCAGTCTAGCCAAATAATGATACTCACAGCATTGGTGCAGTTCCTGTGAGTGAAGGATTCTGAAAGGGCTCACCAGAGTTCAGTTTTTGACCCCTCCTTCATCTTCAGGACCACATGCACATGACATAAGTGAAGCCACAGCATGAAGCCATTGCAACTTATTTTATTCAGTAAAAGAGAGACTTCAGTCCTTTGCTGTCTTGTATCTATCATGGTAGAAGGCTGCCCACCACCCCCACTGCCAAATCTATGAGGCACTTCTCTGAACAACCTTCAACTCCAAATATGCCCTCTGCAGGATTTGGATGGTCCAATGAAAGATAGGGATTTGGAGTCCAGCACTAGTTTACATTGATCAATCATTCCTCCCTGCCTCCACGCAATTTATTTGTGCTCAGGGGCACCATGTATAGGGAGCGGAGGAGGCTTCAGGCCTCCTCCACTGCAGTGGAGCTGTGCACAGTGCAGGCCAGTTGGGAGGGATGGCAGATCTCTGCAGCTGATTCCCCACTCCAAGGAAGCTGCCCCCCATTGGAGCCTGTTGGGGGGGGCACCTGGTCATGCCCCCTCCAGAAAATGCACCCGGTGGATGGTGGGCTTAGTGGGTCAGGCTGGGTTGGGGGGCGTCGTGTGTGACATCATGCACATGTGATGCGCCCCCCCAAATGTTGGGCACAACTTGGTGCACCTGTTTGTGCTTGAAATGCACAAAGGATGACAGAATATTGATGCAGGAGGCACGCTACCTATCTCAAGACAGCTTGCAGAATAAAAACAATATGAAGCCCACCATAATTAATGAATGAAACGTGGTGATCATAATATGACACGCATCCAGCCCATAAATATTAAAGTCCAAAATAAAATACAGCTAAAACCATCTGCTATCTAATACCAACTCAATATAAAGCCATGGAAAACAAGAAACTCGGAGCATTACCAAGAGGATTGAAATTTGCGTTGAAGTTGGATGCAAGGAATAAAAGCCACAGTTTCAGATCTAATACAACCTATTTATTGCACCTTTACCACACGAGCTTGATACGTGCATGTCATCAAGCTCACTTACCATATAAGGGCATAAGAACAGCCCTGCTGGATCAGACTAAAGGCCCAACTGTTCCAGCATCCTGTTCTTGCAGTGGTCAAGCAGATATCTGGGAAACCCACAAATGAAACTTGAGTGCAACAACATTCTCTCCTCTTCTTATTCCCAGCATATGGTATTCAGAGGCGTATTACCTTAGACACTAGAGATATAACATAGCCATCATGGCAAGTAGCTATTGATAGCCTTATCCTATTTTAAAGCCATCTGAATTGATGTCTTTCACTATATCCTGCTGGACTGTATCCTTAGTTCAACTATCTGCTGTGTGAAAAAGTACCTCCTTTTGTTTTTCTTGAATATAGTTCATATAAAACGAAGAACAACTTTAAATCTTGTGCATTCATGCCAACAGGAGTTAAAAAAAACACCCCACCCATTTTGTTACTCATTTTATAGCTCCTTTTCCAAATTAGCTGCTGATCACAGCTTTGCTCATTCACTAATATTGTTACTTATGAATTTGTAGGCCTTATTCAATATTATACCAGAAGCTAGTGAATATTCTTGTAACTGTCATTCGCCAGATGTTTCATCCAGTAGCATTTAACACTGATTTAGATTGATTCATTACAAATACATTTTCTTTGAAGCACCCCTTGGATTTTTCTTTGCTTTTTTTAAAAAAACACCACACGCACACCTCCCTTTCTTTCTCCCTTCCCCTTTCAATTAATGTGACAAGCAACAACCAGGGTCTTTCATTACTTATACTTGGTAACTGCGGGCAACATTTTAGTAGCATATCCATTAAAGTGAAATGAGGCACAAAGCTCAATTGTAACAATTTTAAATGCGCACCAAAGCGAAAGTAGGCCTTGCTTTGTTTTTAAGGTTATGAATGCTCACCACCCTCTTTATAGAAAATGTTGGAAGTAAAGGTAAATTTTATCCTCCATCAAAGTGCTGCAGTGACAGAGAGAGAAACCATAGAGATTCATTAGAATTCAATGCCGATCTGTTTGCACCTTTCTTGCTCTCTGTAGACAGATGGGCTTTATTCATTGGTACCTGAAAAGTGCCACTTTGCTAATATGTAAATTTTGCTAATATATAAATGTGTGTGTGTGTCTTCTTTGCTATAGAACATAATTACTGTAATAATTCTAGCAAAGAATTAAAGATGAATAAAATGATGCACTTACAAGATAAGCAGCTGCTCTTACAGCTTTTTAAAGTTTGTGGGAACCCCAAAGCCTAAAGTGTGAAACATCTTACTTGCTTTCTTTGCAGAGAAGCAGAAATACTATCATTCAGAACTGACTGCACTACACAAGTCCTTCCTCTTGTCTTGCCCCCTTCTGGTCAGGCATGCACAACCAGATAAGTGACTCATACAGGTTTGAGCAAGCCACTCTTCTTACTCTTACACACTCTGGAAAGAAAGAAAAAGCTTTTTAGAAATTAGAAAAAAATCTTCCAGCAATTTAAGTTTGGGAACTGTGCTAGCTCAAGGCTTTGAAGGGCTTGGTCATGATGCCACCCATTTCTTCTTCCACCGCTTATTCACTCACTCTTGGGCAAATTTTGGCCCATGCTTTGGGACCAAATTATGAAATAGCTGGATTTGGTTAGACAACCTGAATAGACAAAAGAATGCAGAGCTGGAGACTAGATTCCCCTGATCAGCTGGGCACATAACCACAGAGAGACATGGTGGATAGATCCAGGTGTTGGGGAAATGACCAGTAGCCTTGAATAGATTGTAAATCATTGTTATTGTTACATCTCTACATTTGCCATTTGAGGGTGTGCTGTCTGCCAGCAGTGTCATTCTTCAGGCTTAAACTCCTTTTCCAGGGTCTCTAGAAGAAAAATCCCAGGGTGGGTTGATGGGTGTTTCTTGTCTCTAAATATGCACATAGATAAATATGTGCACATGTAAGGCTCCGTGCAGTGCACAGCTTGCAATGCCCAGATACTGTGTGGATTTCAGAGGAGGGGAGAGAATACAGATAGCCCAAGTTGCCCTCAATCTCCCATATTCCTCCTTGCTCATGTGCCCTAGCCTTCACCACTCATGGGAGAGGGTTCTTCTGCACCTATTCTTTTCCCTCCTGAGATTTCCTGTGCCAGTTAATTTTGGGAGTCAGGAGGGAGCCCTCCTTGTCCTCCGTTTGCTGAAATGTAAACACCTTCTAACAGACATGGCAGGTTTTTGGCCCCTTCTCTCAGCCCTGCTGAGGTCTCCACACTTTACTGCCTCCCTGTTTTCCTGCTGTTGGTTGTTTATATCCATAGCATTACAGTCGCAGCAAGGTACCTTATGTAATTGGATTAGTGGTTCACCAGGGAGCACCACATAGGCCTTATCTAGAAAGCAGCTTTAAGTACAATCAAAACTTACCCCAAACCTGGAGTACCTTCCATTGCATTGTATTATCATCGCCCTGCTCCCAATTGGGGTTCGGTTTGGGGTGTGTGTGTGTTCCACAGGATAAGCTAAAGTGAAAGGGTGTTATGTGTATTAGGTTCTCTTTCAGTTTTTGTAATGTCATAGCAGGAAACTGAATTTCAGTGAATGGAAATACTGTTGCCAAATGTTAACAAACAATTCCCTCGGTTTGTATGCATTGTTATAGGATCCACTGTCCTTTTTTCTTTTCACTTTTTTATATAAAAAGGGTGCCCCCCTGTTTTTCTGTACAATGCACTAAGAAGATTTACAGTTTATAAAACTGGGACAGCCTGGCAGGGGACACTAGGACAGGTCTGTCCACAAACCATCTTCAGAGGATAATAATATCAGTGATAAAATGACTGCCATGACAATTGCAGAGAAAGGTGAATTGCAGTGTATGTGCAATAAACTATATATATATATATATATATATATATATATATATATATATGAGAGAGAGAGAGAAAGCGCTTTTGAGTGTTCAGTACTCATTTTCATTAAATGCAGCAAGAAACACCTCCACTAAATCCCAGTAATTTGGCTTTTGTACACGCGACCAAATTAACATAGGAAGAAATGGCATAACTAAAAGATTTGTTTTAAATATCCGCTAGCAGTGATGCGCTTTCCTAACATTTCAGTAGAAGTTAGAAGCAAAATACTGTTAACAAAACATTTCTTGCTGTTAGAGGGTCAGGTATTTTATCAGAACCTTCCCATGGATTTTGAACCATTTTCTGGTTGCCTGTTAATTGCAGCTGAATGTTACCAAGATCCCTCCCTCCCCAGGCAGTCCTTGTACAGTATGCCTTAGCAACTTTAAAATAGAAAGAAATGTGGTGAGTGAACATGCTTTCTGGGATGCAGATGGTGTTATGGGAAAAGCTTCAGCTGGAAGATTTCTGCTTCTTGTGCACCCTATATGAATGCCATTAAAAGTTATTACAGAGTAAATCAAGTAACATGCATTTATTTACATGGTATTAACTTATTGATTCCTACTGTACTTCAGCAAAAAAAACCCTACTTGTTGAGTCACAGGAAGGTGCAGCTATTAGTACCCTTATCAGTATCTTCCCTCACTAGTAAATTAGTAAGATCTTGTGGCACTGAGATGAAAAAAAAAAAACTTTTAATCCAAGCTGCTGCCTTAAAAAGCAGGAAAGAGGTACCTTATGAATGGATAAATGACTGTTAAATATAATCTCTGCCTGTCTTGCATGGTTCAGTCAGTAGAATGGAAATGCAATGCCTAAATGCAAAGCATTATAATAAGGTATGTTGGTAATCGTTACAATTATATTTAGAAGTATGTAGTTCTTTGCTTTGTATTTATTGTACACTGTATGTCGATGTCTCCTGTAAGCATGCAGTTGTGGGTGCAGTAAACCTCAGGTCACTGAAGCGGGGGGAGGGGTGTGAGAAGCAGAAATGAAGACTTCACAACTTCTTGAGATCAAAATGGCCAGAACCTTTATTGATTACAGATGTCAGCAGTAGCAGACCTTGGGGTCTCAATTTCATTGGTCCCCTGTGTGATGCCAGAATCCAGCACCCCCTGCCTCTCACCTTCTGTTGGATGTCATAGGCGTGGTGCCCCCTGCAGTACCCCAGAAACTCTGCACCCAGTGTGACTGCACAGTAGAGCTCCCCTCAATCCATCTTTGATGTCTGTAGGCTTTGGTGTAGGCATTGGGTATGTGCCCTGAAACAACCCATTTGCTGATTGATTGTTCCTTCAGGGTCAGTCCTGGGGATAAGGATCACTCTATGATATGGATCAATTCCAGGCAATCCTTCCAGGATGCCATTTGGTAAGTTCTGTGGCCCATTAGCCCCCATCTGGACACTTGGACAGAATCCTTCCCCCTGGACCCCTTTACCAGGGTATCCGTCCCCCTGGACCCCTTTACCAGGGCAGGATGCAACACAATGCCTTTTTCTGTCACTTGAGTTTGGCCTCTCACTGGCTCTCTGCCAAACCACTAACATCTGCAACCAATCATGTAGGCCCCAGTCCATCAGCCAAGCCTCATTGCCCAATGGGCACAGATGCACTCAGTCAGGCCTAAACAGTTCATCCTTATCAAACAAGATGCCAGGGTGCCAAATCACCCGGCTCCCTGGCTGTGCCCACTGCATGCAGCATTGCCTTGTTCATCTTCTACTACGCGCTGTTTATACATGCAGGCTCCAAAGCACCCCACCATTGCTGCCATTCCAACAACTCCAACCACAAGATGGACATCTGAGGCTGTACTGTGTGCAGGGCCTCTAGGTCTGTGGCTGCTGTTGAGGTGGGGTTGATACCCTTCCTGCCAACTAGGTTGTTCTCTCCCAGCCGAATCACCAAGGCATCTGGCAGCCCATGCACTGTGAAGCAAGATGTAAGCCATGGCATCACGCCATCCCAATGCATGTCCCTCCAGCCCAACCATATAATATGGGTCATGTCATACAAGCTGAGCTGCTGACCCCACGATGTAGATATAGTGTGCACCTGGGCCCAGTGCATGATGATGTGGTTGCAGATCCATACCTTCTTACGACTGGCACCTGAGGGGGGAAAAACCATCAATGTGAAAGAGTGAGACCAGAGGTTCTGGTGTGATGTTCTTCTAAAAGGTCTAACCCACAAGTGAAGATGGCCTTTCTTAGTACTGTCATGAATTGACCAGTGGAAAGTCAACAACCATTGGCATGCACTAGGAGCAAGCCAACGGTGACAGGCCTTGTGGCCGGGAACTTTTTAATGTCCACCACCAGGCAAGGTGGTGGCAGGCCTTTGGATAGATCGTACTCCCTTTACGTAGCTGGTCAGTTATTGAGGTGCACACCCAAACTCTAAGGGAAGAGCAAGAGAAGTGATTGTCTCCTCTAGCATGAGCCCCTTAGCAGCTGTTGTTGCAAGGGGTCTGGTGGTGCACTCCCTGATGTGTGGAGCACTGAAAAATGCCAGAGAGGAGGCTGCTCAGTAAAGTCTGCTCTCGTACTTACACCAACAAATGGTGCCCAGTGTCCAAACATCCCTGAGGATGTATGAGTATACATAATTGGTTTTCTGACGTCTGGGGCCGGGGGGTGGGGGTGAAATGTGGAAATCATTGTACAGATCAGGCAGGCACAGGCATTTAAGGCAGAAAGTGATTGCAGCCACATGCAAGGCAATGATCTTGATAGCCAGACCCTTTTCCTTAAAGGAGACAAGGTATTGCTAAACATTCTCTTCCCCAGCGTGTGTGTGTGTGTTCGTTCAATACATGCATACTTGCAAGTAGGACTGTAGCCTACATTCACATTTTTTAACGTTCTTAATTTTTAATTTTCAATCAGCCGCAAGAATCTTCCTCTCATTCTTTTCATCCCCAGGGGTCCATGAAAAATAAACTTGTTGCAGTACTGGCTTTCACCTTTCTCTTGGGCATTTTATATTGTGCTTCAGAAAAACATGAACCATGGATTTTTTTTAATGTTTATTTTTTAAATATGAAACTATATGGACAGTATTATTGGTGCATTTCCTGAAATGTGTCCAGAATTCAAACCTGGAGGCTATGGAAGTGTTGGTGTGAAATTGGCCCTAGACAGTTAATAAATTCTGAGCAGAAATGCATAAATCAGCAGCGGGTATTTTTCAAACTTCTATTTTATTTTATTTTATTTTAAAGAGGGTGCATGCAAGGGAAAAATATCTTTGGAGAATTGTTTTATATCATTTCAGAAAACAGAGGGGGAAAGCTAGCAACAGTGCTGGTTAGCAGATTGTCATTTTTGGGTTTGATGTCCCTGGGTTTAATTGTCTTTCCTGTGAACAATGGCAGGAGCTCTCTAGTGTGCCATGTGAGCATGATAAAAGGGGGCTGTTCTTGCATAGCAATGCCTTTTTTTATTATTAGCGTAAAAAATTAGCAAGCTGGAAGTCGTTAGAAGGAGTTCCACTGGCATTAATTGTAATGCAGCCGGAATATGTTTGCAGACCAGTGCGGCAAGACAATAGCAGCAGGGGGAAAAAGCAATATTAATAGCCTTTTACTTGTTGTATCATTTTAGCAACCCCTTAATAAGGTGTCTGCTGTCAACTGGAATTTATTAAAATAAAAAAAGACATGGTAATTGATGTATTGCAGTAAGTATGGATGAGGGCTCAACTTGATTAATGTATGAATTGGCTTTTTAAGGCATTTTAAAAAGCCTTCTTAACTGGGTCTTGAGAGATGGCACAAGCCCACTGTAAACTACCTCGCTGCAATTGGAAAACAGCCTGACAGCTGCTGATGTCTCCTGCGGTTTTGCTTCTTTTTCTTTCTTTCCTTTTTTTTTGTTTTTTGATCAGAGAAAGTGAGGTAATACAGTCCTTGTCAATAATTGCAGTGCTTAAAAATCTTATAAAGGGATTTCTATTCTTCCCTCCAGAGAAAATTTTTCAAAGGTTAAATTAGTTTTACTTGTGTATGCTTCAAGTATCTGTGGTACCTAGAAGGATCAAGTTTTATTTTAAATCAGCTGCTAGTTTATTTTAAATCAGCTGCTACTCTTTTACAAAAAAAGCAGCACATTTTTAGTTATAATTATTTTCATGTATGGTATTTTGCCAATATCTCTCCCCTATTCTTCTTTGATTCAGTACAATGGTCACAAACTCTTTAATCAAACTACAGAACATCCTACTGAAATAGCCTTGTGCTGTAAGATTTAAATGATAATTTTATATGAAACTTCATTAGGCACAGAAAAATCCACCTTCAAAAGTGCAGTCTGCTAGGGGGCTATTGGCATTAGCAAAAGGCAATTAGCTGAAAAGACATCTCTGAGAACCAGCATATGCTAGTTACTCTTTTCATGTGTGAACAAACAGTTGGGAAGTTATCCAGAGCTGGGTCAAGAGTGACAAGTCCGAATCCCTGGTGTAAGGGGTTAGAACTAATAAAAATAACAGCCTAAAAATAGGAGGCTGTAAACTAAAAATATGCTTCTCAGTATGCTTGAGGCTGTATCTTTCTCACCTTGATTCTTCAGCCACTGTCAAACCTCTGAGAGTTAGCCTATTGTGTAGATGGATCAGCAACATCAAACCTACATCTGTGCATATCTTGTACCCAGGTGTTTGAGCTTGTAGCTGCCAGTCAGTTGGTGGGCAATATGTTGGAGAGAATACATGCAGATGTTATACAGAACAGTGGTTCAATCACTTTGAGTAAACTGCATTGCTTCTTACTGTTACCATGGGATAGCAGGATAATTATTTGTAAATTAAAGAAAGAGGTTTTTGGCAACCCAGTCTGCATGCTTTGAAGACTGCAGTACTTGGACTGAAGCCTACATGCATGCCCATTACTTGGTTTTGTTACAGTTGATTAGTGCACATTTGATGAAAGTCAACTTAATGTGGACCTCATTCAGGAAAGGGCTGTGCCTTATTGGTAGAACATAGGCATTGCATGCAAAAGGTTCAACGTTCAATTCCTGACATTCCCAGTTTGGGTTAGAGAGACACCTTTCTGAAACCCGAAAGGGCTACTCCATGTTAGTGTTGACAGTACTGATTTAGATGGACAAATAGTCTGACTCAGTAGAAGGCAGCTTGCAATGTTCCTAATGGATCAAAGGCAGGGCTTCTGAACCCTTCTAAAATATTAGTGGTTAATTACAGGTTACACAAGAGAACATGGAATGGAGGGCTGGTGCTCCTCCCCCCCCCAAAAAAGCTAAAAGTATGGCAGTTTTGAGGAGAGAAACAATCAGTACCCTACTACTTTTCCACTCAAATAATTTACTTGCTGAAGCTCTTTATTTTAAAAGAAATAAGCTATTTCCCCCTTTCTAACACCTGCTTTTCTTTATATCTGGTGGCACAGAATGAATTGTTACTATACCCCAGGTGTGGGAACCCTTTGACCCGCCAGATGTTGCTGAACTACAACTCCCATCTGCCCAAGCAAGCATGGCCAGGGGCCAAGGATGATGTGAGTTATGGTTCAGCAATTTCTAGAGCACTAAGGTTTCCCTACATCTACTGTAGCTGCTTATGCCTTGGTCATGCAGAAGATCTCCCCCACGTTTGACTTGGAATATATGGTGCCGGCCTGGAGATTTCCACCACATAATCATTATAAGTTCATGGTAAAAAGTATAGACCTTTGTATGAAGCACCACTACCACATGAAAGCATTTCCAGTAGAACATTATGTAGAAACATTACGTGGAAAGTGCAGTGTTTTAATCTTTTTTTTTTTTTGTCTTATTCTTCTAATTGTACCTTTTTAGAACTTTCTGGTTTATTTATAAAATTTGTATAGCACCCCTCATCCAAAGATTGCAGGGCAGTTCACAACATAAAAATACAAAATGAGAACACAAAATACATACTAAACAAAAAGAAACCAAAAACTCCCTTCCCACAAGCATATTTAAAAGGCCATCACATGTGTTAGTCAGCTAAAGACCTAATTCTAAAGAAACTTTTTCATATGGCACCTAAATATAGGTAATGAAGGCCACCTCAACCTCAAGAGACAGCAAAAGATCCAGAAGTAGCCCCAATCTGCATACCCACTCCTTCAGAGGGAGAGTAACCCCCATCAAGAACAAGGCCACCTCCCATCCATCTGGTCTAGGGAATCACCTACTAACAGTGCCTCAGTCTTATCTGGATTGAGTTTCAGTTTGTTGGCTCTCATCCTATGCATTAGTGAGGCAAAGCAATGGTCCAGCACAGCCATTGCTACACCTGCTGAGGTAAAGGAGTAGAGCTATGTCTCATCAGCATATTGCTGACAATGTACTCCAAACCTCCAGATAATCCCACTCAGTGGTTTTATGTAGATGTTAAACAGCATAGGGGATAACATCGTTTCCTGAGAAACCCCACATGGAAGGTTCCATGGGGCTGAAGAGCACTTCTTCAGCATCACCTTCTGGAAACAACTATCCAAGCAGGACTGGAACCATTGCAAAGCTGTGCCACCCACCCCTAACTTGGACAGCCGCTCCAGAAGGATACCATGGTTGATGGTATTGAAAGCCGCTGAGAAGTTGAGGATAATTAACAGGGACACATTTCCCCTGTCTCTCTCCCGACAGAGGTCATCATACAGGGTAACAAAAAAAGGATATTCTGTGCGGAAACCAGGCCTAAACACCAACTGAAACAAATTAGAGAGTCTGGATCTGGTCCACAACCACCTGCTCAAGAACCTTGTCCAAGAAAGGGACATTGGCAACTGACCGGTAGTTACCTAAATTTTCTGAATCTAGGGAGGGTTTCTTTAATTTATAATGTACGTTAGTGCTGAGCTGTTGACATTTATTCTTCAGAGCCTTTGCTTCCTTGTTCTTTCTTGAGCTGGACTTCCTATCAGGTCCTTCACATGTCCTTCAATTTAAGGTGGCTGGGATACAAGTAAACGGCCCCAGACTGCTTGTACATGTTTTTCCACTTGAATGTTCTTTTTATCAGTACATCTTGTATTGGTCTTTCCCTAATGTATTTAGCAGAGAAATGACACAGAAGGAAGAATTAACTTGCTGGTGTTCAGTATTAAATGGCATGTTCTCTCCAGTGGACAGCAAACCCTGACACTATGCTGTCCTTTAGGAGGTGTTACTTTGATGGACGACACCCTAGTGATATTCAGCAAAGTGATAGCACCAGAGGTAATAACATATGTCTTTCATTCAGGTTTCTCTGATAAACTAGGAGGACCTGGGCAGTTTGCAAGAGGATGAAGAAAATAGACTGACCATTAAAGTAATTTCTTCCCGTATGTACACAGTATTCATTCTAGATAAGCCACACATTATATATATAGTAAAGCTATACTCAGACTGACCTTTTAATGCTGAAGACACGTACTAGTGGTTATTTTTTTTTAAGAAATAGGCATTGAATAATGAATATTTATAACACATGGTACTTTCAGTTTAAGATGATTTGCCAAATACTGTTAGTTTGCAAAAAAAGGGGGGGATATAAAAATATGGATAAGAATATCTTGTTTGTTGTAAGAGAGGTACCAAAATAAAAGGAGATGAAGAGTAACTTCAACAATTCATTTTTATAGCTTGTCCATGTTTCGTTCATTTATTTCTTAGTAGCCCTGCTACTGACACAACATTTCACTGTTCACATGAATACGTACCGAAGCACGGCGTTTCCGTGCGCTCTGGTTTCTGTCACGGTTTTATGTTGTGCCAGAAGCGGTTTAGTCATGCTGGCCGCATGACCCGGAAAACTGTCTGTGGACAAACGTTGGCTCCCTCGGCCTGAAAGCAGAGAGGAGCGCTGCAACCCCATAGTCGCCTTTGTCTGGACTTGACTGTCCAGGGGTCCTTTACCTTTCAAGCACAGATATACGTACCATATTGGTCCGAATATAAGCTTAACCCTCAAATAAGCTGCACCTTTAAAATTCAAGGGGAGAGGGAGAAAAAAAAGACAATACCTGATTATAAGCTACTCCCTTAAAATTCCACAGGCACTCACACTCGTTTTGTTTTACCGTATGTCTGTTTCAGCAACAATATCATAAAAGCCAATTTTTGTAAGGTCGTGAATTTAAGCCGCACTTGAAGTGCGGCTTATATTCAGGCTAATACAGTAAATCTGTCTATCTGTTGGGAACCTTAGGCCCAGGGCTGGATGTGGTCCTCTACATCTTTCTATCCAGCCTTTGGGACTCATGTCAGGTCACACCCCTGCCCCAGGCAACCTCATTGGGTCCTTTTGTCTGGCTGGAATGTGTCATTGAACTGTGATATTGCACCTTGCTTATCTGGATGGAGGGATGTCTATGGGTGTGCATGTATGCATGCATACATAGGAAGCTGCTTTATACTGAGTTGGACTAGCGCCCCATCTAGCTCAATACTGTCTGCACTGGCTGGCAGTATTTCAGACATAAGTATTTCCTTGCCTTAACATGAAGATGCCTGGAATTAAAGCATGTGCAAAGCATGTGCTTATCCATTGAGCAATAGCCCTGGCCCTAAAAAGTGGCTTGGTGGAAGTCAATGTTCCAGATGCGGAACAGGAAAGAAGTAAAACTGAGGAAAAGGGGAAGATGTGTAAGTGATCATACAGAGCTGATCCAGGGTTTCAGATGCCATCAGACAGGGAGTCTGAAAAAGGCATCACTAAGTTAAGTTTCGGGAAAAGCAACGTTTTCAAACTCAAAACAGGACCATCAGAAAATAATAGTACAGTACCTATGTTGAGAATGTGGAACTGACTGTGCAGACACATTTGTTTCTGCTCTTCCTTTTTTGATACTTACCTGAGTGCATTTCCAACCCTTACCAGGTAAGGGCTGTTGGTGACCGTTTCTTCTGGTTTTTCTCTCAACCAAAGGCCCCACGATCACCATACTAGCAGCCTACTGTATCTTAAGATTCTATCAGGTCAGTAAATGGGAACGGGAAAGCATAGGAAAAAAAGCATCAGTTACCTAATTCTAGAGCAACATTCTGGCTATCTGCATGCACAACTGAGACCTGGGCAGATGAGAGGAGGGAATTCTATCTCTTCCAACTGTGCACTCCAGCGTTCTCAGTGATACAGCGGCATAGACACAATGGCCAAGGCGGATAGGTCCCAGTAGGGGATGCCGGGGGCTACTGTTCTGCCCCATGCCCATTGGTTTATTGGTGCTCCAGGGTCCCATCTTGACTTCTGTGATCTTCCATGCCTTTGTGCACCTGCTGCATCAGGTTATTCAGACATTTGGGCAGAGGTGCATACTGATGACACCCAGCACAGTTTCTCAATCCCTTTTATATAGAACAAAGCATGACTTGGAAACAAAAAACCTTGTATGTGCCTAAGATATGGGATCAGCCTGGTAGAGAACCTATTTCAGTGCTTAAGAGGCTTGCGCCATTGACTGCTTTTTAGTCAGTTTTCAAAATAATCATTCCATATCAAATTCTATTTGCAAAAGGATTGCTTTAGATAGCAATAGTGAAAATGTAGTAAAAAAGGAGCCTTTTGATCTTTTGGAAACAAACTGTGTTGCAGATAAATATGTACCAAGCATGTTTTTTTGTTCATTTGCTATCAAATTTAATAACAAGTGGAATTAAGTACCACAAAAATGGCTTCATATCAGTATTTGACTACAAACCTTTAAATACTTCTATGGCATTGTTAATATAATGCATTTCTTGTCTTCTCTCTTGTGCATGTGACGAATTCCAGTTGATAAGCCAGGACTCTGGAGTCAGTTGTCTGGCTAGTTATTAAGATTGAGATAAGCACTAAGAACGGTGAGGTACCATTGTGCTGCCCTTATGGAATTGGGCCACCTAGGATTCCAAGTGTAAACAATGAATTAGTTCTCCCTGGCTTATTTCAGATTTGAGGTCTGCACTGCAAATATTTGTGAAATATGAAGATGGAAAGAGTACATGAAGGTTCTTTTTTTTAAAAAAAAACCAAAACCATGTAATGTAAAAGGTTTTCCAACATCGAATACAATCCAAATCCACTAAAACCAATTGTTGTTTGCAATTGGCTTCACTGTGACCAGTTCTGTTCTATGACTGATTTGTACAAAACCACATCCCATATAATAATTTAGTTGTTATGTTGTCTTTTATTTGTGAGTTGTGCTATCATAGCAAACTGCATTGATTAAAAACAATCCCAGTCAAATATAAGGTGGTTCATGTGCCAATATATAATTTAGGAGCTTGATGCTAGAAATGCAGCAGTTATGATGATTTTATTGTGATTTGTGGCACATGAAATTGTTGATCATTTGTTGAAATTAGTAGAAGGCCTGGTCATTAACTAACAAAGGAGAAAACATGTTTGGTAGATTTTTTTTTTTGTTATGTGAGAACATATTGTTTTTCAACCATGCTGACCCTCTTATGCCCTTGCCAGGTTTTCCTGAGCCTGCTCACAAATACCACTAAAGTGATGCCTCATTTCATATAGAAAAAAGCATGAAACATTTGGCGCAGTGGGTCAGTGCATCTGGCTGTTAACCAGGTTGGTGGTTCGAGCCCATCCAGGGATGGCTCTGAGAAGGATTCCTGCATTGCAGGGGGTTGGACTAGATGACCCCCAGGGTACCTTCCAATTCCACAACTCCACGATTCTATGCATGCAGTTCACCATGTGCAATTCTTGTTTGTATATTTATTTAAGATATCTGTTTAAGACTTTATTTAAGATTTGCTGCTTTGCAGGCAAACTTCATAAAGTGCTTTATGTAGATCATTTTGTGTCGCAAAATAGATACTTATATTAAAATCCCACATGATTAACTAGTGTTTGAAGACCTAATGATACTAAGGAATCTGTGACTGAAACTCCTGTAGATTTTAAAGCGATGGTTAATGTAGCCGCAGTCCCTGACCCAAATCCTGCGTATTTGTCCATCTAACCCAGAACTGTCTACCCTGAGTAGGTCTCAGTGGCTTTCTGGCAGAGGGCTTTCCTATCTCCTGCATACCCAATTTGCTTAACTGGAGATGCCAGGCATCAAACCTAGACTTTAGGTGTGCAAAGCATACACTTTATCCCTCAGCTATGTTCTCTTTTTTCCTACCGGGTTGGCTCCAGATTTTGTGAGGCCCTTGGACAAGATGTCCTCCTCAGTGGACCCCTTTCCTGACTCAGGCCATGTCCTTCTCACCACTGTTGCCACTGCCCATTCATTTCCTCCCCTCCCCCTTTGGGCTTGATCTGCACAGCTATTCAGAAAGAAAGAGCAAGGTAAGCAGAGGCAGCTGTTCCTTCTCCTTGGTCTGAGAAGGATTAAGATATGCCTGTCCTGTTCCCCAGTACTTTCCCAGAGCAAACTCTCCTTGCATTAACCGTGGTTAGGGACTTGTCAGCATCGCTAGTAACTGTGGGGAAGGACCACAACTCATGGTCCCAGACTCAATCCCCAGCATCTCCAGGTGGTGATGGGAACATCCTCTGCCTGAAATATTAGCCTTATTTGGGCATTCAGGAACTGAGAAAAGCAACCTACCAGGGGACCCACAATTGCCCTCTGCGAATTAGAGTGTCAGTTTGAGGCAAGGAAACTTCCTGCACAGTATTTATGCGGCTTCGGTGTGGTGCATTTTTCATAGTGCAAAGCTCTTACAAGAATAGAAGCAGGCTCCCTGCTTTAGCCAGTTGCCCACCAACTTGTGAAGAGAGAATGGGGCAGTTGAGTAAATGGGCTTCTTCCTAGTGCCCCCCATGTGTTGCTTTCCCCAGTTCCTGAACTCTTAAAGAGGGCTCTAGTTAATCTCAGTCGTGGTTGACATAGGTCCTGACATAATCCTTAAGTGCAATTAAGATGGGTGCAGATAATTTACTCCGTGGGGGGGGGGGGAGATGGGCTAGGGAGGCGCAGCTTGTGCCACCCTCACAACTTCTTAACTGTGGCTACAAGAGGCTATTTGTTATGCCTGCATAACATGAAGATATCTTGAAACCATATCCTTCCTCATCCCGAGGTAATTGCAACTTAAAAAGAATAATTGCGCTTTAGAAAAAGGTGGTGAATTAGCTCTTAATTGAACAAATTTACATGCAGTGCTTTTAATAAATGCAGCCAGCAAAAGCCATGAGGAGAGTGATAGATGCAGTATTGGAATCACTGGTATATTAGTGGTACCTCGGGTTACAGACGTTTCAGGTTACAGACTCCGCTAACCCAGAAATAGTACCTCAGGTTAAGAACTTTGCTTCAGGATTAGAACAGAAATCATGGCACTGTGGCAGCAGCTGGAGGCCCCATTAGCTAAAGTGGTACCTCAGGTTAAGAACAGTTTCAGGTTAAGAGTGGACCTCTGGAACGAATTAAGTTCTAAACCCGAGGTACCACTGTATGCCTTTTTCAGTGGGGTTGATTGTGTGTGTGTGTGTGTGTGTGTGTGTGTGTGTGTGTGTTTGTGTGTGTCTATTTTAAAGTTACAAATTGGACCTGCAACAAAATGTTGCAGTGTATCCTGCATCTTCAATAGAATGATCCTGTTCAGGGTTCCAGCTAGCTTTCTCCTCCAAGCAGGGCATTCCAGCCCTTCCCCTCCCCATTCAGGTTTTCTCTTTACAACTGTTTTTCAACATTTTATGGCTCCTGAGCATACTCAGTGTTCATTGAGAGACTGCCCTAAAAAACTTTAATTTTTGGATTTTTATTTTTTATATGTATAGGATTTATATGTATTATTCAACCTTTATTATTATGTATTATTCAACCTTTGGGCTAACTGACAATGACAATACTGTATCTCCCTCTTGTTTCTCAGTGGCCCAATTTTGGCTATATTCTGTTGGCACTTGCCATCTAAGTTCACTATAAGGAAGAGTGGAGTTTATCCACAGGCTTATAATGCACATACTTAGGATTGAGCCTAATACATATCCATTGCCAAAAACTAGTGGTTCCCATTTTCCGAACAACAAAGTTTAACTGTTTGTAAGATCATTTGAGAAGTGATGAAAAGGTGTAATTTAGCAAGCATACAATTGCAACATGCTGTGCAGTGTAATGCACTGAGAAGAAATTAATTTTTGTTAATGGATTTAAAACTAGATATATGGAAATGGTTGTATATAATGCATATACTGCTAAACAGCTAAGTAGTCCTTGGGGTTTTTATGTTAATTATCTGTATGTAAATCATTTCAATCAGAGCAGTCTAATGAGTCAAAAACTACTAGGAAATGGGAACATAGATTTGTAATATCTGTCAGGCTTTGTCCTATACCATGAAGCTCTGCTTCCTACAAGGTCCCTATTTAGAAGCCATTAATGTATCATTGGGAAACAATTTAATATGATAAGAGAATATGATATATAGTACACTCTGGCGCTGACCTGGTGCTGCACCTTTTGTCCTTGCTGCTGTGTCGTGTAGTTATAGCTTTCTCCCTGTCCCTTTTTGTTCCTCCTGGGGCCTATTAGTGCAGCCAGCATTTTAGGATAGCACAAGACTTTTCACAATTATTATTAGTTTCATTAGTATTTTTAGTCAGGGGTCTCACTGACTTGCCTCCTACATTGTGGCCCTCTGCTGATGCTGAACTAGGCACCTGGTTGGGAATAGCTTAGAATCATGTAGCTGCTCTTCTAGGTCTTTTCCCACCAATGTACCCTGTAAGAAGTCTCCTCCCCTCCTTTTCAGGCTGCCCTGCCCATTTCCTGCTCTACTGTCCCTCTTTCATCCTGGAGTCCATATCAGCATTTTTGTTCTCCTGTGTCTAGGCTGAAACACACACACACACACACACACACACACACACACACACACACGGAGAGAGAGAGTTAGAATTATGTTTTGATATAATTAAGACTTTGGCACTTCAGTAGGACACTAATTGAGGCTACTCCAGTTCTTGTTCTCTGCTGCAGAGAGTATCTAATGCACACATAAAGAGGTACACATAAAGAAGAACATGGAAAAAGGGTTTCTCCTCTGCTCTCTGGTGGTCTTTCTCACTCTCCTTTTTTGTGTGGCTTCAAGAATTATTAATAGCTGTAAAGTTTGATAATAAGTGAGTCTATAGAATACACTCAAACAATGTGAATGACAAAATTAGGATAGCATTCATGTTCTGTAATTAAAGCTACGCAGATAAAAAGGATATACTTTGCCAGGCTTCATTTGGAAGGAAGGGGGGCAGATGGGGGGGATGGGACAAAAGAGAAATATAGCCAAAGGGACCCTTATTTCCAATGTATTCTGTTCACCATCAGTAGAAATGGCATTAATTCAGGTACCCAATTACTGTAATGTGGTTCAGAGCACCTCAATAGGTGTTTCAATCTCAAGCCAGGACTAACATTTGTAATCCTTTAAATGCACTTAAGAAATTGATGTTACAGCCCCACAATCTGTTAGGGGCCTTGCTTCCTGGCTGATTGCAAAGTATCCCACCATTAATTGGATCATCAGAATGTGATCCGCGTCTCGGTCCTCGGATTATGTAAGACTGACTTTGCTCTGACGCGATGAACCAGAGACTTCTTTTGCTGGATATTTTGACCCTTAATGTAGATAAGTGGTATTTTTCATCAATCTTAGCTTGCATTAAAAAAAGGGAAATGTCAATTCAATGTGGGGCATTTAACTTAATTCAACATCTTTTAATTTAATACCTTGGAAAAGTTAGTCTGTCTCCGACCTGCCTTACACTTCTGCTGATGGAATATTTTGTAAAACACTGCTGAAAATACATAGTCTTCCTCTAATAAAATCAAGTTCTGAAAATCTCTGCACTCTTAGGGTGTGTGAGGGGAGACAGGGCTTCAAATGTGCAGTAATTATAATGGAGTTACTTTTGCTGTTACAGACTTAATTCCTGAATAGTTTATATCTTTGTCTGATGGAAATAAATGTGATAGTTTAAATTCAATTTGTCCTTGTTCCTTGTTCTGCTTTCACTGTGGGCTCCATATTTCTGAGCAAGCTATTGTGAAAGCTAACATGGTTATTTGATCCAGACACAGTGTATTAGAACTGAGAAGATGAACTGTTCATTCTTGCTCTGTTGCTTGATTTTTAATCAAACTTTATTTTTACCCTGCATTGTGCCCAGAAACCAACAGGCATAACCAAGACCTCAAGCTTATGTAAACTTTTCTGAGAGCAAGCCCAATGGAAAATAACGGGGCTTACTTCTTAGTATGTATTGGGTTGTGCTACATGTTGCATTGAAAGTAAGAGAATTGTGGTTCATTTAAGACCCTATGAAAGCCAATGCTTATAGTGGCTCCTAATTATTGATTTTTGCTGGATTGTGCCCTCTTTTGGAAATGGAGGTAATATAATGTGCAATGGTTACAACAAGTATTTGGTTGAGAAAACTATTTAGGACAGATTCTAAGCACTGAAGAGTAATAGCCCTCTCTTGCTGTATCTCTGCAATAGTTAATGTAGTTAATCCATAATGATGTTTAAGAACACCAGTGTCTTTTCTAATGATATTCAATACATAAATGTCCTATGAATTATAAATGTATCAAAAATTTGCATCTTCATCTCGATTCCCCTCACAGCCTATGCATACTGTGAGCACGCGTATAAAGGGATTGATTCAGGAGAAGAAAGGAAACTGTGAGAGACTCCAATAGCCTGTATCACTATTACATCTTTATCCTGTCTGTTCTCGAAGGTTTCCTGTACTCTGTCACTCTGCTTGAAGTGTGTGTAGTCCTTTAACCTTATTTTCATTTCACAGACAGTTGAAAATGTACCTCTGTGTCCATATTTTGGGCTATAGGTGAAGTACATTCTAGAATATGGTTGTTGTGTTGCATCCTGCTACTAACTGAATGTCATTGGCAGCACTGACTGTGAATTAATTAATTAATTAATTAATTAATTAATATGTCTGCTTGGTTGTTCTAAATAATGTTACATTTTTAAAGATTTTTTTTTTTGTATTTTGTGCTCTGGAGACCCTGAGTAAAAGAAAGGTATGAATATCAGAAATAAATAAATAAGCAAGAAAGAAAGAGGGACGCGGGTGGCGCTGTGGGTAAAACCTCAGCGCCTAGGACTTGCCGATCGCATGGTTGGCGGTTCGAATCCCCGCGGCAGGGTGAGCTCCCGTCGTTCAGTCCCAGCTCCTGCCCACCTAGCAGTTCGAAAGCACAATTAAGTGCAAGTAGATAAATAGGTACCGCTTTCTAGCGGGAAGGTAAACGGCGTTCCGTGTGCTGCTCTGGTGCCGGTTCGCTGGAGCAGCTTCGTCACACTGGCCACGTGACCCGGAAGTGTCTGCGGACAGCGCTGGCTCCCGGCCTCTAGAGTGAGATGAGCGCACAACCCTAGAGTCTGTCAAGACTGGCCCATATGGGCAGGGGTACCTTTACCTTTACCTTTTTAAGAAAGAAAGAAAGAAAGAAAGAAAGAAAGAAAGAAAGAAAGAAAGAAAGAAAGAAAGAAAGACTCATTTTCTGGCAATGAGTGGTAGTCAGGGAATATTTCAGTCCTTTGCTTTCACTTTATATGAACCTCATTAAGCTAAATTCTGACTTAATGTAATGTGGTGTGGTCTGACTTTGTCCAGTCTCTGAAAAAATATAGAAGGCTTTGGCCATAGGTTAGTTAAGAAGTTGGTTAAATAGTTCTGGCCACCAAACTATGCACCAATAAATGTTAAGTTATTGAAGAGGATAAATATTTTGATTCACCTAAGAAGAACTTCTATCCATTATTTCCCCTCTTTCAGCACACACACATAAACTTATTTGACAAAAACACCAGCAATAGACCCTTGAAGTGCAAGTCCCCTGTATGTTTCTGTCTCTGTTCCTTGGCAGAGTAAACCGTTTTAAGAACAGCAATGGATCTCTTGCAGTGTTAGACAAATACAGAGAGAGTTAGACAATCTGTTTAATTGGAGTCTTGAATGACACTGGTCTTCTGTCGCATCCCCAGGTGGATGGGCTTGACTTGTGTGTTTTACTTTAAGAACACTACAAGGTTGGGAAATAGTTGAGTTCATAGTGAGGCAGATATATTGGTTCCCAGTCTTTTGAAGACAAATGGAATCTCATCCATCGTGCATTTGCCAGTGTACTGGTGCTGTGTTTCAGAGTGCTTTGGGTTAGGATTTCAGTTTGCCCTTCCTTCTTAATGGGGTCCCTTGGTGATGAGTGCCATCCAAGCACAGGATGGATGAGATGCCCTAAGGACCTGCATCAGGCTTACCTTTTAAGTAGGGCCTTGCTGAACTGTGAACTGAGGTTTCCTTGAACTGCTGCATGAGGATATGAAACCGACTTACAAGTAGTAGAAAAAGAAGGAGGCAATATGGTATACAATAGCATGTATCATTTAGAGCAGTATTCAGTGGCAGTTGAAATAATATTCCTTGCAGTGGTGTCTTAAATTTTTCTGCAAGTCTCATTTTCCTTTGTTCTGTCTCTCTCCAAGTGGGACAGGTAGAGAAAAATGGTTGGTATGTCAGTTCTGGTAAGTGTCAAAAGGCAAGCTTGCAGCTGAATTAATTTAATCCTTCTAATGACCAGCAGGTTGCCTCCTTGTCAGGAAAAGGCTCCTGAATTTGAAAATTAATAATGGCACATAACCGCTAATATTTTATAATTTTAGTGTGTGATCAATATATTTTGATACTGTAGTCAATACTGAATAGATTACTATAATACCATTTATGTGTGGCTGTCCTGGAAGACTGGGACTTGTCACAGCACTCCACTTTTGAGAGTTCGATGCAGATGAGCATGTGCTGTTTATAGTTTGGTAATTTGTGTTCGGTGGTTGAATTACTGATTTATTTTGTGTTTGCCTTTATATTTCTAAGCTGATTTGAACAGCTCCTTTGTGGAGTGTGGGCGTAGGGATGTAAATTGTTTAAATAAATAATATTAAAGGTGTACTTGCCAGTCTGCGTCAGTTGCCAGTGTACTTCTGGTCATGGTTCAAGGTACAGGTAATAACCTAAAAGGCTCTGCATGTTTAGGGCTACTTGAAGTACTAAGGTGTCTTGTCCCTTATGAAAACCCCTACCTTTTGAGATTGGCTGATAGAATCCTCCTCCTTTCTCTGCCCTCTCTTGCTTGGAAGGTACAGTCCAGAAGGAGTAATTATCTGTGACAGCACCTTTTTAAAATGGAATTTTCTGACATAAGAGACCTGGCCCATGCTGTATTCTTTCAGGAAAGCAATTAAGACCTACTTATTTTATCTGGTGTGTTGTACTAGGTTATCTCCATAATGGCTGGTAATGATTTGGGGCTCATTTTAACCTGCTTTGTTTTAGTTTGGATATGTGAGTGTTCTGCAAATATCTGACAACTGAAGATTTTTCAGTAGCAGTTCCATTCATTTAACAATCAAATCAATGGAATTGTCAGCATCTGAGGTTAAGTTTTGACACCAGGATCCAAATTGCAAACTTTTAAAATATGATGTTATGGCATTTTGAAATTTTGCAGAATTTCGTTTTAGGCTTATGCCAATTACTATGCTGTTTTTTAAAAAAATCTCATTTGCATAGTTGGTCAGCTCTGTGTGTAGCTGAGCTGACCGATTCTGCAATACCTAAGTGGTTTGTAGAGCTCAGTGCTCTTTTTCATGTAGGCGGATGAGAGTCATGAATGAACTACTTCTAAATGATGAAAAGGATATGAGGAGTGTCTTGTTAGCACTTTCTCTCAGCCTATTTCTTTCTGTGAAGAGTATAGCTGAGTTAAGGATTGGTAATGTGTTTCATTTATTTTTACTTCTTTCACTAGTAACCTTTCACCTTCACTTAGTTTCACATCACCCTACCATCACAAGACTAGCCCCTTAAAAGGGGGTTATTTTGTCAGAGCCTGCATGTCATGAAATAAGTATAAACAGGTTAACCCAAGATATGAAATAAAGGACAAGCTTGACCCCCTTGGTGTTTCCAGGCTTTCTAAAGTCCTTTTAACATTTTAGCCATCCTAAATCTACTGACCCTATTAAAAAGCTGCATTTTAAATGGCTACAGAGGCTTTGCTGACCTTGTTACCACCTTTGTAAGGAACATGTGCACCCACAGCTATTAAACAAAATTAATTTCTGCAGTTTTAAATTGTTAATCTTGCTAAGGACAATTCACTTGCTCTCCAGTCATCCCAGGTCATCATTCTATGTGCTGGAAGATGCCACTAGGGTTCATGGCTCAGGCATATCTTCACTCTGAGTGTGCTTTCTCAAATGCTGTCCAAAATTTTATTTCTTCTGCCTTTCTCCTCCCGCCTCCCACACCAGTTCTTTGAGGTGTGGTTGCTTGATAGCTCTGTGGGCGTACTGGAGCAGTCCCACTGTTCCTCACCCCACCCCAGTTTAAGGCTATTCTGTCCTAACATAGTGCTTCCTTCCCCAGTCTGATGGCTATTTTGGACCAGATATTTCAGATTAAACTCTCACCAGACCTAGGCAGCATGATCAATGGTCAACATGATATTATACTGTCATTTATTAGTCTCCTTACATCAAAAATGCCCCAAAGTGTAGCAAACCAAAATCTAAAACAGATACAGTATCTATACATTTCATAAAAACCAAAGAACAATTGCTGAAAATTGCTGTGCATTTAATTCACAGCATTTCAACACCCCCCACAAACCCCACAACCTTAACATGGTCAATAAATAGCTGTAGATGGGAGTTGCAGCATTTGGAGCACCCCACATTGAAGAAGGATGGCAGATATCAGACAACAGGACATGTATTCAGGCAGAATGCAACAGCTCTGGTATTGCCTCTTTTTATGTCAAAGGCATGCCTAATGCAATTCTGTATGTGGTTAACCAGTTATACTGTATACCTTTTAAATGTATGTTGTTCTCTTGTCTGTACAACTTTTCTCAATCTGTATTTTGTATTATCACATGTGCACTGTTTTCAAACGGTTTCTGTGTGTTGGTATATGTTTTTTATCTGGGATCATCCTTCTCAGTTGTCCCTCCTTCTTCCATTGCCTTTGTCTCAGGCACTCAGACTAATCCCAGCCATCCGCTGGCTCTCATTTTGGGATAATAGCCTCTCTCCTTTGCTGTTGTCTTGTCATGTTTGATTCGGCAGCACAAAGACTTTAAATTAGCCAAAATGTTTCCATGCTGGGCTTACTCTGCTGCCGCTACCAGTTGTAGATCCACTGAACCACTTGATGCTGAAATTGATGATTGCTCAGAATGGGTAAGAAATTGTTGGTCACTGCCAGGAAGATTCATTCACACCAGGCCCCTTTAAGCAACATAAGAGGGAAGGAGGGAGATATTTCCTTCTTTTTCCTAATGCCTAGCTGTTGGCTGTATTGTCCTTCTACCAGGTTCCCGCTGAGTGATTACAGACTTGCTAGGCTGGGTCCTTCCTCTGATTTCAGAAAGCAAAAACAGAGAGGGAGGAAAAATCCATGAAAGAGATGCAGTCTGCAGTTAAACTCAGTGAGTTACAGCTTTTAGTTTTTAACCCACTAGTGAAGATACAACATTAATTTCATTCTTGCTTTTTGTTCCCACCATATTGAAACTTGCTCAGCAATGATTCTTAACTAGTAAAAAGCCACTGTCTATAGCCTATGGCCATTTGTGCTAATGTTTCTATAGCCTATCACCATTTGTGACATTTCCAAAGGAAACAAATGTTCTCTAGTTGTAGCAAATAATATTTAAACAAAAAGAACTGCTAAGTTATAGGACCTATGTATTTGGCAGAATGTATGGTTTAGTTCACTGGCTTTTATTAGCTAAAACAAGTTTTCTTTCAAAATTTTGGCGGAAGTTAGAAGGAGAACTAGAAGAATTTCTAGTACATTTGCTTTAATTAACACTGGAGAGTTTTGTAATAAGCACTAGATGCCTGCAGGCATGTCAGAAACTACATGAAGTTGGATGGATAAGGATATATGGGCTTGCATTCAACACAGCAGTAAATAAGTGTCCTGTCAGCGCAAGGATTCCTGGTTGCACAGTGGAACTTCTCCACCTTTCCTTTCCCTCACATGCTCTGCATCCTCCTCAAATCTGCTCTGGGGGCTTGGGAAACCCCAGAACAGATTTAGGGGATGCACCGGCGGAGGAGAGGGGGGGTGTCCCATTGCGCAAATGGGATCCTTGCAGTGACAGACTCATGCTGCATTGCATAAAAGCCTATATTATGGAAATGTATCTAGAAATATAATTGAATGAGAACCTTTCCTTGTGTCCATGAATCTTCTTCAATTTGTCATTTTTAACTTTAATACTATAACATTATTGATGGAATTTTGTGCATACTTACCAATAATTAAGGTACCTGTTCACTAGGGCTTAATTCTAAGTAAACATGCATAGGATTGTGTTGTAGCACCCTCATATTGAATCATAGATTCATAGAATCATAGAGTTGGAAGAGACCACAAGGGCCATTGAGTCCAACCCCCTGCCAAGCAGGAAACACCATCAGAGCACTCCTGACATATGGTTGTCAAGCCTCTGCTTAAAGACCTCCAAAGAAGGAGACTCCACCACACTCCTTGGCAGCAAATTCCACTGTCGAACAGCTCTTACTGTCAGGAAGTTCTTCCTAATGTTTAGGTGGAATCTTCTTTCTTGTAGTTTGGATCCACTGCTCCGTGTCCACTTCTCTGGAGCAGCAGAAAACAACCTTTCTCCCTCCTCTATGTGACATCCTTGTATATATTTGAACGTGGCTATCATATCACCCCTTAACCTCCTCTTCTCCAGGCTAAACATGCCCAGCTCCCTTAGCCGTTCCTCATAAGGCATCGTTTTCAGGCCTTTGACCATTTTGGTTGCCCTCCTCTGGACACGTTCCAGTTTGTCAGTGTCCTTCTTGAACTGTGGTGCCCAGAACTGGACACAGTACTCCAGGTGAGGTCTGACCAGAGCAGAATACAGTGGCACTATTACTTCCCTTGATCTAGATGCTATACTCCTATTGATGCAGCCCAGAATTGCATTGGCTTTTTTAGCTGCCGCGTCACACTGTTGGCTCATGTCAAGTTTGTGGTCAACCAAGACTCCTAGATCCTTTTCACATGTACTGCTCTCAAGCCAGGTGTCACCCATCTTGTATTTGTGCCTCTCATTTTTTTTGCCCAAGTGCAATACTTTACATTTCTCCCTGTTAAAATTCATCTTGTTTGTTTTGGCCCAGTTCTCTAATCTGTCAAGGTCGTTTTGAAGTGTGATCCTGTCCTCTGGGGTGTTAGCCACCCCTCCCAGTTTGGTGTCATCTGCAAATTTGATCAGGATGCCCTTGAGTCCATCATCCAAGTCGTTGATAAAGATGTTGAATAAGACCGGGCCCAAGACAGAACCCTGTGGCACCCCACTAGTCACTCTTCTCCAGGATGAAGAGGAACCATTGATGAGCACCCTTTGGGTTCGGTCAGTCAGCCAGTTACAAATCCACTGAGTGGTAGCATTGAATTCAATATTGAAGTATTCTTCACAAACTAAGCAACAGTTCAATTCATGGGATCTATATTTTATGTAAGTTTCTTATTGGATCCATACCAATATGTTTTATAATAGTAAAGGAAAATCTAGGGAAATTGGCATAGTGGCAGGAGTGAATTCCTGATGCTTTTCAGAGTAGTAACTTAATCTCTGTGACTGTGCTTTCCAGCAGAGTTTGATTTGTTTTGATAAAACATAGGGTGAGTCAATCTGCAAATGTATCCGGTTTATGCTCTACATACAAATGAAGTACCAAATTAGTTTTCCAGTGCTCAATCACAGATGTGAGATGCTTAATGGGATCATCATGTCTTTACTACATGAGGAGACATTTCAAACAAGCAGAAATGTGGTGCAGTCCTGCTTTCAGAGTGCTTATGGAAAATTTGACCACTTGCCCCTGTCCTATGTTTTCAAAAAACCTCCTTGAACATTGAAAGTTACTGTGTCCAGGAGTAGGATTTGCTAAAAACCCTTCTCCCTGATATAACTCAATTCAGGGGAGTTTTAACTGGCAATCCAGCAACAGAAGTTGCACAGTTCAAAAAGAACTGTACCAAATATTATTTCTTCTTATTAGAACTGGCACTTTCTTGCTAAAAACAAGTGTGAGTAGATACAGTGGTACCTTGGGTCACAGATGCTTCAGGTTACAGACTCCGCTAACCCAGATATAGTACCTCGGGTTAAGAACTTTGCTTCAGGATGAGAACAGAAATCGTGCAGTGGCGGCACAGTGGCAGTGGGAGGCTCCATTAGCTAAAGTGGTACCTCAGGTTAAGAATGGACCTCTGGAATTAATTAAGTTCTTAACCCGAGGTACCACTGTATTGGATTATATTTGACTAGAGCATGAGACAGAGATATAAGAAAATGTGTTTAACCTCTGGAAGAAATTGTAGGACCAATATGTCACAATTTCTTTTGGATTTGTAGGCAAGTTGTGAGGTTCAGGGTCATTTCAAATGGTGAAGGGTCTAGATAAAGGGTGGTAACCTGTGTCCCTCCAGAGATTAACCTGTTTTTTTCCAACTCTCATCAGCCTCCACCATCATGATTAATAGTAAAGGATAATGGGAGTTGTAGTCCAGCAACAAGAGGAAGGTCACAGGTGAACATCCCTGGTCTGGACTGTGTGGTTTTGCTGTTTGGTCCATGTGTAACTGTGGTACTTGATGCAGGTGAACTGATGGAGAGTTAAAATGTACAAGACTGCTTAATAATGGTCTGCAAGCTTAATGGTTTGTGAGGAAGCATGAACACCTATGTATGGTGTCCAACCCAATCAAACAAGGTCACAGTCTTGGTGTGTTCCTGACTTCACTGTTACATCTGGAAAACAAAGTTGAATGTTTGTCTTCACTTCTCATTGAGTGACAAGATTGTGACCTTTTCTTTGAGATTCAGATATGGTTATTGCCATTTGTGTTTTCACGAGCTTGAGACTAGACCACTATTCTAGCACACTTGATGTGAGACTAACATGGCTCCTTACTTAGGACTATGTTGGAATGTGCAAGTGGTGCAGAACCAAATATCAGTCAATCTAATAACATAGGATGTAGCACAAAGCGTGAGCCACTCACCAACTAAGTGGCAGCTTCTCTGTGTTGGATTCTCAGGAATATGTTACACCAGTATTCCATCATCTGCACTTCATCTCAGATACCATTAAAAGCACTAACCATGCCTTAAACAGCTTGGGCTTTGTATGTCTGCAAAGAACACTCAGGGTAAACTTGGCTGTAGAGGAATATATAGGTTACAGGAGGCTGACCCATATTCATAATAGTGGCAACAATATGTCTTTTGCCACGATCAAAAAGTTACTTATGTGGATAGGGAAATGCATCTGACTGTGGCTACCTTTTAACACAGGGGTCGGCAAAGCTTTTGTGGCTTGGGCTGGTTCATCGTCCTGCAGACGCCGCGGTGGGCCGGAGTGTGTGTGCAAGCACGTATGCGCAAATGCTATTTCCAGAGCTCCTTCTGGCGTGGAGGAGGTGTGCGCAGCTTCCCGTTGGCTGCAGGAGCTTCCTGCAGCCAATGGGAAGCCGGCCAGCCTCGCGGAAGGCAGTCCCGGCTCTGCTCCGCGCTGGTTTAGCGTGGCACACGGGAGCCGACCAAGCAGGCGGCAGGGGTCCATGGGCTGGTTAAACGACCCCCATGGGCCGCTTGTGGCCCATGGGCCTTAGGTTGCCGACGCCTGTTTTAACACAATGAAGGGTGGATAGACAGCATCCATGCTCAGAATTGCACTCTGCAGCTAATTTTGATCCACATCCAATTAATACCTGCAGTTTCTGACCCACTCTGATATGTCCATGGATCTCCTTAGCTGTATCAGGCTGTTAGTCACTTATGAAAGTGGATCCCACTGGGTGGCAAGATTACTAGCCAGGAGCATTTCTCTCTCATGCTTTCTGAAATAAACACAGAAAAATCATGATGATGTTGATAAAACCCACACCTCACTAATCAGCAACCAATGCCTATTATTAAACAATTGTAATGTGTTTGAATTCTGAGTGTATTTTAGCTAATTCACTTAATATTTCCATTTCTTTAATTTTCAGTTTTATTCTGAATTTAATTTACTGAGTATTATTTTATGCTAATCCACAATGTATTAGTAACAAAATAATCCCAACCTTGATGATATGTTTCCAATCAGAACTCTTTTCCTCACACCAGGGAAGCATCTTTGCCTTTTTTACAAAATCTAATAAGAATGTCATTTATAAAATTACCCTGTTTGAAAGAACACAAACTGCAGCCCAATATAGATCACAGTGGAAAATGATTCAAAATTACACAAGAGGGGCCCCCTTTCTTTTTCTCCCGCTCCCCTCCTTAGTTCAGCTGTCTTATGAAATGTGCAAAGTTTATCAAAGCATTTTAGTTTACAGTTGCTAATCATCCCTTTGTGCATTTCATTGGTATGTTATTTATAGCCTGCTATAAAAGGGTATTTTACAGTATTCTGCTTCTGTGCTGCTTCTGCTGATATGCCCACACAGTGTAACATTGCTTTCAAAGACTTATGTGTGGGTGACACGCACAAACACATACACAATTATGTGTCTGTGTATAACTGAACCTCTGTATCTGTATTTTTACGAATATCTACAAATTTGTCATTGCAAATTGCCTTTGGTGGAGATTCTGACTGCATGAATCATCAAAATAGAGTCCAAGTGAAGCTTTGCAGCTAAAATCCTGCTTCCACCATTGTCGAAGGTACAGGGTCACACACTGTCATCACACACTGTCATAAACAAGACTTAACTAGAAGTCCTTGCCTCATAATGTTTCCTAAGCCTGCCTGTGAAAAGACAGACAGAACTAGAAGCCTCCTGTTTCCCCCTAATAAATTCCGTTTTGAACCCACTTGTTAGTCGAGCGTTGTTCACACTAACTACAGAAAGGGCCCTCTGTCTCGGGCATAAATTACTCTTATGTGCCACTGTCTCTGAGCAGCCCCCCAGTTATGGATTGCTTTGTTCTCAACTTGACAGGAACATAATTAGAACTGTTGATGAAATCTACCAAATTGTTCCTCCGTGGCCTCAATGGTCAGGAAATTTGGCTGAGTCGTATTTGTCACCGACGTAAAGGCTCTAAACACTTCATATTAACTATGTTATTAATGTGCCCTCTAATCTGTCCATGAATTGGTAACACTTGAAGCGAGCTGTGTGCTAATAGCACCTTGTGATAAATACATTGTAATGCTCTTTAAAAGTTTCTAGACAGTGAAAACATGGTAATAAAAAAAAAGTGAAGCCTTCTGTGGTGTCGAGTCTCTCTTTTTTAATCACATTTCTTTCGTATTTTGAGACTTCCTTTTCTGAGCTCGCTGAAAACTTTGGCAATTCTTTGCTTGAGCATCCCAGAGGAAATGAGTGATGTGGCCGTAACAAACCCTGACAAAATATTTACAGTCTTTCTAGTGCAATGCATACTGAATATGACTGGAGAAAAAATGCATTCTTAAAAGAGAATAATTTGTTTTGAGTGCAAAAAGTCTAAAACAGAGAGTGAAATCCAGAGCTGACATTCTGCTGGTGGAACAGCTTTTGATCAAGCAGAGGCAACCAGAGACATTCTGCCTCTGAAACTGAAGGTTGTATACATCCATCATAGAATCATAGAACTGTAGAGTTGGAAGGGACCCTAAAGATCATCTTGTCCAACCCCTTGCAATACAGGGGTGGAACCTACAACCTTGGTGTTATCATCATCACGATCTAATCAAATGAACTATAACTGTGATGACAACTGGTAGCCATTGATAGCCTTACATTCCATGAGCTTATACAAATATGAGGAACAGGAGAAGTTTGGGGATGAGAGACAGGCAGTGTACTAATATTTTTTCTTAGGATCAACCCTCTTTTTCTGATTGTAAATTGTTTTAACTGGTGTTCATCATTTTACATGGTTGTAACCTTATGGTGAAAGTCATCTATGTCATAGCTGCCATAGCTCAGAAATCAGTCATTTGAATCATAGTACTATTTTTTTCTGGCTCTTTAATTTGAATGAATGTATGTGTTTATGAAAGACTATAGATTTAAATGAGCACAGCAACAATATTCATCAAAGCTAATTATGAGCCTCGACACGTGTGTGTGTGTGTGTGTGTAGGGAGGGGGTGGCTCTCCAGAACTAAACTGTAATGCATAGGACCAGGAGATCTTGTGTGTGTGTGTGTGTGTGTGTGTGTATACATCATCTACATATGGTGATTATAATATCATTGAGAAGATATTTGAGATTTACTAAAGTAAGATTTGAATCCCCTTTAACTGTGGGACACATTAACTGAGAAGGAACTGCAAATGTTATTTAATAGAAAAAAACGTGCAGCAATGAATATATCAGGACTGGTGAACTTGCAGACTAAGAGTCATATGCACTCTTGACCTAATTTAACATGGGTGAAGGTAACCAAGGAAGGAAGGAGGGAGGGAAGGAGGGAGTGGGGAAGGCAAAGGATATAGTAAAGGAAGGAAGAGGTGGGAATAATTCTCTGTGAGCCATCGGTTCAGCCCTCTGGCAATAGTGATCTTTCCCAGTGGTGGACCTTGGGGTCTCCAATTTCAGCAGCGTCCTTTGCGATGCCAAAATTTGGTGGCCTCTGCCTTTCACGCTCCATTCTAAATAATCGTTGTAGTGCTCCAAGGCTTTGCACCCAGTGCAAAAGAACCAGTCGTGCTCCCCTACATCCTCCCCTGGCTTTTCCTGGTAACCCACCAAGCAGGGAGGAATAAAAAATGGGGCAGGGGGTAGGATGTCACACAGAGAGACGGGGGGGGGGGGGGAATTGCCCTGCCTACCATGGGCTCTGAGCCCACACATTGATGCCTCCAGCCTTGTTTTCTGTTGTCATGTGGCCCTTAACAGATTACTTATAATGAAGTGATGCCCTGAAAAGAAATCCTGTCTCTATTCTTGAATAGACATTGGATGAGGGACTCTATCAGACTGGGAGAAGCACACACTTGGAGCAAGAGCCTAAAATATAAGACAGTTTCATAAGCTCATATAAAGAGAGATGCTGCCTTCAGACCTGTACATGATCTTCTAAGTTACTGTGAGTTGGAAAATTACTAAATTCTTCTTAACCATAAAATAAATAGTGGTGGTTTCGGCCTAAATATGTAAACTACTATGATAGGGGTTTTCATATATAAGCTGTTAGGCAGAGATTAACCTGTGGTCCTCTAGCTGTTGCTGTACCAGAACTCTCTGACCATTGGCAATGCTGGCTGGGATAGATGGGAGTTTAACAATATCTGGAGGGCCACAGGTTAGCCACTCTCGTTATAAGAAATAGACAGCCCTGGTAGCATATTGCTTAGAATGATACCTAACGTACAAAAAAGTAATTTATTATAGCTGTATTACAAGAAACCAAGTAAATTGCTTTTCACTTCTTCAGTATCTTTCTATTATTTCCTTTTAACTGAAAGGCAAATGAAACAAAAGTGCAAGGCATGCGGCCTTACGATAATGTTAGTGTCTGATTGATCGTCATCAGTATATGACTACAACTTTGGCTGAGATTCTAGGCTTAAATTATTTTGACATTTCTCAGTGAGAATAGGAAATGTTTCCTGTTAGGTTATATAATGCTTCAGAGGCTATTCTAGGTCCACCCATATATCTTCCTTTTGTTCTTTCTTTAAAAACCAATAGCAGATGCATATCTTGAGCAGAGGGACAATGATGGTGGATAGGGAAAATGGCTGTGCAGTCCTTTCACATACAACTGGTCTTTCTCCCTGCTAAACATTGCCCCCAGAGACTACATTTTCACCTGCAGCAGAAGATATGGATACTCAAGTCTCTTCTCTGCAAGGTGGAAAGCAGCTTAGGGGAGAATAACGGCAAGGAGAAAAGGGAGAAACAGCTTCATCCTCTCCTGCACTGGTTCTCTGCTTAGGTTGAAGCCTCTGCAAATGCTTTAGTTTTTAGTTTTTAAAGGCATGCAACTTAGCCTCACATGTAATTTGGTTCTATCGTCTACTTTTCGTGTATCTTTGTAAAAATACTGGTACTGTATGTTCTCAAGCCAGCCTGGAATTGCTTTCTTCCACATGGCAAATAATTAAGGCATGAGTAGAAATCCACTTGTGCAAATTTTGATCCAGTCTGATGACATATGGCTATTGTTGAAAGAGTAAAGGCTAAAGCTTCCTAGTGCCTTGGTGTCTGTTACAGGAAGTAAACATAGGATACAGTCTGTTTGTGCAAAGCAACCTATAATATTTCCTAGTACTTCCAGGAAAGTTGGAGGTAACTTCCATCACATATGCTAGTATGTTCCTCTTTCTCTGACATGTTGCCAACATTTGTCAGTCATATTTTTGACTATATATTTCAAAGTGTTGTAGACCAGTGTACTAGTAATTTACATGAAATTTCTTTTATACTAGAATTAGTGAACTTACTTTCTATTTTTTTAATCCCAGGATATTTTGTTTCTTCCACCCCTAAATTAGGGTGCCATTCTCCAAGTTGTTGTTGTTTAGTCGTTTAGTCGTGTCCGACTCTTTGTGACCCCATGGACCAGAGCACGCCAGGCACTCCTGTCTTCCACTGCCTCCCACAGTTTGGTCAAACTCATGCTGGTAGCTTCGAGAACACTGTCCAACCATCTCGTCCTGTGTCGTCCCCTTCTCCTTGTGCCCTCAATTTTCCCCAACATCAGGGTCTTTTCCAGGGTGTCTTCTCTTCTCATGAGGTGGCCAAAGTACAGGAGCCTCGGCTTCACGATCTGTCCTTCCAGTGAGCACTCAGGGCTAATTTCCTTAAGAATGGATAGGTTTGATCTTCTTGCAGTCCATGGGACTCTCAAGAGTCTCCTCCAGCCCCATAATTCAAAACATGCTCCAAATAATGTCTGTCAAATGTTAGCCATTAAAATTCTGTAAGCCTGTATGACCAAACTTTCACTGATAGTAATTATAGTGAATTATTTGCTCAAAATCGGTGAACTTTTTGGTCACTTGTTTTGTATACTTAAGTTGCCAGAGATCACCTCCTCTTTCAAGGTGGTTTCTCTGATGTAACTGAAACTGCACCCAGTTAGTTTTTCATCTTATTAGGAATCATTTTCCATTTAACATATATTAGAGAAAGTAAGCTTTTCTGATTGCTGCATGATGGTGTTGGGGCAAGTATAGAAAGTAATTCTGCTTGTAGCAGCTCTTCCCATTCATCCTTTGAACTCAATATAATCAGACTGTCTAATATGGCCAACCCTGTCTGCCTTCTCCCACTACAACTTTGTTTTCATAGCTAAGCTTTTAGCTCAACATGGTATTTTAAGTAAGGTTGTTCTTTTTTTAAAGGAAGGTTGTGGTGAGCACTGGATCATCCCATATAACAGAGTCTGTTTAATTTTATTTTGCAATTCAAAAAGATGTTCAAGGGTGGCCAAAATACAGATCTATTTTACCAGCAAAACCCAGGAATTTATGCTGAGAGGTCAATGGACTTTTGCTGGTGTAAAAATGCAGGCTGTGATGAAAATTAAACCCATTAATTTGGTTAATATGAGCTCTCTCACAGCAACAGTTGCATAGAGCATATGCTCCTAGATGCTCATGTTTGAAATGATGATTCACAGTTAATCGTTATGAGAAATAGCTTACCACTTCATAAACTCTAGGAAAGACTGTTTTCTTTTTCAAACATTTAAATTACTCAGCCATTTTATGCATTAAACCCAATTATAACTAATAGTATTTCAGAGAATTTAAAAAGCCATTTCTTGCACGATAAGTACTTAGCACATTTTATCACATGGCAGTGGGACCCACTCTGTACCACAGCATCTAAAAATAAATGTTGAATTGAAACTCAGCAAGACTGTTAGATTGCAATCCTGTGCATGCTTGGTTGAAGTAAATGGGACTTTCAGGTGATCATGGATAGGATCAGGCTGCTCATTAGATGTGCATATATTTCCTTAAACTGAAAATACCTTAAAGGCATGGTGAATAACAATATATTGCCATAATTATGGTGAATTAAACTATTGGAGTCATGCCATTTCTAATGGAGCTGGAGCATGACATTAAAAAGAGCAACCACTTTTCTGGAACCATAAGTTTGGATCCTGTAGTTTGGATCACTTACATAGTGATCCTGCCAGCAGAAGCAGGAAGGAGACCTTCACTGGATTTTACTCCCCCCAAAAACCATTCTGAGATCCCCTAGACCAGTATGAGAGAGAAAAAAGAGCTGCTGAGGGAATTGACAAAAATGGTCTTTCCCATTTCTGCCAGCAGGATCCTCCATAAGGTCAGTCAGAAATTTGCATGACAAAATTATTAGATTAATGATGATGGTGGAGTAAGCAGGGAAAGTGCTTCTGAGAGCATTGCATTTAATTTGCATGACTAGGAACATGCTTATATTAGCCATTGTCATGCAGATCGGTAGAATGATACACTGGTAAAAATATGGTATTAATGAGTCTGCAACTTTAATGAAATTATGCAGCCATCTAGGTTGTCTTGTCAAGTTTTTTATATTCAAAAATAGGACCCATCACCATGATGGTGAAGTGGTGTTTTGCAGTTGATCATTGTGAGAATCTACACATCTTTTTCAGTGGTTCAATGCATTCATATTGTTATCTATGAGATCTGCAAGCTTCACAGCAAATTCAACAGGAGTGTGGTTCATGCTCTGAACATGTGCTTGACAACTGACAAGACTCAGGAGGACAAGATGCCTTTGTTGATTTCCACTTAAATGTGGCTCCATAAATGGGACACTACTTTGATTATCCATAGTTCTTATAGAAAGCAAGTAAAGAACTGGGAGTTTTCAGAATGCAGGACTTTGACCTCATTTTTATTTCCTCACTGTCATCACTGTCATCCCAATTTCTTCTCTATGTAAAATAGTTTGAAACATCAACAGTTGTTTGAGCGAGTGGAGTATTACATAGATTCATTATTAAATAGCAGAGAAATTAAAGAACTTGCCTTGGATTTTTGTTATAGGGTTATCTATATTTAAAGTCATGTGGTCATTGGGTTCTGGGTTAATGCCACATTAGACTGCAGCCGCAGATCATGATTCTGCATGCTTCCCCTATAAATATTCCCTTCTGCAAAAAACAGGTACATTGGTGAGAAGTCTAGGTCGGAACATTTTTCCCTGATGGACCAGTTTTTCCAAGGAGGGATCATGTTAAATAGGGGAGTATTCAAAAACAAGATCACCACTGCAATTTGAAGTAGTAGTGTCTATGACCTGCACCACATAATCTTGCTGAATGTGTAGTTGGCTCAAAGGGCTGAACTACTGTACATTTTACATGGAGATATAATGTGCTACAAAAAACCCCATAGTTTTTAAAATGAAAAGCATCTTTGGGAGAGTACAGTTTTGGTATAGAAGGCTTTCCCATTTGTGTTTTTCTCATTGCAATTCTTTGCACACTCCAGCTGCAAAGGAAGATTCCAGATGTGTATTCGCCTTTGCAAATGTATGTCTGGAAACCCACACCATCATGGGGAAAACCAGTTTGGGTAAAGTGTTGTGGTGGAAAGCTAGTAGGTGGTGGAAAGGTTACACACACCCTCCCTAATGCACCATCTTTCCTTCAAATCACTCTCTTCTGAAGTGGCTGTGGCAAATGATTTCAAACTGATGTGTTAAAGTCATATGAGAAGTATGTAATACCACAGGCAGTGATGTCCGAATTGTCCCCAAGACCATTGAATTAAAGTTGTCAGCGACTAAGATTTGCCAAGTAAAGTCATACTTATCAATAGCTCCTCTTGTTAGATATTCAAAGTTCAAGTGCTTGTTTGCTTTAGTTAAGTGCTCTGAAGTGCTTCAAAAGGCATTGGCCCTATTATATAAACAAATAGAGAAACTGTTAATTGCTGCTGCCCGTTTAGAGTGACGTGCCTAATATGGATTGTTTAGCGGAGGTCTGCAGTACGTTAGCTGTAGTCTTGGGGAACCATAGCTTTAAAAATTCTTCAAGTAATGAAGCTAGCTTGTAGCCCAGGTATTTGCTCAGGGATAAAACACTGGAGAAGACTGGAAAAAGAAATAGGATAAATACTTTTATGCCATTCCTGTTAAATGTTTTTATTTATTATTTCTTTATCCCACATTGTCTAAGGCTGATTCACAGAGGCCATTTTCTTTTTCATGCAAATGGTTTTGACTGCTTCTTCATATACATTCACATGGACAACACAGTATGTGAACTGGCTGTTCATGATTGAAGCTGAAGACAGTTTCCAAGATGGTGGTGACACTTTTTTCGAGTACCTGAAATCATGTAAATTGCTGCTAGCTTTATCTGTGATTTTTCGTTTCCCTTGTTATGTTGCCTGTGTGAAAGTTTCCCTGGCTACATGCACAGAGACACAAATGTGTTGTGTGACCCGCTTCTAATATTTCATGTGATATTCTTGCTTAACCTGCTGGTGTTCATTACTTGTACTCTTAAGACCGTCATCTCTGCAAGGCAGAACGCAATGGAGATATGAACTATTAACACTACATAGAATTTGATCACTCAACACATTTTTGTATCTATGTGGACAAGCCTGACCATCTTCGGGTAACATAACAAATGAAGTGGTCTAGGAGGCTATGGTGCTTTTAGGATATTAGTCTAGTTGATTCAAGAGGTATCTTCCAGTTCTGGAAATCTATTATGTATAAGTGTACAAAACAAGCATATTTCTCATTCTTTCCTGCAAGATCAGTGGATATTTTTGTAGCCGATTTTTCTCATGCACGTTATGAGTAATTTTGATTGAAGTCAACACAGCTGAACCTTAAGGTGAATGCACTTGGGCTCCTACAAGGATTTTATTATCAGAAGATTTGAGGTCTGATGAACAGCTTATAAGGATCTTTGCTATTTCCTTTTACAGTGTCAGTCGTGGTATTTGGAGCAGCTTGAAAAATCAAGTTTCATAAGGTCTGATGGTAAAGTACTCCATCAGAGATTATGCTGATCCAAATAGAGTGAGAAAGTGTGTTAGCCATGGAGCAAAAATACATACCAAATCGGCAGCAAACCACTTTGAATGGCAAGAACTGTGAGTGTAAGGAGTTAACCTCAGCCCTTACAGCCAGAATTAGATAATTTGGCATCCATTCCTGGATGAGATCAGTTATTGGAAACCTGATATGCATATGGTTTTCTTTTATGTGATTCAAATACTGCATGCAAGTCCCAGAATGGAGTTGCAAGACAATAAATTAGCCCTATAGCTAATCTAAACGCCATTTCTAAAAAAAGAAGCATGACGAATCTTATAAATAGTTAGACATTACTTAGCTTGAAACTACTTTTGTCAAATCTGATCAGTGCCAAAAAGTCACCTTTCTAAACATTAGCTGGGGGATTAATCAGGAATGACAAAAATGTACTTTCGTCACAGGAAACAGAGTAATCCTTTAAAATTCAATAGAAGAAGCTGAATGGGTCCAAGGCCTTTGATTGCCCCCAAGCAGCTGCATTACATATTTCATGAGGTGGGTGGACCCAGGATCCCTTGCAGTCAGCTGCAGCAGCAGATGTCATAGTTCTGTAGCACCAGAATTCTTATAGCCATGCAGGTTCATGGCTTCCAAGTGGATAAAGTTGTTCAGGATGCTGCTATCCTCTCAACATCTACATGTTCATCCACTGGGCTCCTGCTTCAATTTTGTAAAGCCCTACAATGACAGTGTTGGATCTCCTCCACCATTCAGTAGCACTTAGCAGTGACCTTTGGAATTTGAAAAGCAAACCACTGCACAAACCACCACTGCCTGGGTTATCGCCAAGCATGCAGGCCATAACTCTGGAATGTTAGCTTCTGTCCTAGTGCAGGGGCCTTCCTGTCCATAGACCAAGAGAGACTCTAGTATGAACTGTGGTAGCAAGAAACTTCCCTTTAGCCCAAGATTTGATGACTTTATGTTTTCTTGGAAAAGTACTACTACTTTGTGCAAAGCGCTTTACATTTGTCACAGCAATTTTTGAGATGGGGAACAGATTCAAGTTTCTGCTTTGCCTGTTTTAACGGCAAAATATTAGATATCACTTCAGATCTGTATCCTAAACTCTTCAGCCTTACAACATTTCCTCCATTTTAAGTTTGGCTTTTGGGAAGGGCTGCAAGCTGCAAGTGGTTTTCCCCCTTCCGTATCTGTTGCTATGTAGATGGAGCTGGGAACTGGCATGCCCTGTGCAAGAGTTTCACCCTCTAAAACAAGGATGGGGAACCTGCAGCCCTCCAGATGCTGTTGGATTAACATTCCAAGCAGCTCCAGCAAGCGTGGCCAGTGGTCAGGGATGTGTAAATTGTAGTCCAACAACTTCTGGAGAACTACAAGTTCTCCATTCCTGCTCTAAAAGGTTTTCAGCAACTGCTGAGGCCTCACCCAATGAGAAAGAATGGTTTGATCGTTGCCACTACCTGTTTGTGAGTTGTAAAAGTCCACACACACTGTTCCAAACAGTTTCTAACATTTCTTTTGGGTTTTTTGTTACCAGTAGATTCCAGAATAACCAACAAGTTTCCTAAATGTTCACTGAATTTATGTGAGCTAAGCAGGCCATTAGTTCCCTGGTACTGAATGCACTTCTAGTTGACTGCAGAGACCACTAAACACTGATAGATTTTAATTCATTTTGAGAATTAGACAGTGCAGTATGTATCTTTTGAAAATTGAATGAGGAAGACTAGTATGAGGGCCTCTCTGTCATTCCTCATTTCAGGTCCATAGCAACTGTATTTTTTATGCCACACTAAATATCACTTTCTTTGCTGTGTTTACATCCACACTGGCATTTGCTGTGTTAGCATTATTAGCATATGCATCTGAGTTTTCTCAGCCATTCTTCAGTAGGTCACTATCCCTTCTCTAAAAAATACATCGAAAATCACATGTATCTGGAAAGATATGCATGATCTTAAAGATCTAATACCAAATACATTTCCCTTCCAATTTATTTGCAAAAAAAGGTGAATGTAAAATTTAAAACATCGCACATTGCATAGGCTTCCCAATAATTTGGGAAAATAAGGAAGTGTAATATCTCCTTTCCAAAAAATAAAATAAAATAAGTCTTTTAAAATTTTGTATGAATAAATACATTTCTTTTAACACTTTTGTTGTTTTAAAAAGCTATTTTTTATCTGAGGTGTGGGAAGATGTGCTAACCTTGTCATCGTGAGTGCAGCAGAGCAGAAATGATAACTGTATATACATTTTTATTTTATTTTTTTACAAAAATCGAGTGCGATTGTGTGTGAGAGGAGAGAGAAGGGTAAGGGGGAGGGATGGAGAGAGGAAGAGAGACAACTTATTTAAATCCTGAATACAGTCAGACCTCATATGCATTGTTAAAAAAAAGCCCTAAAGAATTGCATATGGATTAGGGGGATGAATATTCTATTATTTCAGGCTGTTCTGCTGATCTTCTTATTGTGACTTTGCGCTTCAGAAATCTGCCAGGAATTTGGCTTTGCTGTACTAGGCAGTAATTTTAAATGTGTATCAAGCACTTGATAGTGTATGATTTGCGTGCTGTTGCATTCCCATTTCCTAAATTTTCCACCAATTTATTACTTTTTTCATACTGTTTTAATATTTCAGGATGATGAATATATACAGCATCATTAAAGGTAAATAAAAAATGCATGAAATTAAAAAATGGAATATTAGATGTTTCTTTTCTGTAATCCCTAGGTCCAATAGAAATGAAATGTCTCTGTTCTGTCAAGTAATCCCTAAACATGATTATGGACGTTGTAGTTTCCACATAGCCCACGTAATATTTGTATCATATAAGCCTATTTATGTAAGGTTTGAGTAAAAATTGTTATTAGAAGACCCATAAACCTATTTTACAATTCAGAAAGATATGCTTGCCTCTTAATCTCCCAACTTTTATTATTTTCCTGGAGCTGACAGCAATGTGTCTTTAATTAATTTTTCAGAACGTTGTTACATCATCTTTTGGGTACTTTCAGGATGATTTAGTTATCTAGTTTGAAATGTCTTTTTTAAGATGCAGGATTTAAGCCAAGCAGCTCACCCAGTTGTGTTGTTTCTCCTTAAATCTAAGCTGGTGGGACACACAGCTTTTTATGGGTATTTTCCTATCCCTTGCCCCCCCCTTTAAAGCCAGTTTTAAACTCAAATGTGGTATGGGAGAAACACAGATTTTCTACCACTCCCATTTTTAGGATAAAATATCAAGGGAATCGACAAAGGCTCTTGTAGCACCTTTAAAGAAGAAAATATTTATTATGTGGCATAAATTTTGTGGCATATAATCTGCTTTATCATATGCTTCTAGTTCAAAAAAGCTTGTGCCATAAATAATTTGTTACTCTCTGAGATTCTGCAAGACCTTTGTTGTTGTTGTTTTGCTGCAACAAACTAACACAGTTATCAATCTGGGGAGGGGAGGGGAGGGGATCTAGATTTTGATATTGCAAGCCTGTATTACCCTTTTGATATTGATTCATTGGAAAACAGGACACAGACATTTGAAACATGCTTTTGATATAGGGAAGTGGTTGAGAACCTATTTATTTATTCCAACTATTTACATACTGCTTAACACCATAGTCTCTAAGGTTACAATAAAATGACTAAAGACACACTAAAGATAAAATCAATTAAAATTAACCATAAAATCAGGGGGGAAATACTGAAAATGCTTGCTTAAATAAAAAAGATATTCACTAAATGCTGGATGTTCAATCTGGGCCCGTCTTATCTCAGCTGGAGAGATTTCCACAGAACTGGACTCAAAATTCTGGAAGCACAGCTTCTGGTGGATATGAGCTTCTGAGCCATGGAGGAGTGTTGTCATGGATTCCTGTTATAGATGGGAAAGCTATATATGAAAGGCACTATCAGTAACTCTCTCAATGGTTTCTGGGCAAATCAAAGGTTGCTTCTACACTTGCTGATTTCGCTGGAATTGCTATCCTTTGTGCACTCCATTTTTAAAGATCCAGACATTGTGATTATCAGCCCATTGCATTTCACTGTTTACTGTGTTGCCCTCCCTTTCCCCCCAACCTCGTTGGTGTTGATTTTTCTTCTTGTAATTATATGCGGTTGTAGCACCAGCCTTTCTAGTGTGGATAGTCAAAGTGCTGTTAAGACTTTTAAGGGTTCCTTTGCCGTTAAATAATTAAGCACTCCTGTTAGAAGATTCAGCCTCCTTTATTGGTGTGGGTGGTGAATAACTAATGAATAGCCTATATGGTGCTTTTTGGATAGCCAATTAATTGCCCCAATGTCAGTTTCTATTCCTATGGGTGTTGATATGGGTGTGTATGTGTGGTGTGGCTTTAATTAGCAACTTGATTTCTTCTTATTTTTTATTTTTTGCTAATTTGCTACTAAAAAATGAAAAGATAAATGAGAGCAATTAATGATTAAAGCCTTCCCACCCCCACCTCACACCTGTGGGAATGAAAACTGACTCTGGGGCAATTAAGAGAACTAATTCATTACCAGTTGCTGTGGTATGTGTGTTCATCATTAAGCAATGAAACATGCACCTAAAAGGAGGAGAATTTCTAGGAACCTTTCCTTTGGCCCTCCAGATGTTGCTGGATTCCAGATCCCATGACATCCAGCCAGCATGGCCAATGATCAAGGATGATGGGAGTTGTCATCCAACAACATCTGAAGGGCCAAAGCTTACCCACTCCTGAAGTAAGCATTTATAGTATGTCAGCTATGGGGAAGGGCATTGCTGGATAATACTGTATAGTTAGTGTAGTTTGTTGCTCTCCTGAATGATTCAAGCACTTAAGGGCTATAGTTAGGAAGTAGTGAACTGCTATTATTAAGTTGATGTTCCATAACCATAAAAACAGATCCATTGAAAGGTGCAATCCCCATCTTAAATATTTGTGTACGCATATTTAAGCCATTTCTTTAACAGCAGATATCATGCTATATGGTGGAGTTGGAGAAAAGTGGACAGAGAAATGTTTATTTCTCTCTCTCATTAAGCTATAGAATTTGATTCTATGAGAGGCTTTTAAAAGAGAATTAGACAAATTTATGGAGACTATCAGAGGTTATCAGAAGCAGTAGGAATTCTTATGATTACCAGTTTCTGGAGGGAAGAGCGCTGTTGCACTCAGGTCCTGCTTGTGTGCTTCTCATAGGCATCTGGTTGGCCACTGTGAGAGAAGGATATTGGAGTAGATGGGCCAATGGCCTGGTCCAGCAGGCTCTTTTTGTGTTGTTACGGAGCTCAGTTTGGGGAGCTGCTGTCTGAATGTGAAAGTCATAAATTGGCGTCAGGTTGCCCCAAAGAGTGAGAGGGCTTGGTGCACGCTGTGTGCGTGATGGCTCATCATCTGGAGGAGGCTGAGTGCTCTGGAGGAGCCAGCCACTGAAGCTGTGACACGCGACACGTTGTGTGTGTGATGTCACACATGCGCAATGAGCGCCAGGGACCCGGCCCTCTTCCAGGAAATATTGAGAGAGTTGAAAACAGCTTGGACCCCTAGAGTTGGTGCACCTGGCTCTGGATGTGTAAAGGTAAAGGTAAAGGGACCCCTGACCATTAGGTCCAGTTGTGGCCGACTCTGGGGTTGCGGCGCTCATCTCGCTTTATTGGCCGAGGGAGCCGGCGTACAGCTTCTGGGTCATGTGGCCAGCATGACTAAGCCACTTCTGGCAAACCAGAGCAGCTCACGGAAACGCCGTTTACCTTCCCGCCGGAGCAGTACCTATTTCTCTACTTGCAGTTTGACGTGCTTTCGAACTGCTAGGTGGGCAGGAGCAGGGACCGAGCAACGGGAGCTTACCCCGTCGCGGGGATTCGAACTTCCGACCTTCTGATCGGCAAGTCCTAGGCTCTGTGGTTTAACCCACAGCGCCACCCGCGTCCCTTCTGGATGTGTAGCGTATACATATTTCTGGATCCATTTCACTGTTTTGTTTGATAATCAGTGGCATTCAGTTGAAATGTTGTTTACTTATTCACTAAAAGAATAGTCTGCTTTTTAGTCTGAGAGACCAAAACGTTTATTCTAATGCTAGCCCAAAGAGTATCTAAAGCTATGTGAAGAGCAATTTTCATTGACGCAAGCAAACTGAAGTGTATCATGTGTACTTAATTTGTGCTAATTGATACTCTGATACAGATACGCTAGAGCAACGCTTTTTTAAACACCAAAAATGCTACTCTTGGAATGTAAAATAACATTTGCACATAGGATCACAGACTGGATAAGAATGAATAGTGGGTGTACGCAGCATAAAAATCAGTGGCATTTTAGGCTGTGTCATCAAAGACTTGGGAACTTATAGTACCACACTAAATTATTGGAAGTTAAAATCAATAAAACATTAGGACAAAGCTTCCTAATTAGAAGATTGATTCAGCATTTTTTCAAGCTGGTGACAAAAGTTGCTGAAACTTTAGTTCAGGACAAACATCATCGCATTCTTTTTTGTATGATGAAGACAATGGCTATGATAAGTCATTTTATCAGTGTAATCTGTAAAGTGCTTTACATTCTTTTTCTTCTTTCCCCCTCATAACAATACTGTGGAACAGACAAGTCATACTTCCACTGATGAGTGAGTTTTGATGCTATGAGGCAGAGCATGGAATCCTAAGTGGATGTGGGTGGCCTGAGGCTGAAACCTTCTTGAAGTCCAGTGCTCTGTCCTTTGTGTCAGAAAGGGACATGCAAATCTCTCAATATCAGTTTCTCATTTTTCCAATCTTAAGTTCAGATCTTCACATTTCCACATCCATCTGGGATTTCTTTTATGAAAAAGTATCAGCATTTTTGTGTGAATTTCTCCTAATATACACATTATTTTATGCAGTTTTGCCCTATATACACATTTTTGCAAAGCAATTTTCACTAATATATGTATTTTTATGCACACTCTGATACAAGAAAGTAATTTGTCCCTGTTTCATTTCCAGGAATTTCAAATTAATATTTATGGATATTATTGTGAGTCTGAGCAGTGCCCCATATGCCCAATACATCAGCTGTGTGGCTGGTCTGGCAAAAGAGTACGGTATTTTCCCCAGCTGTCAAGGATTTAAAGCGGATGTGTTCTCTTTTGGTGGAGATTTACTTGATATTCTTTAGGTGGTATGTAAGACTGCTATACCTGTAGAGCCCTTTTATGAAGCTTTGGCAGTTCGTTGTAGGGGGTTGAAGCATTGCTGATGCAGACCCATAAAACATGCTATAACTGAAGTTGCTCTGCTCTAAATAGCTTAAGAATACAAAGCCCACCAATGCCACAAGAATTATACAGGGCCTCCTGTCCCTTCTTACTAACCAGGGCACTGGAAGCTATGGTAGTATCCATAGGATATTTCTTGACATGAGAGAAATCTGGTAGAGAACATGAGTAAAGAAGAAAACAAATACCTATGCTGATTGACTGAAACAAATGTTAGGATATCAGATTGCACCACAGTAGTCATTCCTTAATTCACCCAATCAAATCTGGCTATTTTGCTGAATTACACCAACTGAGCCAAATATTTGCTCTGTCACTAGCATCGAGACAAATAACAGTAATTCAGAAATAAATGAATTTTGTTGCCCCGTTAAGGTCTGTGAAATGACTAAAGGAAGAAACAATGTTTTACAGGGAAAGCATGTGGGAAAGAGAAAATGGTGTGATAATATGTTTTCAATTCTCAAAAGGGTCCTATAATGAAAATAGGAGAGTGTTTTCTAATGCCATTTGGAAAAGCCAAGTTCAGGAAGCTCTGAACACAGATCCATGAGCCAGCATCCAAGAAACAGAGCAATTAGTTCCTCATGGCTAAGGGGGCTTCTTCCCCGTGATTCTCAACTGGAGCAAACCACTTTTAAAATGGAGAGGACTTTTGTAAGCAGTTTGTGATATGTAGAATGGGCCAATAGTGTAAGAGAAAAAACATTACCTTTTTATCATTCCTGTAGTAATTTCTCATGTACTAATTACTTGGCCATTTCATTGTGTTTTATTCTTACAACAACCCCGCGCTTGTAATAGACCCTCATGAGCTGAAAGGGGGTTTGAACCGAGTACCTTTCATAGACGTAGACTACTCTACTCTTGTCTAATATCTCTCCCCCACCCACAATCACAGCAATAATATAATAGGAGTTGGCACTGTATTTTGCAGAAATCCCACTCTCAGTCTTTCTGTAATGATTACTCAGTGGCTTGATGCTTGAGTTTATGAACATCAAGAGGCGTAACCACTCACAGCTGAGGCCAGGAGCCACTCTTCCAGGAACATAAGATCAATACTTGTTATCGAGTCTATGTTTATAGGGTGTGTGAAATGATCACAATTCTTGATGCTCATCCATGAATGGCATGTTTAAAACCTCACAATGCACTGGCAAGGGGGGGGGAATGCAGTGGTAAGAATATTTTAAATGTTCAGTCTTTAATGGCTTATTTTCAGTCATTAGTATAGTTATTGTTAGAACTCCTGCTCCGTGATTGCAGTCATGGGATTGTTGTCTATCACATGATGGTGTATGTTTTGAGTGGGAAGTGACGGAGACAGGATGTTTGTGTTACTGTGTTCCGTGAAGTGGGACTATTGTCCTTTGTCCTTTCTCTTTGCTTTCTGATGCTAGAGAGAGAGGGAGCCATGTTGCAGTGCTCCGTGTGTGTTTATATGTAAATAAAGTAGATTAGCCAAAATGCTGACTTGCTGAGGTGTGTTACGCAAACTGCGGATCCCTAAGTTGGCATTGTTGGCATTGGTCGCTGTGATGTTCGGGCTGAAGAAAGCTTTCGAAGCTCCCGAACGATAGACCAGGAGGGAGAGAACATGCCAGTCAGGCATGTGTCTCTGCCAGGGTCCTACTCGAGTGTAGGACGAGCTCCTGACAGTTATGCTATCTCAGGAAAATCAAGTATATTAATGGCAAAGTTGTTTTGTTTTCCTCTACAAAATTCTTCCACACAATCACTTTCGTTGGAATTGTACATTGTTGGCAGGGTGAACCCAGGAAAGGGCACGTACAGAAGCTGTCTAGATGGGTAGCTGAATTTTACTCCAAGACTGGTGGTAGCAGGCTAATCTTTGAGGCTTCAGGCCAGGGCTTGTGGTCAACTCTGCAGCTCTGTCCTCCCAACATCTCACCACTTCTCTGACCTCTACAATCCACTGCCAATGGCAGCTGCTTCACTCTGCCTAATGGGTAGGACCAGTCCTGATTGTAGGTATTGTAGATGGTTGAAATCTTGTGTCACTTGGGTGCAATCTACATTGAACTAAACATGACTTACTTCTGAGTAATGCATAGAATTGTGTTGCAATTCGCTCCTCCGATGCTATGCTGGCCACTCATTTTTTAAGCTGCATTTGCAATAACCCAAGGAACTAGCTTTTTACCCATGTCCTAATAATAGAAAAGAATCATAGTTGGTTTACGCCACAGTGAACTCCCAGACTTGCCCCTGTTCTCTGGTTCTAATTATAAAGATTTGGATATACCCCCTCCCTGACACACAGACACATTACAATTTAAGAACGAAATGGAGAGCAGAAAGAGAAAAGGTTATTTCAAAATAATGATATTTTTCTTCTTAAATGAGCTAATTCTTTAGAGTACTTAAGAACATAGCACACTTAAATTCCCACAGTAATTAAGATGGAAGAATTAGATATGAAGATTACGCAATAGCTGCTCCTCATGATACTTTCATTGCTTTCAGTTTTATGGTAAGTAATATCATTGTTGCAAAGTTTCCAAATTGCTTTTAACACAAATCCACAGAAATGAAATCTTCTCCTAGTTATGAAAATGAAGTAATGTCTTGAGACACTAGTATATTACTTCAGATTTATAGTGATAATGAGCCAAAATCTACTTTCCGTTACATTGCTGTAAATAGTGAGTGGCTTAATTGAAATTGAACTGTGATGAAAGTCTGGCAGACTTGGAGGTGCAAGGTCCGGATTTAAAGTGCCATAGGGCAAAAGGGACTGATGCACAATGCAGCAGTCTGCGTCCCCACGGAGGTGGCACATTGCAAGGAATCAAGGTAGTGAAGTGACCAAAACAGACTTAGATGGGTCAATACACAACTTTGTTAATCAGTAATTCCTTTTCAGAGGTTTTACTGATTTTACCTGTGTTTTATTTATACTTATTTCATTTACACTTATGCAACTTGACGAGTAAATCACTTAAACTACTCTTAAATTAGTTGAAAATATATTAAATATATTACATGGAAGGTATTTTTATTAACTCTACTGCTTCCTTACATTTTAACGCCCTCAACTGCTGCAGGGAGTCTGGTCAAGGCCCTTGGCTGCTGTGGGGAAGTGTGGCACACCCTCCTCCGCCATGGGGAGGCACGCCGAAGCCCTCTGCCGCTGCTGATATGTATTGTGATATGTATCATGATATTTAGCTAGTGATATATCGCGAAGTTCAAAACCAGATATCGCCCAGCCCAACTCATTAGCACTTTTACATTTCCAAAATCTAAATGTTTCCCATCCATACTAGCGAGTGCTTGATGGAATGTATTTATCCCGTTCCTAAATTAGTACTTGTCAACCTGAGATCATTTGTGGGCATATGCATGGGTACTTGTTTACCTGTGCACACAGATTTGGGTTTTTTTAATCTAATACAAGTTTTTCCTTAAACCATATTTGCACAAAAGAGCAATCAACAACAATGTGTGCATCATGCCTAGCCTGGAAATCAGGTTCATTGTGGACATGCATACAGTTATTTGTTTACCTGTGCACATGCATCTTTAAATACATTAATTTTTTTAAAAATACAAGTTTTATGATATATCATATTTACACAAAGTAGCAGTAAAAATAATAATAAATGTTTATATTACTTCAAACCAGGCTGGGATTTGGAACTATAAGCCGATTGAAAAGTAACAGTAGATTGGGCTGTCTCTTCATTTCCTTAATCCAATCCTATGAGGGAATTTTCCTCAATTGTAGCCTTTTTTGCCACCTATTTCTTTCTTTCACTGTAAAGGAGTTATGGTGGGTTCTGAACTCCCCTTAGCCAACTGTTTTGTCTGCCGTTCATGGTCTTGAAGTACAGACATAAGGGAAGTAGTTCCATCATCACGAAGACTTACTCTCCTTCCCCCAAACTTTCACCAATTCTTCCCCAGACGGCAGAACACCCCTATATCTGTTAAATCATCCTAAGAAATTAAATGGGCAATGGCTCATTTTCACTAGGGTTCTTTTTTTACATGAAGGAGGTGTTGCTCTTAATAAAAAAAGAGAGCAAAAAATCCTATGTTCTCCTTCTAGGTGGCTATATTTTGGATGGCAGCTACACCTGGAGAGGCTTAAAATACTTTCCTGCTTAATAACAAACAAATAAGTAAGCAGCACATCTGTTTTGATGGTTCCCAAATAATATGATATTTAAATGAAATGCTGTTTTGCTGCAGCACGACTCTTTGAATTTTGAACATTTTTATTCCATATCTCACAATAATATGAGAAATGTTATTTACATCTTTGTCATTTTTTCTTTTACTGCCATTTTAGAAGACTTGTTTTTGAACATATTCAAATTCATTTTTGCCACCATCAAATTTAGAATAGAAGTCCTCCTTTCAGCTTATCTTTGTTAAACACCTGCAAAAATCAATGGCATTTCGTTTGCTTAAAAAGGCTGTCTTCCTTTTAGGAATACCATAAACGTTGCAGAGTTTATTATATGTTATTGTTTTTGTTAGTGTTGATGGCCACTGACTAGATGAGCTATACAGGTAGGTTACACTTTCTTACTTGCACATTAAAATGCAAATCATCAGCCTTTTTTTTAACTTTTACTGGTCCTGGTTCATTTTAAAGTGTTTTATAATTAAACATTAGGAATTAATCATTTTCTACAACACAGATGGACAACCTGTGGCCCCCATGCAGCCCCCAACCTCATTTCATGTGATGCCTTCTGAAGCTGCCCTTTTCTTCTATTCCATCCAAGTTCCTTCCTCGCTGTTCATTTTTCCTTATTTCTGCTGGCGTTCACAAGTGTTTTCTAACTCTTTCGATGTAGTTTCAGAATAATTGGAAGAGACAGTATTTGATATTAAAAAATGATTAAAAGAAACTTTTTCCTGTTGTATGGTTTAGGGAAAAGAAGGTTTCTCCTAGTTCTTTGGTAGACTTCCATTATATATGCATATGTGTAGCAAATTATTTTGTCAAAATGGAATTACGGGTAAGTCATATCTTATGTGCATTTAGGGTGGTGCTGTGGTCTAAACCACAGAGCCTAGGGCTTGCCGATCAGAGGGTCGGCGGTTCAAATCCCTGTGACTGGGTGAGCTCCCGTTGCTCGGTCCCTGTTCCTGCCAACCTAGCAGTTTGAAAGCGTGTCAAACTGCAAGTAGATAAATAGGTACCGCTCCGGCGGGAAGGTAAATGGCATTTCCGTACACTGCTCTGGTTCGCCAGAAGTGACTTAGTCATGCTGGGCACATGACCCGGAAGCTGTATGCCGGCACCCTCAGCCAATAAAGCAATAAAGCAATAAAGCCACAACCCCAGAGTCATCCGTGACTGGACCTAATGGTCCAGTACCTTTACCTTTACCTTTTTATGTGCATTTAACTTCCATGATTTCAACTGTTCATTGTGGATTGGCAGTCAGTTAAAATTGAACAAATTAAATACAGAGAAGTGGAAAGCTTAAAAGGTTCTTTTGAACAGGTTTTTTTTTTTTTTTTTGCTCTTGCAAGATTCTCACACAGCCTGGTAAGCAAGGCAGAGAGCTTAAAAGCCTTGACTCACCATGGTTGAAAGACTTACGCCAGCTGGGCAACCCAAGATCTGCCTATTCCAGACTCACATATTCCATAAATACAATTCTAGTCTGGATCCAACCAATACATTTTGATAGATAATAATGCCTATCTTTTATATAATATTTCATTGTTCATGACACTTCACCTTACATTAGAAATCCTTGTAACACATCTTTTAATATTATTGTTCTCCTATTACAAATGGGAGACATGAGAGACAGGGTCTTAGTTGAAGAGAGTCAAACTGGGTCCTTTACAGTTCAAAGGTTATATTCTAAGTCATTACGGAAAAGTCTTAGGAGCAGATAGGGGTGTGAGAAGTTAATACGCAAATAATTAAAATGATATATTGACATTTTTGTGGGATGAACGTATTTCTGAAGAAGTCTCCTGAACATCTAGAAAAGGAAGAAATAATCTGATGAAGTTGCAGTAAACCTCTGCTGCTGCTGCTGCTACGACTACTCTGATAAGATTGTAAGAGTTGCCAATATCAGTATTCAGTCTTTTAGTGTGTCACAGTGCTTTCATGTGAACTGAACTGAACTGTCTCTTCACCCTCCCTCCCTCCCTCCTACCGTCTCTCCTGTTCTCATTCCCTGCACTCATCACATTGAAGTTAGGGAAAAGAAAAAAGATTTGAGGATCGCCCAATTTGTTCTGACATAAAGAGATGTTTAGCTCTGTGAAAGGTGGTGGAGGCAGTGTGCCTGACTGACATTTCAACAGAGTGTCTGCTGGGATTGCTCACTTCTTGTCCCATCATATTCCCTCTGTGTCCTGCGTGAGTGCTCTTGTCTAATCTTCACAGTGAGAACACCAACACTCCCTTGGGCTTTGGTGCTCAACACCTTGTTAGACAGGGCTTACCGTACCATAGCTCTGGGTTTAGCACTTGTTTTTGCTTTAACATTTCAAGTTTGCTTAAAAGCCCAAATAAAGGATTTTTCATGGCGTTCTCTGCAAACAAGGCTGTTTATTACTTTGTTCTTTTTCTCGCAATAGATGGCTTGGGGATAGCATCAAATAATACCAAGAAAGAAAGAAAGAAAGAGAGAAAGAAAGAAGTAGAGAGATGTAAAATGAGAACAAATATTTGTTTTGGGTTTGATCAGAACATCATTAATTTGATAAGCTGGGCTAGGAAAACATGTCTTTTAAAGTAGCTTCATAAGGATAGTTAAAACACAAGTGCGTATTTTCATTATATACTTATTTGTATATTTAATTATTCCATTCCTGGCCCCTGCGTGCATCAACAGAGCATGCATAAGTGCACCTCGCCCTGTTCTGCCCTGGTTCTTTTCTCTTCCAGGTCCCAAAGGACCTGCACGTTCATGATCCCGTGTCAGTTGGATACACCTACAATGGTCGCTACCTGTTTGCCATGTCCTCTTACAACCCATTAAGTTAGCAGGTGAAGATACAAAGTATTAAAAAGCTAAAGGCTCCAGTCCAATGCACACCTCACCTCAGACTTCAGATGGTGACCCATATAATTTTGAGCTCTTTTGCCGGGGGGGGGGGGGGAACCCTCCAATTGGAATAATTCTAGGCTAGCATTTTCTGTAATGTACTAGCTTTTGATGTGCAGGGACTGTAAACTGCCCTGTGATCTTTGGATGAAGGGCAGTCTATAAATATAAATAAAAGTAAACAATGGGAAACCTCTGGATAATTGGGCCGACCAGTCCCCTCTGTTTGGCCTGTGGTGCCATTTAGAGCCAGCCGGCCACGACCTCTTGCCAATCACCTGATGTGATGTGAAAAGCGATCCCATTAAGTATCCTATGTAATATGACACCAGGCATGGGACACTTAAAGGGATCTTTTATATCTGACCTAAACTCCACAGCGCTAAGATTGGAGTTAAATTCTCTTTGAGAATTAGCAGAGTGATCTCTTATCTCTTTCTTTAGATTGAAGATAAGCTCTCTGACTACTCCTTGACAGTAAAAGGCAGTATTTCCCCACAACCCCTCACTCCTGAGCTGGGATGGGGATAGGTGCAATTGCTGCCTTTTACTTTTAAGGGGCAAACAGGGGCTTCATCTTTCAATGTGGTGATGTGGAGCTTTGTGCTGAGAAAGATCTCTCAGTCTGTTTGGAGAGCTTCTGTAAAGAAAATGTGTGCTTTATAGAGAAGATCTTTAAAGAGCAGGCAGAGAAATTTATCTAGCCCTGGAGTGGAAAGAAGTGCTTGTTGTGTGTATGTCTGCCACGGGTGGTACCGAAGGGCGGGGGGGGGGGCAAGGGGGCCAAGCACTGCCCAGATACAGAACTCACCCTCACTTGCCCCCCATTTCTGAACTCCTGACAGTGACATGCTCTGTTATTTTTCTTTCTTGTTTGCCTAGAAATATACTTTGCCCCTACGTGGCATGTGAGAGCAGATGTGTGAGTGGATGACTGCATGCACGCATGCGTGTGGGGGAGAGAAAGGGAGAGAATGCATGGTGCATGTATGTTTGTGAGAATGGGGTGGCAGGGAAATAGAAGTACAGACATTCTTTTTAAATTTGGGGGCAGCTTTAAAGTTTTTCTTTGTTTTGCTGTACTAACTTTTGGGCTAGCCATCATTAGAATGTGGGTACCAATCTAGCCCTTGGACTGAAATACATTCCCATCAGCTCCAGCAAGCATGACTAATCATCAGGGATAATGAGAATTGTGGCCCTCCAGATGTTGCTGGATTACAAGCTCCCCATCTCTGATGTAGGCCATCTTAAGGGCTTTCTGAATTGCTAGCATAGCTGCCAGTGAATGATAGAAAAGAGTCACTTCTTTTTTTAAAAAAAAAAACACGTTCTTGAATGCAGTATGAACCCATACCAGTGCATATTTTTCTAACATTCAGGCAATGTATGTAGCTAGTGTCATGGACTGGTTCGACATCAGAGGTGCCAACTTGAATAAAATATTGTAGGAGCCCAGGTAAGCCCCATCGATCACATGACACAGTGCACACACACCCTTTGAATGGCAGTGTCCATCAACTTTATGGGGGCCTAGCCCCCACAACACTTAGGAGTTGGCTCCTAGGTTGGACACAGAGGAATGGCGGGAAGAACCAGCTGGGAAATCACCTTGGAAAGAAGGCTCAGAGTCTGGGGAATGGTAGTGGGAAAATGAGAAGTGGTCAGAGGGAGAAGAAGTAGAAGACTGGGAAGAGGTGATGGAAACTGAAGAGGTAACTAGGCTTAGTGAGCTGAGATTAAGTCCAGAATCAGAGGCAGAAGCCAAAGCATGCAAGTGGGAGGAGAGAGGCCAAGAGGCAGAGATAAGTCAGGCTGGTGAAGAATCATGGGTGTCTCCTCTTTGTACCGTGACAAGCTCCCCTCCTGCCTGTTTCCCAGAACCAGAAGAGGGCTCAAATGGGCAGGGCAGCGAGAGGCTGCATGCAGGTGAAGTCTGATTGCTTGGGGGGAAAGCCCTGGAGAGGAAGGAACTTAGATAGCTTGGGGGGGGGGGGCTTTCAGCCTTGGCAACTGATGCATGGTGTAAGTCTTGCCAGGGATGAGCTGCTGTGCTCATTAGGCCTGATACTTAGCCAAGACTGTGAAAATTGTGTTTTTGCTTAAAAAGTGTTAACTCCAACTTTGACCAGTGTGATTTACTTGCTGTGTGACAGCCAGTGTCACAAGTCAAGGGGCACTACCTCAAGCCCAGAAGAATGCATGCTCCTTTCATCATGGTTCTGGCCTGATGCATTCTTTTGCACAGGGAATGCTTCCCATCATGTCCTTTCCTGCTATGGAGAAAAATAATTCAGATGGCCTTGCCTGGCACAACTAATCCAGAAATGTGTTGTACCAGTTACACAGTACATGGATGTTCATGTTTCTTTTGACTTCTTACATTCCTTTGCATATTCACATTTTGAATACTCAATTGATAGCAATTTGCATATCTCTGGAGACTGAGCTATTTGTGACTTGCCTAGTAAGCAATTACTAATACTGAAAACATAGCTTTAAAAACCAAACCATAGAAAACCCTCTCTATAGGAACCAACAGCTAAAGCAATATACAACTTGTGTTGTATTTTGTAATAAAAGCAAAAATAAGTAAAAAGCTATTGATAAGTGGCAGTATTAGAAAGCTATAACGAGTTTATTGCCTCCAAGGAACTCTGTTCTCACATTTAGCATTCTCTGGAAATTGAAAATCAATGGGAATACTGCATTTTCTGTAATTGTTAGATCTATATGGAAGAACATTTCATATTTGAAGGCTTTCCATAAAGGATGTCAGGCCAGTTATGGTGGCAAAAGACATGAACATACTTAAGTGCATGCTTAATTTTGCCGACAATAATAATCTCACTGGATACAAGCATCTCTCATCATAGCTACAAGAAGAGATATAACATAAATATCATAACACAAATATTTATACAGTAAGTTTTGTATTAAGTCAGCTTTGCTTAAGTTTATTATTTAGCTGAATGTAATTTTCTCAAATTTGAGGTAACATTGATTATCTGTAATATATAATATATGCTATGATTTGTTTAATTTAATGTCCGTATGTTAAACAGTTTTTCATGGAATATAAAAATTGACATTTCAGAGAGTGTAATGGCATAATGAAATGTAAACTGAAAACAGGAATGAGTTAATTAGACTAATGATCCCTTGACTCCTTTATTATCTGGCTCTTTAGAAATTGGGATTAACTTTGTTTTCTCTGCTGAATAAAGACAGGAAGGATGATATTGATTCTAGTAAATGACAGCAGCAGAAGAAATTAGTGTTTTCATGTTAGTTTTAGGTTTCAAAATTCACAATAAAAATGTAAGGTATTTCCAGATGACAAGGGGGGAAATATTCTCTAGCACTATACTATCAGTAGCCCAAATCTAGTAGGTATATTCATCTCAATTCATGGAAAGGGGTGTTGCTGTGTGGCGCATGGGGTAACTTTCATGTAGAAAATATCTGCTGCTGCTTCTTTTTAAAAGAGGGATCCTTTATGGGGAAAGAAGAATAAAACTGTGTCTGGCTCTTTAAAAACTCTCCCCCAAAATAGCTTTTTTACAAAATAAAGGACATTGCTGCAGGATGTTAGGGACTGGCTGGTCACTAAGGAGTGGTGGCTGGATACTGATGAGTATTTAGTGGGCACTGGGAGAAGAAGGGTTGGGGACTAACTTGGAAGAAGGGGTCAGTGATAGGTGAGCATGTAACAGCCAGGAGATGAAAGTCAGGGACAGGAGAAGCTTCAGGATTGGAGAGTGAAGAACAAGTGCAGGAAGAAGGAGCGATAGGTCATGCTGGTGTAGAGCCAAGGGTTTCTCCTCCTGCCCCCACCCAGTGGTGGAGCTTCATGCTCTGGCACGGGGGGTGGGGTGGAGAGCAGGCGGGGGCGGGGCTGGCATGTGTCCTGGGAGCGAGGCATGGCGCCTGCAGGGGTGTGGCACCCAGCTTGGGCAGGAGGCAGCCGTGATGGCACCCCACCGGGATCGCGCTGCTGGGGGTGGTGCGCTCCCTCTGCACTCCTCTTCCTGTGCCAGTGCCCCCACCTCTCCTGCTTCTCTGTCTCCCTTTTTGTTCCATGAAGCAGCAGGAGTGTTCTCCACCTCTAAAGTAAATACATAAACAGTAATAATATGCATATACAAGATCACAACATAAAAACTGAGCTGAGCTGTGGGCTTATGACCAAGGATTTCACTGGCATGATAAAATGGCTATATTCAAATGCTACACTAAAACATGGCTTAGCCTGCAATACCCCAGTGCATCTGTACCGTCCTGTTCCATCACAGTACATAGGAACATAGGAAGCTGCCTTATTCTGAGTCAGACTATTGGTCCATCTAGGTATTGTCTACCTTGTCTGGAAGTAGTCCAGGACTTCAGAAAAGGGACATTTCAAGTCCTACCAGAGATTGAATCTGAGACCTTCTGCATGCAAAGCAGTTGCTCTGCCACTGAGCCACAGTGCACAGTGCAAGAAGATCAAAAGCTTCAGCTTCTGTTTAGTTAACCGCAGTTTAGTATTGATTCTGAACTCTAAATTGTGGCTAATTTTTACCTACTAAACCAAACTAGCAACATGGTCCACAGTTTGCGTGTGGCTTGTTTTATTAACCATAGCTGTCACTGTCCATAGTTTTTCTGAGTTTGGACATAATGCCAGGTTGTGTTTAGATAAAAGTGGACATGAACCAGGTGGGGTGATCCCCTCACTGCCCCACTGACAACGCTGTGCCTCTCTTACCTGTACTGCACCAGCAGCAGTGGCGGTGCCAACAAAGTGCTGGCAGCAGTAGCGTTTTCCGACAAATCTTGCTGAAGTCTTACAAGCTCTCATTTACTCTGTGAGATCTTGCCAGAACCCACTGCTGCTGCTGGAGGAGACAGAGGGTGGGCGGTGAAGGCAAAGCCGGTGCCTCTTCTTGGGCTTTTGCCGCTCAATGTGGCTGCCCCCCCCCCGCCTCATCAGTGGGCCAGGTCCAGAGTCAAGGTCTGTATTCCTAACACTTAAGTGAATAAGAACTTTATATTTGTCATGAAATATAAGCTCCCATTGCTTGGTCCCTGCTCCTGCCAACCTAGCAGTTCGAAAGCGCATCAAAGTGCAAGTAGATAAATAGGTACCGCTCCGGCGGGAAGGTAAACAGCGTTTCCGTGCGCTGCTCTGGTTCGCCAGAAGCGGCTTAGTCATGCTGGCCACATGACCCGGAAGCTGTACGCCTGCTCCCTCGGCCAATAAAGCGAGATGAGCGCTGCAACCCCAAAGTCGGTCACGACTGGACCTAATGGTCAGGGGTCCCTTTACCTTTACCTATTTGTCATGAAAAGTCTTTAGTTTTGTATGGATCTACTAATTTTGTTGTTCAGACATAGTGAAACCCAGCATATGCTATAGAAATTGTTTTGTTTTCGATTCCTACTTTAACATTTTATGACTTATTTTGTTCTTATTAAAAGGGATATGTTACTGCAAAAGTCTATCTTATGTACAGTACAATCCTATGTATGTTTTATTGGAATTCAGCTCCATTGCGTTCAGTTTCTTTTAAATTAAATTTTAAAAGAAGAGAGACTTGACCACAGACTGATTTTTGTTCAGTCCTTCCCATACGAACTTTCAAAATTCCCTTTAAAAGCAGCTGTGGGGGAGATATCCAAATTGCTTGAGGACCCTGCTACTGGGGAAGTTTATTTTACGGTTATTAAGGGGAATTCAGATGTCTTTCCTCAAGGCCAGGATTTTTGTTACAAGGAAAATGATATCTTATGACAGCACATGATGACTCAAATCTGGGAGGAGCTTCAGTCTTTCAGCTTGAAATTTCATTTACTTCCTCTTATTGTCACAACATCAAAGCATGGACCAGTTTTTCCATAAGAAATTTACATAATAGGTTATTCTTCCAAAATAGATGCATTTAGGACCAAGAGTGTTGCCTTTTGTTCTTCCATAACAGTGGTTAAAATAGTAGCCACTGAGCAATTTAGAGCTGGCAGGGTAGCCCACACAGTACATTTAGAGACTTTCTACTTTGGGAGAAAAAGAGTATGATATTGGTTTAATGTTGTGATTCATTAGGTGAGTCTCAATGACTCTTGGGAATGAGACTCGCGTTGTGCTTAATTTCCCCCTGTGTCTGTTATTATATGCAGCCTGAGTGTTGCATGAAACAGAGTTTGAATGTTATTGTAGTCCCACATTAAGCCTGACCTTGCAGCTCAGTATTAATCTGAAGTAGCGGAATTAAAATTTTCCATTCTTTTGCATTGTCATGCCTCACATTGATAAGCACAAAGAAATGTAAATAAAAAAGACCTATTTCACAACCCTAGCTACAACCTTTTTGTTTTATGACAAAAGACAGTTAATTAGCATATGAGCAGTAAGCAGCCTTCCCAAACTCCTGCTAATTATGTATTCTGTTGACCGTGACTCCAGTCATAAGGTAATTGGCTTGCAGCAACATGACATTTCAAATCATCTCTTGAAATTACATCAAAAAGCCAGCCTGTTTTGTTTTGATAGGGGAACAATCAATTTGATAAGTGGTAACACAGCTCATTGTTTCACATTAATTAGACTAATTGCAGCATGTTAGCCTCTGAAATAGACAGAACTTGGAGAAGACAAAGGCTGCGGCCTTTAGCATGCAGTGCATGTGACGGTTCTACTTGCTTGCACAAAGTATAGTCAGAAAACAGAGTTCTTAGCCTTGTGGGAGGGAGACTGGGTGTTAACAGTGGCTTGATGTGTTATTTTTAATTCTCCAGCATTCAGCAATATGATACAGAAGCAAAATATACAGAGGGAAGAAGAGGTGTGTGGTACAGGGATAGTGTTGACAGTGCCAGTTCTGAGTGATCTTGAGAAGTACCTGTACATTTTCCTGACTCTTAAAAGGCTGATATAACCCATTACCCTCAGCCTTGTCTTTAGGAACTTTACAGGTTACATTAGGCTAGATATAGAACTGCTTTCAGTTACACCCCTTCTCTTGACATTCATTCCTATTAATATTTTTATATCAGTTTCAATTGCTTCCATGTCATTTTAGAGCATTTGTGTGCTTTATATTACATTTATATCATGAGGGGCACAGTCCACCGAGAACGTGTGTGAAAATCCAATTGAAATGTGCAAGAACACAAATTCTAAAATTTGCTTGGTTTGTGTGCTGGAGAACATTCCAGCAGATTACGGTATGTAAATCTGGTGGGGTAATGGAGGGGATACATAGTGGAGGATAGTTCCAGGACTTTTTCTTCTTCAGAGCAGCCATGCTGAAGTTATCTGCCAGAGTATTTGGGGGTAGGGCACCCCACTTTATTATAAAAACAGCCCTGTGAGACAGGTGAGGCTCAGGCTGTGATAGGCCAGGTGTCACCTGTTGAACTTTTTGGGTGGTCAGAGATGTGAATCCAGCTCTTCCCAACAAAAGGAGCAAAAGGGACAACTACCCTATGGTTACCAGATTTTTTTCAATGAATCCGGGGACACTCTTTTTTTTTTTCTTTTTGAAGCCGAGTAGCAACAGGGAGTCAGTAGTGGGGATGGTGAGGCAAAAGACCCTGGGCCCAAGCACACATGCATATTGTATAAAGGTGCAAAGCCATTCTTTCGCACCCTGTGAAACATAAATGTCCGCCCATAACTCCCAAGCCTTCCCCGATCTCCTGCGCACTTCCCCCTTTGTTTGGGGGAGGCTCGGGAGTCACGGGCGGGTGGCTGTTGCCCAGGAGGGGCCCAAGGCACGTGGTTTCTCTGCCAGGCAAGGTGAAAAGCTCCCCCCAATAGTCACAGACATGGATTCCAGCAGAAGTCAAGCATGGCTCTGACTCTCTGGCTTCTGCCTGCTTCTAGCCCAGCTCACACATACTCAACTCTCTGGCTATGGTCCTTCTCACTACCAGCCAGATGAGGAAGGGGACCCCACCCCTTTGCTTTCTGGGAGAAAGCTACTTCCTTTGTTATACTAACAACAATTCCTAGGGCCCGTTAACTCACCAAGAATCTGACCTGGTTACTTCAACAATTGAGTCTCCCAAACTCACTGCAATACTATTCAGGCAGGGTGACCAGATCCTCCAAGTAGCCTACTTTCCTTGAGACTGGAAACACTGAGTAGTACAGGACATTCCACAAGGTGGGCGCCACTACTGAGAAGGCCCTCTTCCTGTTTTCCTGTAACTTCACTTCTCACAGTGAGGGAACCATTGGAAGGCCCTTGGAGCTAGACCTCAGTGTCCAGGCTAAATGAAGGGGGTAGAGACGCTCTTTCAGGTATACTGGGCCGAGGCCATTTAGGGCTTAAAAGTCAGCACCAACGCTTTGAATTGTGCTCAGAAACATGCTGGGAGTCAACATAGATCCTTTAGAATCCATGTTATATGGTCCTGGCGGCCGTCCCCAGGCACCAGTCTGGCAACTACATTCTGGATTAGTTATAGTTTCCGAGTCACCTTCAAAGAGCGCATTGCAGCAGTCCAAGTGGGAGATAACCAGATTAAAATTTGATAGACAGGCAATGGTTTGATTTTGCTCCTACTCTTACTACCAGTGTTATGGTTGGTTTATAAGTATTCCATGAACATTATTCAAATGCATAACCTTTTCCATATATGTCTATCAGAATTCTGAACACTATTTTTTTAGTTCCCCATCGTGCTCCCCTTTTTCATTGTAGTATAGAGATAGTTATGCTTGGTAAAAGTCTCCAGAAGCTCCAGTAAAAACATAGACAAGTGCCCCTGAAATATGTTTCTCAAATGGAATTGTTAAAAACTATATAGTTTTTATAGTTGAAAACATTATTTAATTAATCTTGTAAATTTATGTTCCCATGAGTTTCTGTTTAAACAGCAGTGATTGGTGTTGCCAGATTACAGGTTTATTTCCGTAAATTAACTATCAAGAATATATGCATAATAATAATTAATACGATTGTAATTGCTTTGAAATTACACCAGAACAGGCTATGCCACCTGTCCTGCTGCTTTTACTAAATGTCCTGGTTTTATACAGGAAGTAAATTGGGATGAAGCACAAGATTGAAACCTTTTAACATTCAGTTAAAGTCCTGGTTCCACTTGCCTGAACACAAGCTGGAAACTGTGATGTTAGAATGCAAGTCTATACCCTTGCTGTCACTACTGGTTCTTATGTAGTCAAGTTCCTGCTTGAAGCAGAGCAACTCTTTGCGCAGTTAAGTGAGCGTCAGTCACAGGCAAGGTTGGCTGTTAGCCCAGGGTGGCTCAACTCTTCCATGCTACACCTGAATGAGAGATTGACAAGACATTGCTAGCTACACCGAGTCAAGAAACACTAGATTATCTATCTATCTATCTATCTATCTATCTATCTATCTATCTATCTATCTATCATCTATCTATCATCTATCTATCATCTATCTATCATCTATCTATCTATCTATCTATCTATCTATCTATATCTATCTATCTATCATCTATCTATCTACCAATCTATCATCTAATTTTGGAAATGTAACTCACACTTCCAAGACACAGTTGTAATGCTTATACCATTTTCACAATACAACCCCAATTACAGTGGTACCTCGGGCTAAGAACTTAATTCGTTCTGGAGGTCTGTTCTTAACCTGAAACTGTTCTTAACCTGAAGCACCACTTTAGCTAATGGGGCCTCCTGCTGCTGCTGCGCCGCTGGGCACGATTTCTGTTCTCATCCTGAAGCAAAGTTCTTAACCTGAGGTACTATTCCTGGATTAGCAGAGTCTGTAACCTGAAGCGTATGTAACCTGACGCGTATGTAACCCAAGGTACCACTGTACATGGATCACAGTGAAATGTATCCGTGTACCTTTTTTTCCATGCCACCATGTTCACAGGAAGAGGATTGCAGCTGTGAATTACTAATTTGACCCTGGTCTCTGAGGGACGTATAAAAATACAGAAGGGGGAAAGTGGAATAAAATACTAGTTTAATTTTGGTACCTGTGCTGTTTATTTAAACTTCTTAGCTAAGAGTGTAATCAGAATTTTTTAAAAATTTGCCAACAACTTGGAATGCATAAGGGCATAGACATGGTTACAGATGGCCACTTCGCAACAAGTGACCTATAAAGAAGTCTTATGAAGCTCAGGACTCCTGTACTTCAAGGACGCCTCTTCCCACATACACTAAGTCCCTGAAATCAGAGGTCCTTTTTTGTGTGCCCATCTAGAGGAGGTTTGGAGCATGGAACACAGAATGGGCCATTTCAGTGTTGGCTCCCTGCTTGTGGAAGGCTCTCCCCAAGTAGGCGTACCTGGCACCATCATTATTTTTTGGTGCTATGCAAAAACTTCCCTTTCCTCATGGCTTTCAACGCTTACTTAGTGGGGCAGGATCTGTAACTTAGTGGGGCAGGATCTTAGTGGGGCAGGATCTTTTATTTTATTTGCACAGATGTGCTTCTTATTTTTTATTAGTTGTGTTCATTGTAAATTGTTTCAGCATTTACCGTATATTTCCATGTATTGGACGAGGTTTTTTTTTTACTCAAAATTCATGTCAAAAAACTGGGGTCATCCAATACACGGATAGTGGCATGGGGGGGGGAGAGAAGCGCCGCACCGCCAGCCAGCTCATTGGTGGGAGTAAGGCTTCCCCCGATGCCGCAGGGAGCGGGGAACAATCTGGGGTGTGTTTCCGGCCTGCAGCTACGTGGGGTACGGGGGAGCTGCACGCCGCCAGCCAGTTTGTTGGCGGGAACACAACTTCCCCCGATGCCGCTGCAGACAGCGGACGCTCCCTAGGTCATTTCCCCCGCGTGGCAGCATTGGATCGCAATGGCTGGCGGGAGCGCAAGTTCTCCAGATGCCACTGCGCGCAGGAAACAATCTAGGAAGTGTTTCCTGTCCCCAGCTGCGTGGGGGGAGAGGCTCAACAAATTTGGGCCATCTCCCCTCATTTTCCTAAAATTGAGTCCCCTAAAACGGGGGTGGTCCTTATACATGGGGGCATCCTATAGAAAGAAAAATACAGCATACTGTGTTCATAAGTTGTTTGGGTCACTTTTGTGAGGAAAGCAACTAATAACTATAAACAACAACAACAACATATTACAGTGGTACCTCAGGTTAAGAACTTAATTCGTTCTGGAGGTCTGTTCTTAACCTGAAACTGTTCTTAACCTGAAGACCACTTTAGCTAATGGGGCCTCCTGCTGCCACCGCACGATTTCTGTTCTCATCCTGAAGCAAAGAACTTAACCCAAGGTACTATTTCTGGGTTAGCAGAGTCTGTAACCTGAAGCGTCTGTAACCTGAAGCGCCTGTAACCCGAGGTACCACTGTAGTACTATTAATTAACAGTCCTGAGGCTACTGTCTCATCCGTGCAGTGAGACTATACAACTGTTTCTGTCTAATCAGCCTTCCATATGGAGCTTGTAGCATTTCAGGGAAAGTTACCTTGACGGTTCTGGTTTACATCCTCCTACCTAGCAACTGAAATGATTGCATTTTCCCACGTCATAGGTGTAAACGTGCTTCATGACCGCTGAAGATACACAAACTTAAAACAATTGAATATATGAATGAAATATTTCTCTTTTACTGTGCCAAAGTTTTTTGAAATGTAGAGCAAGCTAGATTCAAAGCCAGTTTCCTCTATCACAGAAACTGTCTTTACCAGAGGACTTGCAGTATTTTTCATAGTGCTACAGAGATAAAGGCTGTATCAAGTCCTAAAAATGTGATGGTATCTGTACTTAAATTTTTTCATGGATCTTTTATCTAAACAGATATACTAGAACTATACAATACGTGTTTATCCCTCTTCATTGATAAGCATGATTCATAATTCTCTTTTCACTGTTCTATAATCATTTTCTCTTAAGAGAAAAATGCCCTCATTCATGAAAAAAAACAGATCAGTCTGTGACCAGTGCATGACAAATAATTGACTGGGATTTGGCAGTGTAAACCGTTTTCACATTGAGGTAAGAAAAGACAGCTTTTGTTTTTGCACATACCTTTTATAGCTTTTAAAAAAGAGCTTTGTCCCCATATTCCCTCCTTACCTATCCTTAAATAATTATAACACAAAGTAAGACTTTTTTCATGTATACTTCCTTTGGACTGTTGTAACATATTGTTCTTTGGACTAGATGGCCAATAAAGATACGTTGATGATCTGTAGCCATAGCTGAAAGACTGGGGTATGGGCTTTAGGACTGTGCTCCCCTTCCTCAGTGTCTGCTCTCCCTTACACCAGTTTCCCCATCCTTCCCTTGACACAATCTTGTACTTCTTTAAATCACAGCTAATATTGATCAGGATTTCCATTGTAACCTGGATTTGGAACTAGTTGAAAACCCTGATTAAACATGGTAAAGCTTTGTACTGTACAGACATAACCCTTTGTCATGGTCAGGAGAAGGACCGAGGAGGGGGGGTGGGGCTTGATAAAGGGAGCATATAATTTTGGAACCCTTTCCTGTGATACGGCTTAACTACAAGATCAGACAAATTATGTTTGTATCAATCAATTGTATTAGAGAAAATTTAGTGATGTTCCTTTTTGATGACAGGGCAGCTGCAAGTGGCTTCTTTATTTAAAGCATTTTGGAGAAAAGTTAGATCATCGCTGAACTATTTCTCCAAGTTTATTCTTCCGAGTCAGTGTTCACAGTTTTGACAAGTAAGCAGTCTTTGTGCAAGTGAGGCAGAAAATAAAGGATGCATTTTTTAAGTGAAGCACCTGAGGGCCCAAAGACCTGACTCTTAAGGTTTATTATGAGTTCCTAAATTTTAAGCATGATAAGATTCACAGTTTTCTTAAGACTCATGCTACCTAAGCAGGGTTGGGGGATTACATTATGGGTTATGTAGCTTCAGAGACCTTTTGGTCTGTCAGGGTACATACCCAAGTTCATTTAATGTTGTGCCATTGCCATTTGACACTCCCCTCCCCCCACCCCATTTGACACTTTTATTGTATTTTGGTCTTCTTTAACAGTATTAAAATCCTTTTTTTCTATGGCTATTTAATTTTGAATAATATTGGGATGAAAAGCATGAAATATATATTAAGAAAAATGGTTTTCGAACACAATATTCTTATACATGACTGAAAGAAGCTTTCAGAGTTTATTATCTTGGTGCTTCATGACACAGTTTAATTCATAGGCTACAATGGGAAGGCTTAAAAGTTCCAAGTTTAATGTGTGAGCATTTGCTTTACAGTATTTGTTTCCTGCACATTCCCCACCACTGAAGCCCTAAAAGAAGAATAAGGGTTCTGGGAATCATGGCCACTGAGATGTGCACTGTAGTCCCATGCAAACATTGCTTCTCAAAAGGGGATGCCAACATGAATAGGGAGTGTGTCTTCTGGCCTGCCTTAACATATGCAGTGTCCCTACTCATTCTGCCCCTGTTCTTCCAACACTGAAGCAAGGTCTGAAAGAAGTTTTCTAAGCACATTTAGCTGAATAAGCTTAAAAGGCTCCTCACAATTTATTTATTTATTTGTTGTATTTATATCTCACCTTTTCTCCAAGGAGCTCAATGTGGTGTTAATCGTTCTCCTCCTCCTCATTTAATCTCCACAACAACCCATGAGTTCAGCTAGGCTGAAAGGCAGTGACTGGTCACCTAGTGAGCTTCATGGCTGAGTGGGGATTTGAACCCTGTTCCAGTGGCGGACTTTGGGCTTTAAAATCTCGGTGCCCGTGTTGTTTGTCATTGTTGCGGCACCCTCGTGGCTCGGTGTACATTGCAGGTGAACCGGTCATGCTCCTCTAAATCCACCTCTGTCTGTTCTCCCAGGGGGGCAGCTCTATGGCCCCTATACATGTTGGTATTCCTGTTGAAGCTTCATGTCTGAACACACCAATATTAATTCTACCCACAGTGTTTTGGACACAAAATCTATTTTCAAATGGGAGGAGAGTCCAGTAAACAACAAGAAGCCAGGAAAGTATTTCTATTTTTAAAATCAAATTAAGAACCCTGCTTGAGGGAATTAAGATAAATTATATTTAGGCATTATTAAATGGTACCCATGAAGGGGCAGCGGGCCCTGCCCAATAAGTTTCCTGATCGTGGGGGGATGGGGGACTGGGAGATAGTTATAGTTGCCTTTAAGACATCCATCCTCAAAGTGGGTAGGTTAGAGGAGGGGCTGGTTCATGGATACAACTTGAATAGGACCGTAATCTAAATAAGAATGAATGAATGAGCAAGACCATATTGTTTGTTCCATCACTGTACAATTCAGAAATCAAAGTCTTCAATTCATGGTACTTTATTTAAGGATTGTGTTCTGAACTGCCTTTCATACAATGGATTCCATGGCAGTGTATAGAACTAGTAGTATGAGCTTGAAATAATATACTACATCATATGGAAATGTTTAAACAACCAGCATCACCATGTCTATAAAGCAGCTTTGGAGCTAATGTATGTTGTCAGTCTGGAGAGAAAATAAGCTGTTTAAAATACATAAGGAAATGTGGAGAGAATGTGGCTTGGCCTTTGTGTATCAGTCGTTTTGTAGCGTCAGCATATTTCTGCAGTACACCTGCATCCTTGGTCTGAGTGGTGTAGGTTAATTAGAGGGAGGTGGTAGAGTAGCAGCTATTGGACAGGATTGTTTACCTTGGTCTCTTCCAAATCGACATTTCTGTGAACGATAGGAACAGTATTGCAAAATGACAAAGCCATATCACATATAGCTGATCAATCGTTAATACTGAATAAACTAAAGGGGTATCAATAGTGCACAATTAGTTCTATGAAATTAGCTTGTTATTTGGTTGTCTTGTTTATTTCCTTTTGTGTATTAGAGAGCTTGATTGTTATCATTATTTATTAAATTTGAATACTGCCCTTCATCCAAAGATCACAGTAAGTACGGCCTGAATGATTTTAGCAACTTCCCTAACTTTAAAAAAGTTATTATATTATCACTTCACCACCCCATCCCCCACCACACAGTTTGCACCTCAACTTAGTTCTCATCATGCCCACATAGATTATAATGCTGTGGTTTCGAAACCATGCTAAAATTTTCTGGGTTGGTACAGAAACATGTACAAACCATTATGACATAAAATCTAGGAATCTCACTTATGGTATATATGTAACTTCATCCAAAGGCTGGAGATAATACAGGCTGGGATCCTGGGAATGGTGTTTGTTTGTTTGTTTCAGAGCTTTCCCACCTTTCTTCCACCTTAATTACGTGCCCCAATACGTCATTTCTGACACCTGTTACTCTAAGTAGTGTCTCAGTGTCTTTAATCTCAATATCCATATCATTGCAGTATTAGATAGATTTAATTTTTTGGCCCCAACCACTACCTTCCTTTTTTTTCCCTAGCAAAGATCTGGCACTTTGTGAAAGGACAGTTCATGCCAAACTGCTATTTCAGGATTGCGGTTGTGAGTCATTGTTATGCTGCTTTCTGGAGTGTAGCCACATAGATCCAATAACTCCCACTTCCTCAAAATGTATATAGTATATGGAAAGACATTTTGAGTGCACAAATTGCCATCCAATTCTTATCCGGTTCATCCTTATAATTGGGTTAGGTCGGTAATATCTAGTTATATTTTATAGATAGGTTTGTTCAAGGCCACTTAAAACTAATCTCCCAGCTGAAATGCAACATTCCAATAGGCTGCGGTTTGTTACTGGCTAGATTTGCAGATGCTCAGGTATATATAGCTCCAGAGCACCTGTGCTATTCATATTGATTGTTAGCACGGGCTAATACACTGACATAGCATGTGTTGATCTGGGATGCTAGTGGGGAGGAGGGTTGACATTGTCCGCACATGCACCAAAAAACACAAGGGTAAGAAGATAATATCTAGGGTGGGTTTCACCTTACAAACCCTATCAGCAGAAGCCCTACACAAGGGCTTCAGCTTGCGCAGTGGGGCTTTCCTCCCTCTGCTTCTCTGTGCCCCTGAAGTGCCCTCTGAAATTGGCTTGTGGGAGCCAGGAGAATGCCCAGAACAGTGTGCAGGGGAATGGAGATGGGAGATTATTCCATAGGACACGCTGAAGTGCTTGTGGAGATGGAACATTTGTTGAATTCTACCCAAAGGGTTGTGTGATTCAATGCTGTGTGAGCAGTGTTCCACTCGCACAAAGGGACTTCCTCTGTTTCTCCTTACCCAACCCTCTGGAGCAGATTTTGAGACTGTGCAGGGGCTGCAGGGGAAAGAGGAGGAGGGGGAAGTTTTGTTGCAGAAGATTGCTTAGTGAGCGGAACAGCAGTGTTGGATACAACCGTTAGGCTGCAACCCAATGCATACCTACTTGGAAGCCCTGCTACATTAACTGGGATTTACTTCTGAGTAAGCATGCTGTAGGAGATCTTTGCAGAATAATGTAAAACAGGGATGGAGAACCTACAACTCTACCTTTGGCCCTTAGTATTATCCAGCTGTCTAGGTATTGCAGGCCCACTCTTGCTCTCAGCCCCTCTGAGAATCACTTGAGACATATGTATATGTATATGTATATACAGTGCTGCCAATTCCACCCCACTTTGGGTTCTGGCTCCACACATCATTGGTTGCATCCCCTGATTGACTTTTCCTGTGGGTAAACTGCTCTTCATAGGAAACAGGTTCCCAACCCCAATGCAAAAAACGGTGGCAACAAATGGAGTTAAAAACTTGTCTCAGAGCTGAAGTCTGTTAGACAAGCATAATAATCACTGTTGGCATGGAGGGCAAAGGAAGTTAGATATTAAACATGTTCAATCCCTAACATTACTGTATTGGCTCAAAAGGAATGCTGTGTTTTGATGTACTATAGAGAAACACCACATGGTTGGTTAGGGTTACATTTATGCCAGCATAACTGAGTGGAACAAGATGGGGTCCAAAAAAGAAATTTTGTCTCTGCTCAATTCTTGTAAAAAAGAGAAAGAGAAAAGACAATTTTAAAAAATGTTTTCCTTCTTTGTTCAGCTCAGTAATGTAGACAGTGAGTCACTCAAGCCGTCCCTGCACTGCATTAGAATAGCCATCAAAGTCAGTCTAGATCATTTGGATCATGTCACTTGTCCTGAAACGTGTAGCTGTTTTTAAAGAAAGAACATGTCATGTTCTTTATGAGGATCTTTAATGCATGAAACTTGTTTAAAGCTTTAATAAATCAAGTCATCACTCTTCATCCTATGTCTGATCCTTATGCATGGCAGTCTTATGTCTTTCTCTTGGGCTAAGAAAAAGACGAGAAATGAATCCTCTGCTCAAAAAGGTTACTAATAATTTCATACAAAAATATAAAATATACATTTTAGCAGGTGAAAGCAGTGCCTGTAGTTGGCTGCAATGCAGGCAGTGCTATTCTTCAATAAACATTTAAGAATTTATACAAAGAGTGGCTTTTTCATTTATAACTGGATCACTAAATCTTCCATTTCCTCTTGAAAAAGATCAAGGGAACCTTTGGCATACCGGTAGCATGGGATGTGACATGGGAATCTGTATCTGGAGGGGCTGTTGTCAGAAACCAGGATGGGTATAAATGCCTTTCATTTTGTAGTTCAGCAAGGTTGGATCCAAGCCATTTTTGTCTACTCTCCTCTAAGCCTTTTCATTTACTGACTTTTCAAATCTTAAGTTCCAACCACTCCTGTCTTTGTAGCTGACTTAAACATGCGGCACAATGTGTGAAGTGTTTTGATTTGTTGCCATGATGACAGTGTCAACTTAACTACAGCTGACAAACAGTTTTTAAATAGAACATTTCAATTCATTATAGTATTCTCCATCTGTTTTCTCTCTCCCTATCCCATCTCTTTACTTATGCAAAACATGGAGAAAATTTTATCGCAATGAGTTAGTGATTTTAGTCATGCTGGCCACATGACCTGGAAAGCTGTCTGCAGACAAACGTCGGCTCCCTCAGCCTGAAAGCGGAGATGAGCGCCACACCCCATAGTCGTCTTTGAGTGGACTCAACCATCCAGGAGTCCTTTACATTTACCATTAGTAAAAGATATATCTCAGAAAAAAACAAGAAATATATAAATATATAATAAGATTCCAAACCTGACTGGGATATGGGGAAAACAAAGCATGCATCTCTGCCTCTTATGCTGCCTAAACTATTTACTGTTGTCTTTGTTTCCACCTGCTGTTGAATTTGGTCTATTTCCTTGGAACTTTTAGCCTATGGCCAAGATGAAACAGCACTATTGTGCATTTCTGCTGGTGGTTGAAAAGCTAATAGACATTATTATTTTGCTATGTGGTTAAAAGTGGATGCAGCGAAACAGGTGGAGACAAATGTTCATACACTGCAGCTCACCTACCTGGGATTAGGCTCCATTGAACACAGTGGGACTTATTTCTGAATAAATATGCATATGGAGTTGCATATACTCAAAATCAGTCTAGTTATGAACAGAGTGTCAGGACTGGTTGTTGTCCTCTTCAGATCACCACACAAACGCTTCTTGTTCTTTTATAAAACTTTTTATTGCGTATTAAAACAATCTTATAAACAGTTCTTAACTATTATTCCTCAGAGTCACTTATTTCAGATATCTTCTGAGCTCTGCTTCTCCATGACCAGCCACTCTCAAAATGTCGAACGCGCCCTTCCCTTCGCTTTCCCGTTTTTTTCTCTAACCTCCTGGCTAGAGCTGGCTTGTATCTCCCCTCCTCCGAATCTGAGCTAGAACTTAACCCTTGCCTTTCCTGTGAGCAGCCAGTCCCTCCCTGTTGTTCCTCTTGCTCTCTTCTATTAGATTCACTGCTCTCCTTCCCCCCTTGGCGAATGCTTTCTCCCTCTGAGAAACTGGAAACTTCTAACTCTTCCCTGACACAGAGCTTCTCTCTCTTCTCTCTCTCTCTCTTCTCTCTCTCTCTCTCTTCTCTCTGTATAATACATCCCCCACCCACCCCATAGGACTGCTGCCCCATGTTCAGGGGCTCCCCATAGCTTCCTCTGTAATATGTAGTTTGCCTCCATTTGAGGGCATGCTACTGGAGACAAGAAAATAATCTGTGTACTATAATGACACTAGAAGATAATTGAGCTACAAATTGTGGTGGAAAAGGATTAATAATACAGTGGTACCTCGGGTTAAGTACTTAATTCGTTCCGGAGGTCCGTTCTTAACCTGAAACTGTTCTTAACCTGAAGCACCACTTTAGCTAATGGGGCCTCCCGCTGCCGCCGCGCCGCCGGAGCACGATTTCTGTTCTCATCCTGAAGCAAAGTTCTTAACCTGAGGTACTATTTCTGGGTTAGCAGAGGCTGTAACCTGAAGCGTATGTAACCTGAGATACGACTGTAGTATAATGCAACTTTAATATTTTTTATTTTATTTTATTTATCAGAGGAAAGTGTGACCACATTTGAGTTGCACCAGGTTTGTATTTTGTTGCAGTCCCAGATTGCCTTAGAGTTACTCTGCCCACCCCAAATTATAGTTAACAGGGAGCAGAAGTTACCACTTTGGTAATAAATAAGCCCAGTTATATAAGTCTTAGATCTTAAATTGCTTTGAGTCAAACGTGTAAATGTTTGAAATTCCTGTACGTGGCAACTTTCAGGCCATGCCCAGCTATTTTATGTATCTGCTACTTTGCTCAAGATTCTGCGTCTGGCAGAAATGTTTTGAAAATTTGCCAAGATATGTTGGCAAACCGAATTTTAAGCATAGCAAAGGGTGTTTTTGAGTTCCTTCTTTGTGAGTACGGTTGTTCCACTGATCATGTAAACGAAGATATTTGTGCAGTCTGATCTTTTGCATTTTTATTCAAAAGTAAGTACCTCTGTGATGAATGGGACTTGCTTCCTACCAAGTGTGTTTAGGATTGCAGTCTGAAGTCTTATCAACCCTTACTTTGAAGTAAGTCACGTGGAATGCAGTAGACCTTACTTCTGAATAAACATGTATAGGTCTAGATTGCTAGTGTTTTTAGAATATGACTTTGACCAAGGTCACTATCTACTTATTCCGAAGCAGGAAAATGGAGGTCAATGATCTCAATATAACTGGTATAACTGGTGTATGGATTTGGATCCCAGATCACATACTCATTTAATATTTTACCTTACCCCACGTGTGCTAAGAAGTGCGAATTACTGACCATTGTCAATTGTGCTTTGCTGCACAGCCTCACACAAAACAGCCACTCCAGCTGTTGCATGGATTGGCTGCTTGGGTGAACTATGAATCCATCGTTTCATCCATCATCTTCCCTTGTACATTCTGAATCCAGCTGGCTAACATTCCCATTTAGTAACTTTTAATAAATCACATCTTATTTGCTGTTCTAATTGTATCTTAAATTGTAAAAGAGGGAATGCTTTTAAATTAAAAGTATTATCCTGCTCATTACTGCAGTGGCACTGTTTTGCTGCTAACCCATTAGATCACTGAATTAAAGCTAAATTAAATGGTATAAGGAAACCTGGTAACACCATCAGATTTATTACTGCAATAAAGAACTGAGATATTTGTCCAAATGCTACTTTATCACAGCTGGGGTGTGAATATTTGTACAAGCAGTGCTTAGGAACTTCATAGATGGGCTGCTTTGAAAAAATTCTGCTTATTCTTAGAAAGCTAAGATATGCATACCTTAGAATCAGAACTCAGAAATGATTTAATATACCCTCCAAAAGCATATTTTAAAAGTTGCTTTCCTCAGACTAATAACTTGGAAAATAACAGCCATATTTTCTTTTTAATCTGCAATGTAATGTAATAAACTATATCTTATAAATCTGACTGAGAAACAGCACATTCACTAAGATATTGATAAAATCATTTCATTTATATTTGACTACATCAGTTAACAGAAAAGCAAGAGTTCGGCAAGGGAACAAATGCTGTAACGTATTTGGTCTTAGGTCATCTAACAAGTCTGTGAAGTTCCATAAACTTTATCTTTGATTTCAGAAACGCAAGGCAGCAGCTTGTCCCAGATTAAAATGAAAAGATGCAGCTCACCTCTTTGCTCAAATACAGTTCATTGTAATATTAGTACTCTTCTTTTTTTGTAATCAGCACTGCACCGATAACTCATTGTAATATCACACATTTGTAAGACCAAAGAATGTCACTGTTTTGGAAACAGTAGGATAAAACTACTCTGTTTCTGTTTTATACCCCACTTCCCTCAGACCCAGGACTGTTGAGAGGATTGTTAGGGAAATGTTCAACAAAGGATTTGTAAAAAAATTTTTTTTTTAAATATTGCAAGGCACTCCAAAAGATTTCCAAACTGGGTGAATGGGCAATTAACTGGCAAATACAATTCAGTGCAAGCAAGTGAAAAGTGATGCACATTGGGGCAAAAAATAATAATCCTAATTTCACATACATACTCATGTGGTATAAAATGATAGTAATTGACCAGGAATGACCCCTTTTGGGTAACCTGATGAAGATGTCAACCCTTTTAGCTGGGATAGCTCTGTTGGTAGAGCATGAGACTCTAAATCGGAGGGTCATGGATTCAAGCCCCACATTGGGCAAAAAGATTCCTGTGTGTCAGGGGGTTGAACTAGGTGACCGTAGTGATCCCTTTCAACTCTATGATTCTATGATGCTATCTCATTGTTTGACAGTGATTTATTGCATAATTAGAGCTGTTAATTGGATTTATTTTTGCTCAGCTAGAAAGAAAAATGTTTGAAGCTGCATTTTATTGTTTTGCTGCTGTGCTTTTAATTATTGCATTTTGTATTTTAATGTTATATTTTATTTTATTTTAATCTTGTGGGCCACCCCAATACAATTCATTTTGATTAAATTTAGCAAATAATTCAATACATACCCATCAACGTAGGAGTTGGGGTGAGGCAAACATCTGAAAGAGGTGTATACTGGGTGAATAACAGTTCCAAAATTCCTGCAAACAGAACCGATGGGCATAGACCTAGTTCAAGTGGGTAACAGCCTTGACTCTGACTGCTTTGCAATGTGTGCCATCAGATACACCCACCCCCAGGGGAAAATATATATATAACTTGGGACAGGGAGGCAGTGCAACCAGGCATCTCCCCCACTTTAGAGGCCCAAAGTAAAGTGCACTGCTAGCATATTTTGCCACCAGGGATCACGAGGGTTGAACTACAATACACACCTATGATGGAAATGATGGTGGTTAATATCTTTTGCAGAGAATAAGAGGCATCATGTCTCCTTGTTCTACTTCTGCCGTACTCTCTGGCCCCACATAGCACTGGCTCTATGTAGCACTTTCACTTTTATCACCAAGCCCTCCTCCCAAATGCTCTGCTTTGCGAACTTAAAAAAGGGGCAGGGGGCTTTTACAGTAGAAATCAAAGCACACAGAAAAGCAAAAATCGGTAAGGCAGAAGAAAGGCCATCTTTTGAAAAGTGAGGAGAAATTTTGCTTATAAAAATTAAGCTCTTGCCTGGTGAAACACTGTATGCCTGTCATCTGCGTTTAAATCAAGCTAGGGATAGAGAAACTCAGCCAACTCCTAAAGAGTTCTGCCCTGAATGCATGGAGAAAGTGTGGTATCAGGAATGGGAACAGAATATGGAAATGTTACAATTGGAAGACGGTTCAGTACATTGGTACATATATTAGGTAGTAAGAAGGAGGGGGAGGAGGAGGAGGAGGTGGTCAGGAAAAAGATGCCAGTGTGCAAGAAAAACTTCTGTAGGGAATAATGGCGATAAGTACTGACAAATCTATTTCAGTTTGTGTCAAATACTAGAGCAAGGGGGCATGAACTTTAGCTGTGCACTGGGTCAAGTACTAAAAAAATTGAGGAATAATTTCTTTATACAGAACACCTAAGTATATACCGGTATGTGGCATATATTGACTAATCTACTTGGTAGGAAAAGGGAACTGACCCACTGCACTTCCACATTTTCCTTCACAAATCCAGCAGTGTGATATCTATCTGCACATCTTGCTCTGGGGTGTGCTTCTGATGCTTCTGACCCACTCATGGAATGCCTTTTGATCCAGTGGGGATATCCCTAACATGAAAGGAAGCTCTCATCTTACGTTAGTGGATGCCTTCTCTGAATCAAAAGCCATATTGAATTTTGCCCATTATTTTAATCTGAAATAGACCAGCACTGAATGCAATGTTTGTGTGTGTTTGTGTGTATTTATATTCCTTCTTATACAAAGTTTTCTTTGACCTTTATTTTAAGTGAATTGTTGACAGAAATGACTTCATTTCTCATCCCACAGTGAGATAAAAGGAATAAAACGGAGAATGATAAGTTCTTAGAATCACTCTGGGCTTACTTTCATGATAATCATTAGCCCTGCTCTGAACTCTTATTGACAAAATGCTGGAGAATTCTTGAAGGCAAAGCTAGATTAAAAAAAAAAGTGGGGAGGGAACCTGCTTAATGAAAAAATCTAATGAAGATGACCTAATTCTTTAGCCTGTGTGCTACACTTTAAAAGAGACAGACAGACAGAAATAAAGGGTAGTTTGGAAATTATGCATGTTTATTCATTCAAATCAACAGGTCAGCAACTTGATTGGAAAATTAATTTCTCAATAGCTGCTGAAAATGTCCTTTTTCTTTCCCAAACAGCAGCAGATATTGTTTGCATGCATCTTGATAACCAGCATGGAAATTTATATTAATATATACAGGGGGAGACAGAGACAGAGAGAAAATACTTAACAGTCAAAGAATGAGGAAAGCATGCCATTACTCATAAGTGGCACAGCCATGAGTGAGTTACTCAGTCATCTAGTAGCAACGTGCAAATGTCCCTGCCTGTGAAAAATAAGAATTTAAGGACACTCTTGAACACAGTGGAAAGTAAGAGGCAGTTCTACTGTAGCAAACAACTTTTATTTTTATTGTAAAGAAAGTATTATACAATCATCTGTGCAGATTAATGTACAAGACCAATACAACTTTTTAAAAATACCACGTTTTCTAAGTATATTATCTAGACATTGGGGTGTGTGTGTGTGTGCTGCAAATAGTGGGATACAGAAAACACTCTAAAAGCATGAAAGGTGTGTTGAAGTTCAAAAAGTTGAAGCAAATTATCTTTAATCTCTAGCCCTTGATTTTTAACATGAGTAAGCTTACTAAGTGCATACAAGTTATCCAATGTGCGATCTGGAGATGCACAGCCCTAGCAGAAAATTTGGGTTTGCTTTAGGTCATTCACTCTTATTCAGCTGTTACCATAGGATCTCATTCAATATGGAGCATCTGTCAGAACTATGCTATTGTAGTGCAAAGCTGTGAATATCAGACAAGGCTGGATTTTATGTTGTCGTTGCCTTTGTTTCAAATAGGCTTTTGATAGTATTCTTCAGTTCAGGAACAGTATTTTCATATGAAATGCTATTTTTAAATTCGATTCTGTTGTAAGCCTGTCAACACCTTGACAGCGAGGCTTTATAAAGAGCTGCGTTGTTTTAAAATTATATATTTTAAACTTGGAATCCATAATGCAGAATAGTCTGTAGACCATATTGGTATTTATATGAATTATTGAAGTAGCCAAGTTGCATCCAGGTTTAATCAGTGGCTTTGGAACACGAGGAACTGGAAATTTTTGAAAGAATTTATACCTTTTGGAATTAGTCATGAATTCACTTTGGAATTAATTAGTGCGCATAGTGGCAGCAGTGAGAAGAACTGGTTGTGGATTGTCTCCTGTGATGTGGTCATACTTCTGTTTTACCACTTGCCAAAACTAACCTGAGCCTTTAATATTCATAGTCATAAAACACCTGCTATGGGAAAAGAAACTTTACATAAGGTTCATTAAACAACTTAGAAGAGTACCAAAAGACGTGTGGTAGTTTTGAAAACGGAATTTCCTGGCTTATCTTTAAGATTTTAAAGATAATTTCAAATTCATTGTCACCTACATATTATCTCTCCCTCTCTCCGTTTAATTTTCTTCTTTCTAGTGTGTGTGTGTGTGTGTGTGTGTGTGTGTATAAAAACATCTTATTCTAGAATCAATGGAGACTCAGTACTTGTTTTCTTCTATGTAGTCCATACACAATCTATGTCTTTTCATATTTTGTGCAGGGCAGGGCACCCAGTTTTCTCTTTTCCACCTCCTGTAGCCCTCTCTGCCATATCCCATACTGTACAGAAGATTCCTTCAACCCACAGGGTTGACATTGGGCAGGGGCCGTGCTATTTTTCTAGAAAAAGAAGTGCCAGAGCTCACCATGAACACCTCCCTTCTTCTCCTATAATGGCAACGGTGCCCACCTGATAGGTGTCGGAACTGAGTTCCAGTGAGTTAAGGCTGAAAATATGTCCTGGGCAAGGGTCTACACTGGGTAGGAGGGAATCAGTGAAAGTTGGCTGCCCTGCCTTGTGCAAACAACAGTGTTTTCTGCTAAATTAAGATCACCATTGGATGCAACCCAAGCTTCATAGAAAGGGAGAGAAAAATATTTGTCACTGCTCTATTCCTAGGCTGCCTGCTTTCTTGAAACTCTGTGCCAATGTTATGGAAGGATAGCCTTTATCAAATAATGATCATAATATATTTAAAATAATTTTCTATCAGTACCTCCTGTAAATGAGAAGGCAGTTCTCCTGCACTGCTCCCCAACTGTTAACAATTATTGGGGGGGGGGATTCAGGGTGCCAATGTGCATTCCCCAAATAAAGCACTGTAAATCTAGGCAATCCTAAGAGGTTAATAAAGTTCATTGGTGCTTAAATTAGATCTGGGTAATTCACTGCATCTCTTGTTGAAATTGAATTAGCACTTAAATCTAAAGAGCAAACTCTCTAGGTTCAGCTAAATGTATGAGATGCAGAAAGGCATTAGGCCTAGTGGTGTTTGCACTATTGTTTTGCTGCCTTCTGCTGCTTGGGTGAATTTCTCTGCACTGAAATAAAGTACCGTATTTTTCTGTGTATAAGACACCCCCATGTATAAGACGCCCCCTATTTTGGGGGACTAAATTTAAAGAAAGTGAGGGGAGATGGCCCAAAGTTGACCGCCACCATCACCCCAGCACGGCCATTGCTGGGGGCTGGCGAAGTGGGCAGCCGCTCCCCCCATGCCACTGCGGGCGGTAAGCTCCCTAGAGTGCGGGCCGCCAACCAGCTGGCTGGTGGCACGCAGCTTCCCCTCCACGCTGCTGCAGGAAACCCTCCCCAGAGCGTGCGCCTCCTGCAGTGGCATGGGGGTGAGTTGCACGCCCGCCAACCAGCTGGCTGGCGGTGCGCCACTTACCCCCCATGCCACTATCCGTGTATAGGACGACCTGTTTTTTGAGAAAACCTCATCTGATACACGGAAAAATACAGTACTGTTACTACTTATTAAACCCTACCTTTTAGTATTTCATGTCTTATCTTGGTAATGGACTGGATGAGAGCCAATACGCTGAAGCTTAATGCAGACAAGACTGAGGCACTGGTGGTGGGTGGTTTCATTGACCAGATTGATGGGAAATGGCTTGTTCTTGATAGGGTGCTCTCTGCAGGAGCAGGTACATAGCTTGAGGGTACTTCTGGATCCATCACTGTTGCTTGAGGGTCAAGTGGCCTTGGTGGTGTGGAGTTCCTTTCATTAGCTTTGGGTGATGGCCAAGCTATGCCCCTGTCTGTACACGGCTAGTCTAACGTCTGTAGTCTATGCTCTGGTAAACTCTTGGATGGTTTTTGACTTGTAATAATCTGTGGCCTCCTTTAGCGGGTGGGATGTTTTAATCCTACCTTTTAAAAAATATTTAATGTGTTTTAGATTTTTCTATGTTTTGTTTTATGATAGTTTTAATTTATGCTATGTAGTTATTATTGTAAGTTACTTTAGGCCCCCGAAAAGAGAGGAGTGCACCTTTGGGGGGTGAAGTCAAACCACTGCATTAGCACCACCAAAATGACTTCACTGGGGTCAAAGCCCAGGCAGTATGTTTGGAGGTCCTGGGCTTCCCAAACGACAAGACCCCACTCTTGGCCTCATTGATATGGTCCAAAGGAAAGCAGACCAATACATTTGGCACTAGTCAGTTTAATAAATAAATGAATATTCCAATAAAGGGTGATGAGCGAGAGAGGACAATGCAGGAAGACAAGGCAAGGTTCAAAGAGTAAGGGTTCGTCCACACTTCCACTTGTCCTGGTGCTTTCTGCTGTGAAAACCCACTCTTTACCGCTGAATCAGAGCAAAGTCAGCTGGGTTTTCTGCAGATGGACATTTGTCCTATTCAGCAGTAATGAGTGTGTTTGACCAGGGAAAGTTGCAGGGCAATGGAAAACTGCTCAGACCCATTCCTAGAAAGCATGGAAGAAGTGGGAAACCTCTCAGACCTGGTGTTCTTGGAACAGTAAATACATTTCATTTCAGTGAAACATCTAGCTGCCACAATCTCTGTTGCCAACTAGAAGAATTTTGATGTGTCCTCCATCTGTCTGCTGTTGCAAAGTGTCACACATAGAATTCAAGTGGAGCACATAGTCCAGGAATTGGGAACCTGTGTGGCCCTCCACATGTTGTTGGTCTCCAACTCTCATCAGCTTGGTCAGTGGTCAGGGATGATGGGAGCTGTAGTCTAGCAACATGGTTATTCAACTCTGATGTTGTGCTTACTTAAATAGGGCCTTGGGTCGTCTTTTGAAACCCTGAAAAAATATTTTCGTATGCACCTTCATAAAAATAAGAGCTGCCTGAGAAATAGATATTGACACTTGACACCTCAAGTATTATACACAGTGAAGCCCATACAACTTATACTTCCAGTCACTTGTTTTTGTCTGTTTTTATATAATATTATCTTCTTGGAATAATACTATAACATTAGAGTTGAACCTTTCGCATCAGCACAAACTTGTGCATAATTCTGTGTTGTTTGAAAGTGAAAGCTCATGAAAGTAAAATCAGTAAAAAAGAAGTCAAGTTTAAACTATATATATATATTTATATTCATATTTATGAATTTGAGAAGTCTCCACCATGATCTTATTTGGAGCTGTGGTAGCAGTTGACAACAAATGTGCCCTTGAGAATTGCTCGTGCTGTAGCAAAATGAAGACATGGAATCCCCTTGCATTTCTACCCTCTTGTATTTGTTTGTTACTGCTATTATTTCAGGTGCCACAGTAGATTTCAGCTGACCTGCAGCTACTGTTTAACCAATTGCCTTTGCCTTTGTAGCAGCTTCTGTGCCAGGAGGCCACCATTGTGCTCTACTAACAAAGAGCATTAGATACATAATCCTTCCAGACAATTGTATTCATGGGCTGCTGGAAATTCAACATAATTAAATTTGTCCCTGTGAAATATTCTGTTTTATTATAGTGGCACTGTTTGGAACATGCTTATTTGTCTATTTCGATTTTGCTCTATTCTGCTATAGACCAATACACACTGAAACTAATTAAATAGTTACAGGACAGTTAATATAAAATATATTCAGGTAGGACACATTGTACGTGAGAATCCTAAAGTCTAATACTAGCATGCTTTGTTAAAATTAGCCCAGTTCTGAGAGATCTCCGCAACAAACCCTACCATAAATGAAGGACTTCTCCACACTTGAGTTTACTGTGTGTTTGCAGCTGCTTGCATTCCCATTTGATTTGCATAGTCCACATGATGTTACCCTCAAACAACATGAGTCTTGATGCTTTCCTCCTGTAAATCCAAGGGATAATCTGATAAATTGGGAGAAACTGGACTCCAAGCACCTCCACTCAGGATTGCAGACTGTTTGTTTTGGTGTTGTGGCTCATTCATAACTTTCTGCTGCTCCCCTTTCCACATCTAGGACTTCTTCAATGCTTTTCCTTCTTTTCTAGCCATGCTCCAGCCAGAGCATTTCTGATCCCTCAGATCTACACAAAACCAGAAAAACTACACTCTGGTTTCTGATTCCTGCTCAGATCAGAATGACAGGGGCTCTTACTTGAGAGTAAGAAAGAGAACCTTATTGAGACACAGTAGAGGTACAGCCTCAGCAACAGGCACTGAGTCATAGCAGCTTTTGACTCTTGGACTAGGTGGCAGGACATCTGTCTGGAATTCACAAGGGTTGTTGATTCAATTTGAGTGCAGTTCAGCTTTTGATTCTCAAGTTGGACATGCAAGCAAGTCAAAGGTGGACGTGGATGCAGAGCTTCTTATTGCAGGCTAACCATTATGCAAAGAGTTCTTACATTTTTTCAACCTACTGAGGTTTCTGTGCAGTTGAAAACTGTGGTGTACCTTTGGTATATGGAAAGAAACCTTCATATTTCCCAGAGGCAGGATTTATATATGGAGCAGCAGTGTGTGCACTCCATTTATCCATGGAAGTCATGCATTTTGTTTTCATAAAAGTGCCTGTGGGGTGTTAATCAAACAGGTAGAATCAATTTGAATTTTCAGTGCAGTGAGAAGATTAAGCCAGCACTGATCTGTGCAACCACCATTGTTACAAAGGCTCACTGTTTGCCTTCTTCAGATGATTTGTTATCTCATTGTTTTAACAAACTTTTTATAAGCAACAATTGTGCACTACATGTGATTAGATTGTGGTTAACATATCAGAGATTTCAGGCAAGAGAACCATTTGCTTCACGTGCTTTTACACTTCTAATAAACATTTATGTCTTTGACATTCTTGCCAGGGTCAAAGTTTTTGAATGAAGCCCAACTGATTGAATACACAGTGACATTCGAACCTTTTTGTTCAGCATAATGGTCATTCAGAGTTCTATGCCTGAAACATAGTAAGATTCAAGGGAGGGGGGAAATATCCAGTAAGTAGTGAAAATGACAGGCCGTTTATAACAAGCAAGTAATCAGGGATTGTCATGAGACAGAAGAATGGTTTCTGTAACATAGAGTGCAAGTAGGCTTGTTCCATGCCTAGAAAGCATGGGTCTGAGCTTGTCCTGTGCTTTCTAGGTATGGGTCCAAGTGGTTTTGCAAAATATTGTGCTTTCCAGGGGAAAGTTGTGGGGCAAACAGCAATCCATGCAAAAACCCAATTGCAGCGGTAACTGCGGGTTTTCTCTGGGGAAAGTGGTGGGGCAAATGGAGGCGTGGACAAGCCCTAATACACCAAATGAACTGCCTAAGAAGGAAGAAATTAGTTAGCAGCATGGATGGATGAGTTACTTGAAGAAAGCGTACATTTCAGCTAGACAAAGTTCAGTGAGTATTAATATTAGAGGAACTGCAAGAAACACAAGCTGAGAAAGAAGTACACATGCATCCACAAATCCACTCGCCAGCTTAACAAAGGTGCGAATCCCTGTCCCTGTGTAGGAAGGATGCCTAGTAGCATACATACCTTCACCACAAAGCTTTCAGTTGTGATGTATACTGAAGAAGGGGGGAAAGTAGTAGGAGTGGGTATAAGCAGAAGAACCTCCTGCTCATCTTCTGTGATCCACAGTGCAAATGAGAGAAGAGCACACCTCCCTTTGAAGCCCTGCATACATGCCAAGGGACCAGAAGGAAAGGGATTGGTGACAACCACAAATGAAGCCTGGCTAACAAGCCATTCTAACAGTTATCATTATATAGTTTCCATATTTTTCTGTCTATTTTGGGGAACTCAGATTTAAGAAAATGGGGGGAGACACTATCTGTGCATAAGACATGCCCTAATTTTTGACATTATTTTAAAGGGGGAAAACCTAGTCTTATACACGGAAATATGCAGTATTTGATTTATGGATATCTTTCTATGAGCATCTCAAACTGATTGCACAATACACAGAAAACATATTTTTAAAAATTGCATATGCAAGTAGAAATGATTTCAAATCCAATACAGATACTTACTAGAAGAGGTGCAAAATAATTGTGGAATATTTAATTTACACTTGAAAGGCTGGTGAGTGTCATTTTACGTTACAAAATACCTGCACAAGAGGATTTTCCTGTGAATACATACACAAAGAAGCTATAGTGGTTCATAGCTTTCCACTGCATCTTACATTTAGGAATACAAGAATGTGGTTGTCTTAAAAGAGAAAATGCAAACAGGCAACTCTGAACTTACATGGGGGTTACATTATGGGGATAGCACATATAGGCAAAATTGCATATAATCAAAACACATTGGGTGCAATGGCAGGTGGAATTGACAAGATGCTTGCAGCTATTTATTTATTTATTTATTTATTTAGCCAAACACGTAAAGCTGAATGTGCATATGTTAAATGTGCATAAATTGCAAGTTACCTGTATTTAAAAATTTGGTTAATTGTGTTCATGAGACTATGAGTGAACCAGAGTCCACAACAACTATGAAATGTGGGACTACTTTGCATGACAGGTGAACATTGAAGGCTCTTCATAGTTATTTACCTTAAAATGTTTTATCAGAACATTTTGTATTTTTTATTTTAAAAAATGTTTCCCAAATAAAAATTTAATGATTCCAGTTGCATTGATTGCACTATCCAACAAAGTGTAGCATGCTTTGATATTCTTCTGCTATTACTGTCTAGGTGGCAGTGAACCTTGTAAGGATATAGTTGAAATGATCTGAAAATACCACCAAGGATTGAATTTGAAAAGCATAATAGAAGAGGCCTAAATGTGTATGCAATTCAATAAGCTTTTCTCACCCAAAGAAACTGAAATCTGCAGACACTTTCCCTGTCTCTTTTGTCCTGTCAGGTTCCTTCCCAGACCTTTGGCTGACAAGGATAAATCAGATTTTTTCATAAGTCCTTACCTACTACATCCTTCTATTTAAACTCCAAACCACCCATCTCTTTCCCTCTTTCTACTTACAAAACATTTGTCAAGTCACTTCCTCTTCCATCTGCTCTCCATGCAAGGTAATCTGACCTTCTTGCTACTATATCATTGAAGAGAAAACCTCCTCTTCTCCATAGGCATGAATGGAAATTTGTCCAAATCTGTTCTTCAACTCAACCACACCCCAGCAATTCTTGTTCTGATCTGAGGTCCTTGGACTTCATGAGGATGGGGGTTGTATAGACTGCCAGCTTGAGCATGTAATCATCTTTTTTCCATTTATTAAATGTCCCTTAGTGTGTGGCTTTTATAGAAACATATCCTGCTATTCACACACCTGCAGGAAAATGTGTCCCTTACAAATTTCAGATATTTCCCTCTAATAAGATTCCTCTGTTTTGTTTTTTGTTCATTGTCTGTTGGAATGAGACCATCATTTCCACCCAGTTTTCCATATACACAGCTGCAAAGTGTCTCTCATCTTTTATTTTATTTTATTTTATTTATTAGATTTCTACCACACTTCAAGTAATGCAAAGTACTGCTGAGCAGCCAAGGTCATTTACCCAACAAAGAAAGAGGTATGACCTGTTCAGAAATTTCTACTAGATTCTAAACCACAGGGGTACAAAACAACAGGCATGGAAGAGAGCAATGCATAGAATCCTGTCTGCCCTCTCTCTCCCTGGCCCACGGAGTTATATGTCAGAAGTGGACTGGGCTTTTCAAGGGTATAAAGCAGAGGTTCTCAGCCTTTCTAACCTGAGAGTTCAGGTTAAAATTAAAATTACCAACCAGTAACAAAATGGTGGTGCAGTAACAAAGGCACAATCAGCTGGCAGTTGTATCATTTTCTATTGATATCTAATCCTTTGGGAATTGCTAAATTCTTTGCCACTAATTGTGGAAGGGAGTTACATATTTCAGTTTGATTCAAGCTAAGTTCAGACATTGGCTGTGGATTCTACCTCTTAATTTTAGACAGAATTTGCTCACCCAAAGGGTCCAAAGTGGAGAATTCTTTTTATTTTAAATTTCCCCTTCCTGCTACCACATGCCTCTCAAAAGTACTTTTACAGTGGTACCTCAGGTTAAGTACTTCATTCGTTCCGGAGGTCCGTTCTTAACCTGAAACTGTTCTTAACCTGAAGCACCACTTTAGCTAATGGGGCCTCCTGCTGCCGCTGCGCCGCTGGAGCACGATTTCTGTTCTCATCCTGAAGCAAAGTTCTTAACCTGAAGCACTATTTCTGGGTTAGCGGAGTCTGTAACCTGAAGCGTATGTAACCTGAAGTGTATGTAACCTGAGGTACCACTGTACTTCTCTCATGTCATTTCCTTTCGTCTTCTCCTTTCACACCTCTTCCCTACTCCTTTTACATATAAGAACATAAGAAGAGCCCCCTGGATCAGGCCAATGGCCCATCTAGTCCAGCATCCTGTTCTCACAGTAGCCAGCCAGATGCTTGCGCTGTTCTGTTATTGATACCTCACAGCCTGCAGCTACACACACCTATCACTTTAAGGAATTCGTAATCTGTTGTACATGTGTATGTTGTATATATGAACTAATGTGTTGAGTTCAGGAGAGGGATAGAGTGACCTATACACATCACTAATTACATTCACAAACGATGTATTTCTAAGATCAAGGAAAGACTCTTGTGTTAAATATGTTCTGCCAGGCTAAACATTATAGCAATTAACAGCACGATAGCAGTGAGCAGATCATGTTGTCTCTTGTAATTATTTCTGTAAAGAAGGAATGGTTTTATTTGAGGCCTACAATATCATTATGAATTAACACATGGGCACACAAAGCTGGACTCACAGGACCTGTTAGTGAAAAACGCTTAGCTTTCTGAGCTGCTTATGGAACTATTGTGAGTGGAGGTTGCAGATCCCTAACAGCATGAAACCCATCTAAAAATATACACAATAATTTTTGAGCTGGCCTTCATTCTGTATACTCTGTGTTGGGTGAATGATTTCCTAATATGAACAGGTAAGGCTTCTAGGCATAAGTGCTCAGTTAGTGGTTCACCTTGGTGAGCGAGCCCAATGAAATATTGGTACTGCTCTTGCTCAGGGAAGTTTGACTTTGCCAATATTGAAAGAATATGCATTTTTAAAAAAGCCAGAAGCGATAAATAAATATGCCTTTGGGTTTAGACCATGATTTAATGAGGGGAGAATCTATGGGGGTGGGGGTAATCTGGAAACAATATTAACTGGGTTTGGTTTAGTATTTGGACAAAGAAAGCAGTGCTCTGAGTTGAGCACAGAGAGATAAGCGCCCTGACTTGCAATAGATTAAGAGACATGCATTGGTTAGAACAAACCATGTTTGAGACTCTCCCTGAGTGCCGCCACGTTTAGATTTAAGATTAACTGCGGTAGAATGCTGGAGCGGCTGTTTGTTTTATGAAACAATCACTAATGACATTAAACAGACGGAGGCCTTTCCAACACGATTGTTCATTTGCGATAAACTGAGAGAAGCCCACAAGAGATTGGAAAAGAAAACTCATAAGTGCTCATTTTGAGGTTCTTGCAATGTCCTGTTGGAGGTGACAATTAGTGAAAGAGAGTAGGAACCTTACTCTAAGCACATTTAGGATTTTTTTTTTTCATATGGCAAATAGTTGGTAAATGTTTGCACAGCTCTATCTTTAAACCAAGCAACTGAAAGGTAATAATATAATGACAGATTTCCTGTGAACATTTTATCCTCCCTCTCTTGCTCCTGTGTAAAGGAAACCTGCATTAAACATTAGCAGCACAGTTAAAAGAGTGTTATCTATTAGTTCAATTAGACATCAGACATTTACTTTTTGATGCATTGGGAGGCTGATTTGATTTGGGGCCAATCGTTTAAAAATAAGAGAGCAGAGCTGCGTATGGAGCTGTGTACAGATATCTGTAGCTCTGAAGTCTTAATTGCAAATTCAGATAAAGATTAGAAGGGGCTGTATCTCTGTAGAACAAAGGTATTTGCTAATACCTGAGATATAAAAGTGGTTAAATTCAATATTTACTAATTTAGGATTTTGATTGAGCTTTAGGATTCTCGTGTGTGTGTGTGTGTGTGTGTGTGTGTGTGTGTAGAAAATTCCACACCATTAAGCTGTGATGCAGAAAGCTTCACTTTCACAGTTTATTTCAGATAATATATTTTGGATTTGTTAAAACCTGAAATGTAATGTCTGCTCTCCCAGCTGCCCCCACCATCGCCTTGCGGCCACATTAAGTTTTTGTTTTTATACATAAATATATTAATGAAAGTGTTTTAAGTGCTTATTACAGAAATGGTTTGTTTTGAAACACAGGCTTTTTCACAGCAGTTTTACACTTCATTGTGTACTATAAAAGACATACTAAGTAGAGGTTGTCAGGTTTCCATCTGAAGTAGACAACTGCTGGGGAATGGACCCATTTATGATGCCACTCAAGCAGGACTAATCTAGAGCAGATATTGTATACATAACTGGTAACATGAACACACAGTCCCCTAAATATTTTATTCTGTTAAAAATACTGTTTAAAGGAAGGATATCTTTATATACTAATATTTAAAAAATTAAGACGCAAATAAAAGGAAGATGTGTGTCTTGAAAATTAGACTGATTCTTCCACTAAGTGCAATAATGTACTACCAATTATGGCAGGGATTGGGAATCTGTGGCCCTCCAGATGTTGTTGGACTACAACTGCCATCATCCCTCACCATTGGCCATGTTTGCTGGAATTAATGGGAACTGGAGTTCAACAATATTTGTAGGGCTTCAGGTTCCCCACCCCTGCAATATGAGGCTGTGAGATTGTGTATTCTCTTCATTCCTCATGTAACAAAATTTAATTCCTCCCACAATGTCCCATTAATATTTGGGCTATTCCTTTTTCTTTAACCAGCATGGAACCTCTTTTTTCATGTGCTAGCTTTAACCGGCAAGCAGGAATGGATAGAAGAAAATAAGAATTGCTTTCTTTGGGTCTGAAAATTTTGACAGAAAATGGAATAATGCCATTCAGATCTGCTCAGACTCTGAGACTATAGAAGCTGCAATGTGTTTCACAACTGCACACCAACAATGTGCAAATGGGCCTGTCAAGGTGTTACAAAGACTTTTATCTTGCAATGTGATGGTGAAAACATTGGCATCTCACCATATCAAAAGACTTATGGTATGCAACATGGCTTATCAGAAGAGTCTTAACAGCGTCCAGGACAACACAGCATAGCACACCAGAAGTCTTCTGCATGATTAGAGAACTTCCATCACTACTTCACTGTCATGACCCAAACTATGAGCAATGACTTGGTAGTCACTGACTCAGATTAAGAGGGCCCATCTCTTCCTTCCATAGAACATGATTGGACGGTGTTTCAAATTTCAGCAATGCCCTGTGCAAGGCCAGAATTCAGTGTCCCCCTCCCTACCTTCTGTACTGAAACAAGTATAACAACCAGAGATCATCTGAATCAGATGCATCTGAGCCAGGGACACAAGTTCTACATTAGATTCTCTGAAAACCAGCATCCTTAATTGCACTGAGCTCCAAAGGGACCTCTCTGAACTTAGTGAATGTGCAGCAAAATGGCTAATGCATTGCAGTGTGGGTTGCCACCTTTGGTCAGGCCAAATAAAGGACAGGTCAGGCAAAATATGGGATGGGGGGGTAAAAATTACTTCCCCTGGTGCAGAAATGACTTCAAAGCAATCCATTACAATGACACACATGGTTTACAGTGCTTTATTCAATTAAAAAAACCCCAAAGCTCTATGATTTACAGCTGTAAGAAAAATATTGCATATTACATGCATAGCTGGTCTTTGTAATGCAAGAATTTGAGCTGACTCACCACCACCAGTAAATCTCCAGAAATTTAACTGAAAAAGTAAAAATGGGTAACTGGTAAAGTAAAAATGTGAGCCTACTTTACACAGGAGTGGAAGACAGGAGTGCCTGGAGTGCTCTGGTCCATGGGGCCACGAAGAGTCGGACATGACTAAACGACTAAACAACAAATTATTACACAGTTATTATCCCTTAACATAAATCACATAACTCTTGCTGAATCATAAGTTTTTGTTTAAGCTTACAAATCTAATGATTTGGGAGTAGAATTTAGGATCGGATACTGATGATTCCAATGATCTAGGAGCCTTGACAGCCTAATACCTGTATGGTATCTGCCTCTGCATTACTCTTTGTACAGTAGTTCATAATCTGTGGGTTGAAAAGAAAGTAATGTTGTGTCAAACGGTGACTGAGATGGAGGAAGACAGCTGATCAGTTTGGTGAAGTGGTGGATGACGCCTTGGGAGAAGAGCAGGAATAGGGTCAAGTGGTACAGATGAGTCATCCTTTGTGTCCTTCAAAATATTTGAGATTATGTTTTTATGTATCCTGCAGTTTTGTAATGAAATTACTTTTTTAGAGTACTTATGACTGCAGGGGAAAGAGTAACACTGAAAACCAGTATAATTTTTGACCTGTATGGGGCCTCCAAGCAACAGTGGCAAGACAGCCAAATGACATACAGAATAATAATAGTAGTTGCAGTCATATGTAGCTGAGCTGCTGAAGGCCAGGATTTATGGTGCATGGACAAGTGGAAGATATCTCATTTTTTATGTGATTTGCTTTATTGTGGCCATACTTTTATACTTTGTACAACTTTGGTAGCCACTATCAGCCAGTTGGATGTGAGCTGGTTGTTTCTCTGCTCTGACAATCTTTGATGTGATTCAGTAAAATGATAAATACGGTACATACACAGCCAAAATCATGTTTCTTATCCCTTCCTCAGTGTACTCTTGGTGACTTGTAAGTGCAGCTTTCCAATAGCATGTGTTGTTTGAGAACTTTACAGACACTAAGAAATATTTAGAAGCCAACATATTGCACGCTCCCATAAACATAGCAAAGCACAGATGTCTTGTTTTGAAACCGTTTAATGAGGTTGCTCACGCTCATTTCAGTAAGCTTTGGATCTGGACCATAAAAAGGGCATGTACAAATTTTGTATACTGATGAAGCTGGGCTTGCAAAATTGATTTAAACAATGATTCCACAGAAAGCAGCAGGGCCAAAAATAAAAAAAAATTAATGGATCATGTTGATGTCAAGAATTGTGCCCAAGGTGTCTCAGTTGCTATTCAGAAGCAGAGGTCTTTGGCAACTGTGAAAACTTAATGTTGCTTCACATCTATAATATGAACCTGCAGGTGCTTTTTAAGCCAAAGTGAATACTACTAGTAGATGATCAGGAAATACTAACGTTTTGTTGCATTTGGGGGACAATAGATAACCTTGATTTATTTATTTTTTGCAGCTTAGTATGTTACAGAGAAATTCACCTCTCTCACATTAATGTTAAACCGCATATAAACCAAAGGGGGAAATGTTTACTTGTTTGTGTTTGATATATGTTACGATACCTATTGACTATAGATCTCTAACTAATTTGAAAGGCAAAGTATCCTTCAGTTACAAGTTGTAGTTGCAATCCTATGCACATTTACCTGGGAGTTAGCTCCACTGAAAAATTACTTTCGAGAAGACATGTATTGGATTGTGCTGTGTGCCTTTGCATTTTTATGTCAACAACTGTGTATGTAGCAGATATCACTTTGATATCTGGCGACTGGCTTTATTTACCTGTGCTTGGCTCCTTTGTTAGCCTGTAGCACCTATCTTTAAAATATAACTAGGCAAATATAATTAAACAAACAAACAAATAAATCAAATTTTATATCTTGTGTTAAGTGGAGCTAACCTTTTTAAACAATGGGTGTATAACAGCTGCAGATATCTGACCAGGAATAATGTGACAAAAGATACTTAATAATACTTTTTATGAAGAAAGCTGAATGAAAACACTTTCCTAAACTTGGAATGCTGCACACCATATAATCACTTTATTTCTATAAAGCAAAATGCAACTTTTAGAGGAGAGTGAAAACTGTTAGAAATGAAATCATGTACGTTGTTATACATCTTTAGAATATATGAAGGGGTTTGTGTGCTATATGTTGCCTTGCTACTTTCTTCCCTCTGATGTGATGCTTTTGCCAGATTAGAAGCATTAGTGCCCTCTATTGTTCATTAGAGGACTGCCAATATTTTTAAAGATTAGGTAGTACTGTGTGCTTTCTGTCTGTTTATCCAAATGAAAAATGCTTACTGAATTTTCCTACTTAATAAGTATTGGTAAGAACCGAATTGCTTTAATCTGTGTCATTTTAAGGAAATGCAGTAAGTATCTCCACTTTCTAGGAGCACTGATAAGTGGTGGTGTTCATCTTTAATTTGTGGAATATTCATTTGTGGAGCTGTGGAGAGTGTTCTATTTTAACAGAAAAATATCTATAGAGTACACTTTCAGAAAAGAGAATTTTGGAGTCCAAATATATACATTTTAGCACTTCTATTTGGTGCTCATTATTGTGCTAGGATACCTGAAATATGTAAAATGTATAACTTTTCAGAAGAACAACAGAAAAATAGTGTATTGTGGCTAGATACTGCTTTTTAACTATGTTAAAGGAGAAAGCAAGAATGACAACTTCATTCAAGCAGATCATTTGAAGTTACATTAAACAGCTGCTTTTAAACAACTGACAACAAAGGAGATCATTTTGATCTCAACAGCACTGAAACTCAAGCAGCATGCTCCCTTAGAGATGTTATGAGGAACACATTTGCGCATTTGTATACCAACAGACAGTGTATTCCCCACTGTGCTTGTTGCCAAACAGTGGTTTTTCTGCTCACTTTGTATTCAGTCAGGGATCCAGGAAACCCAAATCCAGCTAGGCAAATGCAGAACAGCTTAGTTGAAGCAGCTTTAACAGGTGCTGTCAGTGCAGACTTGTTGAACCAGAGAGACAACGCAAACAAATGTGTAGCATTGGTCAATAGGGTAGGATTTGCCCCAGTGCACATGATGGCACTCAGTTGTGAAACTGTTTCTCTCTCTCCCCCCCCCCCCTCTCTCACACACAGGCAAAATGGGATGCTTGTTAAAGGAAAAATGCAATAGCCTTGTCATATTAATTAAACTTTTATATGGGAAACTAATTAGTTATTCTCTATAAAATAATGTGAGCATACCGGCATAGTTGCAAAGAAATAATTAGACTGAATGAAATAGTATTTTAGGATGACTGTAGTTGACTGAGGATGAATTGTAATAGTTTTTTCCCCCTATTGTTTGATGTCTTTTCCAAACAGCAAAGTGTATAATCCCTGTGGAACGAAAGCTTCCAAGGCACAGTAGCATTTCTGATAATACCTTTCTTTAGACCAACAACCACATATTTGAATTATCCCCAAATTTGGCAGTGATAAGAAAGAAACAACCATCTGAATCTACCTGGAATCATGAAAAAATAAAATACAAGGAGAGAAGCAATAGAATAGAAGTGTATCCCTTCGTTGTATTTATTTATTTATTTATAAATAAAAGTATTTATATATCAGTCTCATAAACTATCAAGATGGTATACAGTAATATGCATACAATAAAGCATAAAGCATATTTAAGAACAAGATGAAGAGCCAGTGTGGTGTAGTGGTTAAGAGTGGTAGACTCGTAATCTGGTGAACTGGGTTCGCATCTCCGCTCCTCCACATGCTGCTGCTGGGTGACCTTGGGCTAGTCACACTTCTCTGAAGTCTCTCAGCCACACTCACCTCACAGAGTATTTGTTGTGGGGGAGGAAGGGAAAGGAGAATGTTAGCCGCTTTGAGACTCCTTCGGGTAGTGATAAAGCGGGATATCAAATCCAAACTCCTCCTCCTCCTCCTCTTCTTCTTCATTATTAAAAGGACTGGCTCAATCAGGAAAGTTTTAAACACCTGCAAGGCCTGTTGGCATATAATGTCCTTTAAGAAACACCTGAAAGTCAAAAGCAAGGATGCCTGCTCAATCTCTGCTTGAAGAGTGTTCCACAGCATGGGACTGAAGTTAGCTGGGTCTCTGTTATTACTAACATCACTCCTAAAGGTGATCTGGAGTGAGCAAGCTGTAAGGGCTTATTATGTGGTTTCTTGGACTCAAGTTGTTTGGGACTTGTGTAGCAACACAAGAACCTTGATCTTGAACCAGTAGCATAAAGGCAGCTAGTGCAGATGTTTTAGAAGAGGTGTCACACACTGTCAGCCATCTGCTCCTATCAGCGGTGGCATTCTGCCGTACCTGTAGCTTCTGGACTTGGCTCAACGGTAGCCTCACATCACCTAATCTACATGTTTCATAGTTTTCATAATTGGTTTTAGGCTTCTCTTGCTTTGTTATTTTGCCACATGCCACATTGTTTTTCTAGATGTGATGGTTCTGTGCCCTACACACAGTTCATGGGTATAGAAAACAGAGTCCATTCAAAGCATATATGTGTACACTGCTTTATCAGTGCATTGTTTATGGCATGTCTTGCACAGCGATGCAGGCAATAACTAAGGTGTTTTTTTTAGAATCCCAATGACTACAATTTAAGAAATAAATTTCCTATTTATGCAGACTGGACAGTCTACTATATCCCGAAGATTCAAAGTAGTATCAAATTGTGGTCACATTGACATTATATGTTTAAAGCACTCTTTAACAGTCATGGCTTACCCCCAAAGAATGCTGGGAACTGAAGTTTGTTAAGGGGTTGCTAGGAGAGTGGTCACAGAGCCAAAACCAATAGCACTATTAAACTACAATTCCCAGGATTCTTTGGAGGACTTGTGACTGTTAAAGTGGTATAAGAGTGCTTTAAACATATAGTGTGGATACAATGGAGTAACATTCAATTTGACAACTGATATCTCCCTCTACTCCACCAGATTACTTCTACCACTTTCCGGGGGAGACACGTCAACAGACTGGTATGCTTTCTTAATGGTTCATGAGTTTGGCATTTGGTGGCCTTCATAATTTGGACTTTCAGAGAGTTGACTGTATAACCAAGTTCCATTAAACTTTAGAAGGTATTTAGAAGCAGAAGCAGTGGGATATAGAACATACATTCTAACTATCCTAAATAAATTAATGTACAGTGGTACCTCGGGTTACATACGCTTCAGGTTACAGACGCTTCAGGTTACAGACTCCGCTAACCCAGAAATAGTACCTCAGGTTAAGAATTTTGCTTCAGGATGAGAACAGAAATCGTGCTCCAGCGGCGTGGCGACAGCGGGAGGGCCCATTAGCTAAAGTGGTACCTCAGGTTAAGAATAGTTTCAGGTTAAGAACGGACCTCCAAAACGAATTAAGTTCTTAACCCGAGCTACCACTGTATATGACAAAGGCTTAAAATCAGTCTCCCTGAGACCCATCCATTTTATCCGTTACATGTGTAAGATGTGAAACTAAACAGAGCTCTTTCATGAGGTGCTGGTTCTCTTAATTTTATGCACAATTCTCTTGAGACAAAATATTTTCTTTTAAGCAGAATTAGTCTCGTTGAAGTGAATGGAATTGAACGGGCTTAAGTCCAAGATTTTCATCTTAACAGGATTGTGGATTGGGCTGTGTGAAGGTCAAAAGCTGCTGCACTCTCACCGGCAAGCATTTGTCTAATAAAAATTGTCACCCACTTTGCTTCTCACGCTCTGGGACAAACATGGCAGTAAGCCCGCATATAACAATGTAAGTAAAGACAGAATCTGAGTCAATGATTCTTCCTTAATTGTCAATCCTCAGTATTGAAGTCCTAGTAGCCATTTCCACCTTTACATTAACTAATAAATCCCAAGTGCATTTTAAAAAGGTATATTTTGCCTCAGTGCTGAGAGCGCAATAACTTCAAGTGTTCTGAATTGATATGTATTAATATTCATTAAATAGGCTTGAAAACATACCTCCCCAACACACACATTTCTGTATCTGATCAGTGGATGTCTAAAAAAAATAGAGGTAGTAAATCACGAGACTAAATAGGCAGGGAGAAGATGTGTGTACTGTTTTACAGTTTGCAAAATAGTTCAGCATGCAAAACTGTACTGAAAAAAATTAAAGCCTTTAGTGTGTTACAGTGATTAAAATGTTAGATATGTGGTGGAAATATTCTGGTAATACTTTTGATTGAAATACCGTATTTACTCGAATCTAATGTTCACCTTTTCTGGCCAAATTACGTTGCAAAAATCAATGAGCGCGTTAGAATCGATGGCCCATTTACATTTGCCAGCAAATACTTTTTTTTTGTTTCAAGGTTCTAAAAATTGAGGTGCGCATTAGATTCGGTGGCACATTAGACTTGAGTAAATATGGTAAATAGGATGAATGCATGTGTTCAATAGATTTAAAATTTGGTGAGGTGTATGAGGTGAAGAATGAGTGAATTGATGCAGTTGCTGAAATTGCTTTTATTTGTAGATATAAGTCTCACAGTCAAGAAGGAAGGCGAGGCAGTTCAATCAAGGTCTTCCGGGAACCTTTCCCCAGACAACCAATATGCAGTAGAATCAGGTGGTAGAAGGCTGTAGTAGTGATTGAATAGGCTGCACCACAATAGCTTGTGAAGGGGAAGGGTTGCCAGCATTCTGCTATGTCAGCATTGTGTAAGCCTACAAACATTGCTACCTGCAAACATTCTTCCTAGCCTGCTGAGAGCTGGCAGGAGAGGGACAAAGAGTTTGGTCCCCTTCCAGCAGCCCACCCGTTTCTGTGTTTGGTTTGGAGGCAGGGGCTTTCCTCCTTTGGCAGCCCACTACATAAAGGAGGCACATAGCACTAAATCCCTCCTCTACCAGCCCACTCACTCGCCTGCATTCAACTTTGTATACTCGCCTGCATGCAATTCATTGTCATGTGTGGGCTACCAGGCAACTGCTGAAATCAAGGTTATCTTACCTCCTTTTGCTGCATGCTTAGATTAGTCAAAGTATCAAAATTCCCTGCGTCTAGACTCTATTAACAGTAATTCAAATTCTGGATCAGGCCTGATTCCATAAACAGATCAGTACTGCTCTGTGCCAATCTCCCATTTTTATATCCTTGGCCACTGACCAATGGATACAGAATGCCTGCCTAGAACTATCCAAATGATTACTAGCCCAAGTGGATCTCTAATGAGTCCTTTGTGATTTTTTTTTTAATGAGTCATATAATCCTAATCTTTGGATGGCATTATTGCAACTTGATCCATAGCTCTGCCCCTTATACTGCCAGGGTAAAAGGTGTTGGGGGGGGCTGGAAAAATGTCCCTTTGGTATGCCAGCTCCCATCCTGGCAAAGTGAAGAGGCCCAGATCAGACCCATTGCTTTTACTTGATGCCTGCAGGGCCAGTTGAGGATCCAGTGGATCCTGTGCCAGCCCACCCCCATTTCAGGAGTCTCCACTGCCTACCACTAGTGGGGAAGTTGCGCGTGATAGCTTCCTCCAACCTGCCATTTGGGTGGGCACACCAGGACCCCTCCTTGCTGGCAGAGGTGCCTTGCTAACAGAGCAGGGCAGAGACACACCTCCTCTTCATCCAATTGCTCTCCAGCATGGTGAATTGAGGTGTTGGATTTTCTGTATTTTCAGCTGACTTTGCAAACAAAATACCAAATCCCCCCAAATAAGAGATAAATGGGAAAGTAGGGATGGGATGGGTTGCATCTTAAAGTAATCCCCTTTTCTCAGTTACCCACTGTTAATATTCCCCCCCTCGTGCCAGCAATTCTGCATATTTATGGAAAGCTGAAGAGGAGGAAACCTTTGCTAGCCTGTCTTGACACCTGTATAGCATATACTGTCAACTATGATAAATGGAACAGAAATATAAAGACTTGAACAGAAGCTGAAAGCTACAGAGAGAAACACAAAAGGATGAATAGTTGATATCAGAGAAAAAGCAAAACAAATGGGTCTTGGAGTAAACAAACTAGAATGACATATTGAAAACTGTGAAGTACTGAGGCTGCGGTGGCAAAGAGCCAGCAAAAGGAACAGATGGAATATGGTGCATAATTCATAACCAAATACTAATAAAATAAAATGGTGCATCACACATATTGTTGAAGATTATGATGGATGTCAACCAGTAATCGAACAATGCTATTTATAGGTTTCTCTCTTACTCATACCTAAATTCAAATTTCTCATTTTTTATTATTCTTTAATTTCCCTTTATACATACAATATATATATATATACTGAGAAATGAAAGGGGAATAGGGGTTTTCAGCTCCAGATAGCAGTGCTAAAAAACATCTTGGCGTAGAAAGTAACTTTTTACCAGGACTGTGACCATATAGTAATAGAACTTGTAACTGTTGCAATCTCACCAAATAAGATAGTAAGTTCTGCTTTCTATATTCACTCATCCTCAGACTGTGGGGAAGAAGAAGAGTTACATGGTCCCTTGAGGTGTTCTTTGAAAACAGTGCTCTTACTTTACATTTTCAAGGAACTCTTTCCACCTCAGTTAGTTTTCCAGGGAACCCCTGTACATTTCCCAGGGAACCTGTGCTGTACATTTGATTCAGAAGCGTGTTCTCGAGGACAAAGTTTATGCATAGCACTGGCTAGGTCTCCTGAGCCTCATCATTGCTCCATGTAAATAGATGCTTTGGTCACAGCACTCCCCTGTGGTTCCATGTTGCTGGAGAAAATCAGCAGTGGCAAACAAGCCATTCAGGGAAGCTTGTGGAGATTTATGGATTTTATCCTTGAGGAACCTCTGGCGAGTTTCTGAAGGACACCAGGAATCCCCAGAATGCACTGTGAAAACCACCATTCTAAGACACCAGTGGAAAGAACTTTGGGAAATGTTGGTGATTACTTCCATAGATTTCACTGTCAATCAATCGTTAGTCCTATTCAGAAATTCAGCTACACGTCAGCCTAAACACATATAGGGGGGCTCGTTTTTTTTCAGGCTTCTCAGTTATGTGGTGTGCTTGCACATGTTCAATTTAATGTGTATAGCTGCCCCTTTACAGATACGTTGGTCTCAAAGCATGGTGTTTGGGGTGCGACCATATTTAGTTCTATATGTAGTGAACAATTTCTCACTAGGGCTCAGGTACCTTCTTAAATTGTGTTAGGAAAGAGTGGGGAAGCTGGTGTGGTTACATCTCATGTAAGTTTTCCCTCATACATGATTTTAATATCTTACTGTAGCCTTTTTATTATAGTTTGCCAAAGAGCTGTGGGATCGAGTCATGGGAAACAGCAACTATGCTATTCTGGGAATGTATGATATTGACATCCTTATAAATAGGTTGCTTATACCCTTGGATCATGTCTACCAGATTCCCTTATGGTTCCAGTTCTTCCCATGGATATTCTTTGAAGCCCATGTTTCCCATGATACCTGCTTTACTGTGTACAAGTCAGAGAACTGGCATATGGAGACAGAATATAACAGCTAGCATGAAGCGTGGATATTTCTGGATCAGAACTTTTCTTGCCTTTATAAGTCCTAGTCAGTCTTATAGCTGGTGTAAGTCTCATCATAACACAGAGCTGATCTGGAGATTTCAGCTAGTGCCTGACTGGTAATCTGGTATTGCTTTTAACTTATCAGTGGAAAGATGTTAATTTTAAAGGAATTAGTTTGAAATATTCTCACAGGCACAAGTCATCAGGACTGCCTTGTAAGTGTTATTTGATTTTTTTAAAACTACAGCAAATTGGCAGGTTTAAATTCTTTTTTCTGCATGTAGATTGAATCTGATGGAGCCCTACTCTGATGGTGTCAAAACAAAGGTGTGTGTGGGGGGGAAACCAGCAATTTTGTATAAACTGTATGCCCCCCCCCCCGACATTTCTAGAATACATAATTTAATCTGGGGTTAAGCTTTTAATAGTGGGGTCTTAATAATTCTTTCCTCTTCCTCCCCTCTTGAGGTTAGCTTCCTTTCGAGAAAATCATGCTAGATATTTTGTTTTGTTTTAAATTAGTCTCCCCCCCCCCCGGCCCATGACATGTGACAGTTTAAGGGTGGGTTTTTTTGTTTTTGTTTTTGGTAGGGACAGGTGTTTATGTGACAGCATTCCCCACAGGATCTTGGGGGACTGCAGTGGAAAGTGTTGAACCGCTGAATGGTAAGGCTGTTCTTTTGTATGGCTTAGAAATCTCTGTTGTCCAGAATTGTACAGATAAGGCAAACCCATTTGCTTCATTGTCAGGCAGTTCAGCGGAATAGAAATGCAAATGTGACATAAGGGGGCTATGCTGGAGTGGGGGGAGAGTTGTGCTGCTACTTTCTCTTTAACAGGCTTCCTGGTTGTAAGAAAATTCCCATAGATGCCAGGATTTATTTATTTTTTAATTAGCCACAGGTTAAAGAAAAAGCTGTCTGAAAGGAAACGTATCTCTCTCACAAGATGCCTTGATTTTTATGTGGTGCTGTTTTTAACTCCCTCATCCAGTGCAACATAAACAGCTCAGACTAAATTGGGAGCATCTTTGCACCACACTGTTGGACAAATATATTTTTGGTAAAACTGATTTGGCCCTTTCATTGTTTGCCTTTCATTATATAGCAAGCGTCGGATACAGAATTGGTATGCATTCAAACTAGAGATAGGACTGTAGCCAGGTTTTTATTATATATATTGCACAGGTCAGGCCTATTAACCACAGAATAATAGCAAGTCAGTGATCTAAGGGGGAGCTCTTCAGCTGGGATGGACTAACCTAACTGAGGTCAGGAGCTAGACCCCTGCACTTCCAAGTGTAGCTGTAGCCTGATTTGCAAGTGTGTCTACTGGGAAAATAAACGAGCCAAGCCATGTAAGCTAGGAAAAAAGGCAAGACGGTCTTTTCATCTTGAATCTCTGTTTTCATAGTGGCTGAAGACAAAAAATTCTGATTTGCTTTAAGTACTTGACTTCATCTAGAAACTCTTAATTCAATCACTTGTTTCGAAGGAACATGATATTCAAGGAATTAATTCAATATGACTTTGAGAATTTATTTAGATAGTTACTGAAAGAGAAATCATTCTTGTTTTACTGCCGAATGTATTACTGAGGACAGACTTAATGATTTCAAAAAACAAATATGAATGGTACAAAAGGAAATGGACAATCAAGTGTTACCAAAATATTTTGTTGTCCTTTTGTTAATGCCTTGTCTGATGGCATCATATTATATTTGCATTTTTAAAAAGCAGTCTGACCCTGAAGTCTGAAGTGTTATACAGTCACTTTGAAGATCACAGCTGATGTTCTGGTGAAATATTTCACACCATGGGTCTGGTACTGAAGAAACTTTTATTTAGCCTTAAGTTTAACAGGGAGAGCATTAAAATTAGATGTGCAGGGGAAGCACTGGTGGTGGTTCTCACATCTAATGAGATTTGTGGGGCGGGGGCCCATGGGCAGGCTTTCTTTGTAGTGGTCCCTCACCTTTGGAATGACCTACTCTCTGAGGTGTCTCTCGCCATGACACTGATGTTGTTTCAGCAGCAGGCACATCTCTTTTCTCAGGATTTTGGGAAGGAGGTATAGCGGGCATTTCTGTTGCTGCAGCTACTTGTAATCTGTATTGCTTACTTAATTTGATTGCCCTTAATTTTGGTTTAGAATGCACATATTTCTGACATGGGACTTGTGGATAAAGGGTTTGTTAAAAAAGCACCTTTTCTATTAAAGCAACTTTTTCCTTTTGTTGCCAGTGAATCACATGTTTTGAGGTGCTGAGTCACTCCCTAGTGTCACTGTAAGGAGAGTAGCTTCAGGAAGAGTCCAAGATTTCACAAGAAAGTTTTGTCACAGAGACTGCAGTGCTTCTGCCTTTGATTGATGTTTCTTGAAAATTGAAGGGTATCATGAATTTTTCCTTTGTTGCTTACATAAAACTTAATGTGCATTAAGAACATAAGAGCCTGCTGGATCAGGCCAATGGCCTGTCTACTTCAGCATCCTGTTCTCAAGAGTGGCCAACTAGAAGCCTGTGGGAAGTCTGCAAGCGGGACGTGAGTACAACTCATTCCATCTCAGGTCACACACATTCAAACACGCTCCCCCCATATTGCTTCAGAATTTTTTCTCTGGAGATGCCATATTTGAAATGAATTGGTAAAGGTAAAGGGACCCCTGACCATTAGGTCCAGTTGCGGATGACTCTGGGGTTGTGGCACCCATCTTGCTTTATTGGCCGAGGAAGCCAGCATACAGTCATGTGGCCGGCATGACTAAGCCACTTCTGGCAAGCCAGAGCAGCACACTGAAACGCCGTTTACCTTCCCGCTGGAGCGGTACCTATTTTTCTACTTGTACTTTGAGGTGCTTTCGAACTGCTAGGTTGGCAGGAGCTGGGACCGAGCAATGGGAGCTCACCCCATCGTGGGGATTCAAACCGCCGACCTTCTGATCGGCAAGCCCAAGGCTCTGTGGTTTTAACCCACAGCGCCACCTGCGTCCCAGCGAAATGAATTGAGCTTTCTATTAAAGGCTCCAGTGATAATTTTCTGCCCAATTAAGTTGTACTGGAGATTATTTGTATACATTTCAAGTGGAAAAACACATATTTTCCTAACTTATATGATTATCTAATTCTGTATTTTGTATGTGTACTAAAGATCAACACCATCTCTATAGCCACTATGGCAAAAGACTAAAGACATAGATTCAATAGTTGGTCTCCAGTTATGTACATGAAGAGTATTCAAAGTTGGGGCAGGGGAATTCAAACCCAATCTGATAGGTGAAAGGTGACAAAGCTTAGGAGGAGCCAGTTTCAATTAATTTCAGAGATATTAAGTCAAAGATAAGTGCTGCAGGTGAGGAGAGTATTGAAAGAAAGAGAGACGTTAAGACAAGACAATAGTATCTTTGACATGTAGCTACATCAGGGCTGCCCCTGCTGACAGACTGAGGCTGCTGTGCAGACAGCAGATTTGTTATAAATCTGTTTTTGTTATAAAAGGTAGGGGGAAACTGAATTTTGGAATATTGTTTACCATGGGGAAGCTACTATTTGCATTATCTGACTCAGGTGCCAAAGTATATTGGTGTGGTCCTAGGTTACATTCAGACTAGCAAGGGATACAGAGTCTCTATTTGGGGATGTGGTATCAACTGTGTAACAAGGGATCAATATTTTGGTATTAACTGTTGCATAATAATTTTCCAGTTTTACAAGATGATGTACATCTTGATCATTTCTTGCTATCAGGTGTTCATTGGGCTATTTTTAAGTTACGTTTAATTGTTTTTATTAGTAGCACAGAAATTTAGTAGCTTTTTGCATATTTTCTATTAGCTGTGTAAAACTATTTCCACTAGCAGCTCCCATGTCAGAAGGAAAAAAGAAACAATTGTTTTCCAGAAGCCATTTCTTCATATTAAGAATGAGAAAAACTGGAGACTTTTTTCAAATTAGCAGGTGTATGACTTAGTCCGGTAAGAAAGGGTGTACGAGTATTTATATATTACAGAGCTAACTCTGTTGACTGGTGCTGAATAATTGTATAGGCCATAGCTGTCAACATTTCCCTTTTTTAAAGGGAAATTCCCTTATTCCGAATAGGATTCCTTGCAAGAAAAGGGAAAAGTTGACAACTATGGTATAGGCCTAACTGACTGAGCAATAGAAATGAACAATAATTGAAATGTCTAGCTGCAAAAAGATCACATTTAAGAGTACAGTATACTGCCTGGGTTAGTGCAAATGTGCAGGCAACCAGGGAGGAGGTGGCTGCTTCACAACTGCCATTTCATTTTGCAGCTGCTCTGCAGCTTGCTTACTATGTTGTCTGAACCTGGGCTTGTGGTTTAGCTCTCCCAGATGAACCATGAGCCACAAGTCTAGAAAAGAACCTTGGTTACAGCTGGATGGAAAGCATGAGCCTGAGTTTGGATGACATGCTAAGTCAATGCATGGCTTAGCTCAGTGCTGCACAGCAGCACAACAGCTGTGATCTCTTGACAAGAGCCCACATGCTCTGCATTTTCACTAAGCCATAATCTATGCACTAAGCACAGCTATGTGGATTGTAACAATAGCGCCATTTGTGTTCAATACAGCTGAAAAATCCTGAATCAAAATATATTATTTTCCTTTAAAAGTTCTTGTTCTCATCAGGTGGTATAGTTCCTATATAAATTGCATGAATAATGTCTTCTGCTTGAAATCTATATGGTCATAACTCTGTTGGGGGTAGGGATACAATTAGGTAGAAATCCTATAAATATTTACCTGGGTGTAAGACTCACTGAAGTAAATAGAGCTTGTATCTGAGCAGGCAGGTATGCTATTACACTCAAATCCTGCAATAGCTTAGGCTGCAATCCTAACCCATTTATGGGGAAGTAAGCCCCCCTGAATTAAATAAGACTTCTGAGTAGGTATGCTTAGGATTGGACTATTAATTCCTACGTTCATGGCTTCATAAGGGTTAGGTGACTTGATTTAAAAAAATGTCAATCTTCATGCTCATGGCCAGTAATCTAAGTAGCAGATCAGGGGCTGATAGGATTAGTATAGGTTGACACAACCCAGAACAGTAAATGTAGCACTGACCTCAAATAGCTGGTACTTCTTCCTTTAGATGTTTTATTCATTAATTAGTTGCACTTAATCAAGTTATAACAAAATTCTGTTGATAAATAAAATAGTATTATATCACAAACCCATTAAAAGTATCAATCAGTAATCAGCACAACTGTAAAACTAAACCAATAATAAAAGCAAATAGCAAAACAGATTCTACCATAAGCCTAAAACAGCAAGGAATCATACTTTCTCCACCACTTCTGCTTTAATGCTCTTTTAAAAGAATTCAATAAGTTATGTCCAGTTTAGACAATAATGCTAAACAAACGTTTAGCGCTATGTGAGTGAGCCTGAACAAAGTGTTGGGCTAGCATGCTCCTCCCACATTGCAGGGAGGAAAAGTTCCGCCCTGTTTAGTTTCACTTTCACAGAATTCCAGTTTAGAGCTATGTTCTAACCAGGCATCCCAGTTTAAAACAAACTGGGTCCAATTTAATAAGTTAGCTTCATAATTCATGGTTTGAATTTGGCTTATTTCAAAACTGATCAGGGTTTGCTTTAAATCCAGGATTGCTGGTTCAAAGCAAAGTTTCTTTAAAAGTGAATCAAAACTAGGCAAAAGTCTTCCTCCTGGCCATGCACTAGGAGGACAGGAGCACAGAGAAACCTGATAATTTGATAGGGCTCATTGAGGCTCTTTCACATAGTTCTAAACCATAGTTTAGGGTTTTGTGCTACTATGTCCCCATATTAGCCGTGATAGCCATTTCAAGGCAGTATACAGTGGTACATCGGTTTACGAACTTAATCCGTTCTGGAAGTCCGTTCTTAAACCAAAACCGTTCTTAAACCGAGGCGCACTTTCCCTAATGAGGCCTCCTGCTGCCGGTGCCCTTCCACCATTCAGATTCCATTCTTAGACCTAGGTAAAGTTCTCAAACTGGATACTATTTCTGGTTTTGTGGAGTTTGTAAACCAAATCGTTCTTAAACCGGACTGTTCTTAAACCGAGATACCACTGTATTTCTGAACTTTGGGAACATACAGTGCCCTGCTTGTTGACTTCCTAGAGTGAGACCTCTGGGTATAGGATGATATAATGAATTATTTATTATTATTATTATTATTATTATTATTATTATTATTATTATTATTATGGCTGGCTACTGCTGTAGATTGGATGGATCCTTGGCCTGATTGAGCAAAGCTCTTCTCACATTCTTGCAACACCAAATTATTTGTAGGGGGAATCTTGTTCATTGCATATTCTTCATAAATAAAAAATAGTTCTAGGGCCAGAATCATAGGGCTGGTCTGGATATAAAGTCATCTGTATAAGCAGTCTTGAGTATATGATGGAAAGATAGAGTACATTTTTATAATACTTTTTTATAATAAATACATAAAATGACCCTAATAATCTTTGGCATGTGGTGGGTCTGGAGAATGAGCTCATGTTATCCATTACAATGCACTGCAATTCTGCAATGTTAATAATTCTGGTTTCCATTGTTATTCCTCCCCCTTCAGAGGTGGAAGGATAATAGATATTGGGCAAATTACACATACTTACGGTAGTTTTAGGCCAAGATATGGAAATGGGCCAAATAATACATGTCACTTGTGTGTGTATCATTCACGTCACTAACGGTGGTAAGCACACATGATCCTGAGATCTACTCGGTGTAAAATATTAATGCAGTAGTCAGTGTCTGAGCTGCTGACCCTGCCACAACAATGGATCATTGGTGTTCCAGGTTGACAAAAAAAATATCCATTGGAACTCCATCTAAACATAGATATAATAACACCTAACTTGTATTATATCTTAACATGTTAGCTTGAAATGGAATTTTACAGAAAGCAAAATAAAGATCCTCATATTTAACATGTCATGGTGGGAGAATGAAAATATATCATTTTGCCTTTACACAGTACAGGTGATTTTTCTTTTTGTCAATATTTATTGCAGCTAAATATTAAAATGTGAATATCAAGCCCTTCCTACTTTTAGGTGTTGCTCATTAACGAGTTGTTTTTGAAACATGTCTCTGATGCCAGTCAGACCATTTTTAAAGGATACTGAAGTAAGATTCTTTTCTCTAGCGAGTGGCCGATCATGCTAAAGCTGTACTATTCAGCAATTCAACACGCTCTGACTGCTTGTTAATCAGGAGACGTGAAAAGAACAAAAGAAGAAATAAGAGGTTACAAATGCTGTTTATCAGAGTTATATTTTACATTGGGATTTCAACTCATGAAATAGGATGATTGGATGACACAGGGCTTAATATTTGGAACCGGGAGTGGAAGGTGGGTGAAATTTGTTCCGGTTTGATCCCAGTGACTCTGGCTTATTGGGAAATGGGAATAGCACGTTTGTATGCAGTTAAAAACATGTTCCGTAAATCTTTTCAGTTGCCCATTCCCTGGGTGTCGCAATAGATTAAGTCACTATGTGATGATATGACACCGCCATCACTCGTCTTCCTGGGATATTGCTAGAGGCAACAACAAACCTGTGTCTTTGGCACATGTGAAGAAATTTAGCGCTTCAGGGGTTAAATTACACAGGCTCCCCCGTGGATCAGCTTATGCTTGGACAGTAATAATAGCAATAACATTAATAATATAAATGCCAGAGAAAAGTGAATAGAGGGGGAGAGAAAGGAGAGAAAGATGGGCAAAGGTATTCAGAGGGAAAACAAACCCTGGCAGGCTACAAATGATGGGCTTTGTATGGCAGGTGTAGCAGCTAGAAGTCAGATTTCATAAGGCCGCTGCAAAATGCACATATACTAACACACATTACTGTGGCTTTGGAGATGGTTACTGTCTTTGAGTGTGTTTGTGTGCGTGCGTGTGTGTGCTGTCGCTTCAGGCCATGATATCCTAGGGCAGTGTAACAAGCAATTCGTGTCAGCTCACGGTAAAGATTATTGGTGTTTTCACTGGGGAAATATTTGCACTCCATCTTCTTTTCTATTTTTAGTGCCTGGAGCTTCCATTTAGGTAGGAAGCTGTGGAGAGAGGAGTTGAGGGAGGGAGATCTATCTGATCTTGTCCCACAATTGGTCAGAGTTACAATCCTAATCTTATTTCAGGATGGGTGTTGATGCCTGCTTGTTTTCTGAGAAACCTTTTTCGATTTGTGGAATGGTAGCTTTTAAATATTAGTTTAGGTATAGGGGAAGGAGTGAGCTATTGTTTTCTCTTCGAACGCAGTGTCTTTGAAGAATAAAAAGGTAACTCAAACAGAATAGTGTGGTGACTTATTTCTACAAGAAGCACCACACTCCTAATAAGGAGCAGCAATTTATTGTCGGGGAAGGAAAGCAATATGAATTTGTCCCCTTCAGAATTGTTGTTTATCATAATCATCTTTCTAGTGAAAAGCCTAATTTGCTCTTTCTATACGAATATTTTAAGTGTGATTATCATAATATCACAGCGGCTGAGATTGTCCAAAATGCAACACTGACCTTGAGCGTACTTCTCCATTTAGCATGTGGTGCTTTAACATTCAGGAAACAACATACCTTCAACCTGCTTATTAATGTATAATCTGAAAACGTTAACTCTTGCTCTCTGATACATGCCACACAGATTCTTGAATTCTTTCAGCATTCCATGAAACAGCATGTGGTATTTTACCAGTGTAAATATGTATACGATTTTTCAAGATTTCTACTGGGAATACTTCATAACTAAAGTAAGGTTTCCCCATGGCACTGCACTAGTTTACGATTTAATTTTTACTGACATTCCACCAGTCATATTATTAGCTTCACAAAATGAAAGTGAAATAATCCTGTATTAATTAAACAGAGTGACTGAATTCCCTCAGTCATCTTCTCCTTGGCTGCTTGAGACAGTAACACTGTGTGGTTCTCTAAGGAAACGTGCTAGAAAAAGAGTATGATGGACTACTGAGGGGAGATATAGGTAATGCATTTTTTAACTATACTGTATTTTTTCAAGGTACTGCCTGCCCCCTGAGCATTTCAATAGAGATTTTAAGTTGCGGGGGGGGGGAGTAACTGTTATACCTACCTATGTACTGACATAAACAAACAGGGGCTAGCCCTGAAGAATTGTGGATGTAGGACATTTGTTGTGGTCAGTCGGTTAGACTGAATATGTTATATTGATATATAATTATTATGACTTCTTACTGAAGAAACTTTGTGCTTCACCCGCCTGAGTTTATATAAGGAAAAGGGATGCAGTGTGCACACGTCCACACACATGCACACATGTTTGTGCTTGTATTTGAAAGCATATTTTAATACAGCTTGTCTAAAATCCAGGCAGGGTGATCATTACTTCTGCTAAATATAAATGAAAGTGCCTGACGGTTTTAAAGTAGTAATCTACTACCATTTGCTCAAGTGTATATAAGCATGCAAAGAAATCCAGAGAGTAAGCTTGTCACTTGCTGTGTGTCTATGTGTATGTATGTCTGTTTTTTTGTTCTCTCTCTCTCTCTCTCTCTCTCACACACACACACACACACACACAGAGAGAGAGAGAGAGAGAGAGAGAGAGAGAGAGAGAGAGAGAGAGGGCAGGGGATTATATTGTATCCAGGGATGTGCTATACTGTACTTCCTGAGGAAGAGTCGGAAAGACAAATTGCAAAACAGTTTTTAACACTTCAGTGCTAAATACTTTTAGCTGAAATCAGCAACATTTGCTTCAAATAAGTGAATGCAGGATTGGTGTTTGTAAAATGAAGAAACTATGGTGCAAAGACTTCCAAGACAGGAGTATAGCGCGTAAAGGGCCTGTTACACAGAACCACTATTTAAAATGTAGCATTTCCTGACATTTTTCTATCTAATTTGAAAAGCTAAATATATCTATTTTCAATCTATTCAGAATGCTAGATATAGCAAACCTCTTACTCTGATTGGTTCATGATCAATTTCAGACATCCAGGACGAACATTTAACCACCTTTAATTCAAATTTAATTGAAAGAATGATGAAATTTGTTGGTGTGGAAACAGTATATATGGAAGTATGGGGGTATATAATGCCCTTTATATAACTTAGGGTTCAAAGCAATAATAGTAATATGCATGGCAGACACAGATTTCCTCCCCATATTTTTTCTCTCCAGTGTTCATTTTGAGTAAATATGTGCTTGGCACAATTAACTATGCTGCTTCTGCAAAGTGCCACTGAGTCTTTACTTCAGTAGCCTTGAGGTAGCTGTGGTTTAGGAGTCGGGCAATTTGGATGCAATGAGATGTCTGTAGCACTTAAGTGTGAAGGCGCTTAAAGATGTACAGTACTCTTCATGGGAATAATTATACACACAGAGGGGATGTGAAGATGTAGACAGTGCTCAGCAGTGCTCATTGACTGGTGCAGATACTCATGACAGCTTCTCTCACCCTCCTAGCCTTGATTCCATTACTATTGCTTACCTTGAGGTAAGATTTTTACACTAGAGCATTTGATTTAGCATGTGCATATATGTGTAAAGCAGAGAGAGAGAGAGAGAGAGAGAGAGAGAGAGAGAGAGAGAGGAGCACACTCCTGATTTTGATTTTCTGTGATTTAGACATTATGTAATAAGCATTTGCTGTTATTATATTTTCACGTGCAATTAGAAAGCATCTTTAATAAAACAAGCGTTTTTAGAGTGTGCTATAGTATCTGGTAAGTTGCCTAATTTATTTCTTCATTTTATTAGAATAACTGAACTGTAAACTGGTGTGCCCAAGTTCAAGAATGCAGTTGAAATTCCAGGCCCAGGTCTAGTCGAGGTGACATTTTGAATCCCAGGGGAGAAGGCCAACTGCCTTTCATGAATGCATAAATTATAATGCTACGGCTGTAGTCTTCTAAGCAGCAGCACCATCAGCAAAGACAGATGCTTGCAAGGTGTCTGGTGGAAAGATAGCAATAGTTAATTTGGTGATGCGGAGGGGAAGCGCAAGATGACATGGGCATGAAAAAGGATAGCGGAAACTATGTGGACATGAAAAGCTTAGCAGATGGAAAAGTACAGCACAAAAGAAAACAGTAGCCCAAATAAAAGATGAAGTATTTTTTTTATTCCCTAATGATGATTTAATGAACATGATGCCATATTCCAGCAAATAATTTTTGCTTATGAACAGAGCTTTGCAGACTAAGATCTATATGCCGCTTGAACAAAGCTGCACATTCAACAAGACTTTCAAACTCTTGTGCCAGAACAGCGATTGAAATTTTATCTGAATTAAAAGAGTGGATATCCATGTGTATAGGAATGTGTTTCGATATTGATTACATATAAATTTTACAGAATCAAAAGAAATCTGCTACAAACAAGTCATTTATTCTACTAAAATATTTTTAGGAAGGTGTGTTGCACTCAAATTGCACCTATTATTTTTTGCTTGTTTAGTGAAATCTGTGAAGTGATTGGGTAGGATGCATCCCAGAGTATTTTTAATTCACTGCTCAGATCCAAAATTTACATCTTAATTAGAGTCTACATTTAGCAACATAGGCAGCATAATGTTACTGTTAATTATGTTTTTACTATCTGCTTTTCTGTAGTGGTGAGACCTCCAATTATGCTGTGTGGATTCTTGATTCCTAAGAGTGTGTGTGTGTGTCCCCATATGTATCGGAAAGCAGATTTTCAACTCTACATGGGATAAATATATACTGTTAAGTTGCTCAGCAAAACAAAGAGATGCAAATATTTCCATTGCACTTACATATATGTCTTCTTCTGTCATCTTACTTTGGCAAAAGCCGTCAAATAGATTTGGAGACAGCTGTTGTACTCTCATTTGTGAAAGGCATTAATGCATTCTGAGGGTGTGCACTGATTTGTTTTGATCTAAAAGATTATGCCATTTGCATCACAGAGTGCTTCAGTCAAAAAAAAGTGCCAAGCAATACAGCTGAATTTGTATTTTTAAAAAAAGTATTTTCTATTATTGCAACAATTATTTCATCACGATATATTGGAATTATTTTATTCAGCAGGTAGATGGAATCAATTCTTGCTCTGAAAACAGATAATTAATATGACATTTATGCCACATAAATTGACGAAGACTATTAGGACAAACTTGTGCTCTCGTTTATTTTGGGGGGTACTTGTAAAACGGTATTTTGATTAACAATATCTGGAATTTTGTGTCCATTTATTTGCATTAAATGGGTTTGTCTGGTCAGCAGCTTTGATGTGCTATAGCTAAGGGTAGTGAATTGGGGGTTGGATAATTTTGTCAGTACACATGTGAATAATGCAATACATTTGCTTCCACATTGAAAATATTCTTGAAGTTTTTGTGCAAGTTTGTACATAGGTAGCTGAGGCACAAATAGTTATCAGACCATTACATTTTAGCTGGCACAGCTGGATATAGTGCATGGTTTTTTTCCAGAACTGAATCTGCTGACTTCAATGAGACATATGACCAAGTTACTGCATATAGGTATGGAGCCTTAGCTCTGCTGAAGAGCCTAATCTGCATTATTTGAAAGTAAGTTTCCTTGAAATCAATAAGACTTAAATTCAAGTAAAGACAGTTATAAAAAACATATCTTTTACTTATAAAAGATATTGATCAATAACATACCTCTTATTATTTCACGGAGATGGCAAAACATATATTCTCCACAACTGCATGGTCTAGTTTCTGTGCAAGTTATGCATTCAATTCTCTTCAGTTGAACCCTGTCACTTTTTCACAGTGATGAAAATACAAACACTGCTAATCTTACTTGTTTACAAAAGTCAACAATGCAGAATGATAGCACATAGACCCCTTAACTCAGAGTTTAGAAATATAGAGTAGAATTTAGGTGAATCATATGAAGGGGGAGAAATTAACAGTTCAATTCCATCTATGTTTATTCATAAGTAAACATGCTTAGGATTTCAGATGACATACAAATCCCTCAACATGTTTACTCGGCAGTAAACCCCAGCGAGTCAACTGAAACTCATTTCAGAGTATGCATTCATGTAGCCAGTCCATGTTTACTCAGAAGTCAGTCCCACGAAGTTACCTGGGAGCTTTCCTCCTGCAAAGGAAGCGCGCTGTAAGGCTGCAATCCTATACACGCTGACGTGGAGCTGGGAAGCAAACAAACCCTGTGCAGCTCCGGAGCGGCTGCCTTCCGAGTAAGCATGCATAGGATGGGGCAGCGAGAAGCGCTGCTAATCGGTCACAACGCGAGATCGCAAAACAAAACAGAAAACACGGACAGCCAACAATGCAATGGAGAAAAGAAAAGAGAGAACGGCAGCGCGAAACTTAATACCTTCTGATGAAATCTTCCCCAAAGGAACTGAGGCTTGCAACTCCTTCCTGCCAAACTGTCTTTTAAGAAGCAGAAAGCGTTGGGTCACCCTAAGGAGTTAAAGCTAGAGTTAAGGCACAGCCGCGCTTTGGAAGCCCTTTTGAAAACGTTGCATCGTTTATATCTGCGCGTTCTCACTTGTCGGTTATTATTATTTCTTCTCCCTCTGCCTCCTCCCGCCCGCCCTTTCCCCGGTCCCTCCGCCCGTCTCTACCTGCCGAGCTCCGCTCAATCTGTGCAGCCTCTGCTCTCGCCGGCGCTGATTGGCTGACGCCCTACCAATCCGGCCTCTGTCTGGGCCAGTGGGACTGCATATGTAAAGCCCTACTTCATATTTATAAGCTCCAATCGGGGCTTTAAGTCCTTGATTAGGAGAGTGTGAGAGCTTTTCGGTCCCAACTGGCTGTGCCTATAGGCTTGTCACCAGGAGAACATTTGTGTTAATTGCACTGTGCTGTGTCAAGGAAACTTTGATTTATAGCTGGGGTGCACAAATAATGGTTGCCGAGCGCACATGGATTCGGTAGAACTTTGCCTTCCTGAATCTTTTTCCTTGCACTACGAAGAAGAGTAGGTACCTTTCTTCTTATTTCCCCCTTCCTTTCCTCTTTTTTATGTTATTATTAAATAATAATAATAATAATAATAACCCTCTTCCCACTTTTATTCTCCCCCAGAACCGGGGCGTGGGGAGAGAATAATAATAGCAATAGTATTAGAGCGCTGAATGCTAGCGTTGTTTCAGGTAATGCTTTCCGGGTTCTGTGTGCATGATTGGGGCTGCTTGTGTCTTGCGTCTTTTGTGCCCGGCTTTATCTGCTAATTCAGTAAGTGGGAGAATTGTTCTTTCTCTCTCTCTCGCTCCAATGTTACCTTTTGAGTCGCAACGCAAGCGGTGCGACTGTCACAGAAGCGGGGGGGGGGGGATGAGGCAAGCACTCCCCCCTCCCAAAACAGCTGTGTGAGTGACAGTCACTTCTTATTCAGGTACTAAGAATAGGCACTTGGCACAAATGCAGAGTGAATTGTCTAAATAGACATTTCAGAAAGACACATTTATTCCCCCCCCCACTTTCCCCCTCCCCAACAGAGTTTAAGAAGGAGGTATTCTGAGAACAGGATTTAAATATTTAGGACCTTTTCAGTTAGATATTTTGATCTTTCTGGTGTTTATAGCTAGGCATAGTTAGGAGGGGGAACCAGCCCAACTGTTTAATCCCACTTTAAGGATAGTGCTCTGTAATTAAGTAGAACGTACCGTTCCAGTCATTTAGTGACAAATCGGTCTATTAGAGAGCAAGGGAAGGGTGTGTGCATGTGGCACTTCCTGAGCCAGTATTTTGTTTCAATTGGAATATAGGGTTTTTATGTTTGTTTTTTAAAATAATCATTTCCGCAATTGGTACTATTAATTTATTCACCACACACAATAAAGTACTGTAGATGCTTTGTGTATTCAGTACATTTAACATGCCTCTTGAAGGCACATAGTTTAATGCATGTTTTCTCAGCTCTTATCGGAGAGCAGAGCAAAGAGTGGGGAAGATTCCAAATGCAAATTTGACAGCCTAGAACTTGGAGAGCTTGTAAACTTAATTCCGGGCTAAATAAGTACGCACTGTGGAAGCTGTCAGTTGACTCAGCCCTGGACAGAATGCATAGTGTGGCTGTACTAGGAAGTGACAGTGTGTTGTGGGTACATGCCCACTAGCTGTCCATAGTGTCTGCATATTATTTTGGTGAGTTGCAATTAAGTCAGAGTTGTGTGGGTTTCTTAAAGTGCTTTGGACGTTCAGAAATAATATAGACAATAAAAGAGCTTGCCAATTGGAAACTGGCATGGTGTACGTGCGGGTGGTAAGAGGCAGGATTCCTCGTTCACCTGCAGAAGAAGGTAAATAAACAGTAGTAGCATGCTCACTGAGATACGGTTTATAGATCAGTACTCAGTAAGTTGATGTACAGTGTGGTCTAAAATGTCTTAATCTGTGCATAAGTGCAGTTGTCACTGTTCCAAGTTGAGATGGGTGGTTTTCTTTGGTGGGGGAAGTAGGAGGAGGAGAGATTCTAAAGTTAGGACGATGTTCTTTTTTTAAGGAGCTTTCTTGAATTTACCTTCTTAGAGCTAATTTGAATGATTAGTTTTGATAAGCCGCTTAAAGTAGATGCATTTAAATGAAATCGGGGCACGTGTCTTTTTGGCTCTGGTGGAAGATTCAAACTATTCTCTCTCCCCACCACAATTAGCACTCTTCTCTCCTCTCCCCCCCCACCCCGCCTCTGTTAAAAGTCTTCCAGATGCAAGGCTAGGTGGATCTGTGGTTTCGTGGGCAGGCAGAACTCTAATGCACTGCAACACATCTGTCTCTATGTCTCAATTAATAAACCACACCGCCTTACTTGCTATTAATATTGCCAGTAATTGTATTTTTGTTTTGTGGCATATAATGCACACCAAACTACAAAGGCAGCACAGAGATTAAATAAAAGTAGTGGACTACTTCTAGAGCTTGCACTTTACTGAGTGTGTATTGTGGTGGTGGGGAGGGAAGCCAGGCTAAAAACTGACAGAACATTTGGGGAGCACATAGACATCTGCCTCACTGACATTAGGTATGCTTTGATATCTGGCTAGTGCATGTTAAAGAATGCAAAAAACTTAAAGCCAGCTGCAAACCTTGCTTTTGCCTTTTCAGCAAAACCAGTAATACTAATAATTTCAAATAGCAGTTAATAATGGAACAGATGCAACAAATATAGTTGCCGATTTACGCATGTGTTTGTCACTTTAATTGTTCTAAATGAAACGGTGTGCTCATAATGCAAAATCTCAAACCTCTGATTAAAATGTAACATTGACTAAAGGATTAAAGAGCGGACTTAATTTTACTGACTGTTTTAACAGTTGTCACAGCTGTTGGAAGAAGGAAAGGCAATTGAAACACTCCAAAAAAGGGGAGGGGGAGGAACTAGCTTAGTAAATTTAAACATGATCTCTGAATGCCAGGCATAGAGAGGCAAATAGATTTGTGACTTCAGATGTCTTCTCTGAGCTGTGTACGTTTACCTCTGTAGCTCTGTCCGTTTCATGAATTTGAACCCTCGACCTCTTCCACACTTCCTCCATTAAAATACAACAGTACTGAAATGAGGCACAGCTAAAGTGAATGTCACAGTGTACATTATTTTAGAAAGCAACTTGTTTTGTAGTAAATGTGATATGCCAAGAACTGAAACTTAGGGTGGATGGCTAAAATTTTAATAGTGAACACTGATGTCAGAATTGGGAGACCAAAGATACTTGAGTGCTTTGAAAGATTGTTTACAGATTTCACTGTCAAAAACAGCATAAATTTGAGAGCTACTTTGCTGGAGTCTTCATTTTCTTCTTTGTCAATATCACTTATTTAAATGTGTGTTAGTTCCTCCCTCCTTTTATTGCATAGCTCTTATTTCCAGTAAAATTTGATCTGGAAAATCTATGCAATATTTGCTGTGGGGGAGGGGTAGCTGATAATTAATAAGAAGAAAGTTAATGCTCCTTATTATGACTGCAAAGGTAGACTTCTTGAGGTGAGGGCTGCCTATATCATGGATGTGATAAATCTCCTATATAAATAAGAACACATCATCTGTGGGTAAGAACACTATATGTGTATGCGTATTAATATAATAGGGCGGTATGTATGGGGAAGAAACCTAAAGAACACTGTCCCCTAAATTCAAAAACAACAAGGTGTAAGCATGCCTACTGATTAAATGAGAATGAGTGTATGGCTTTTCCTATTCAGTTCTTACACGTCTACCCAAATGGGCCTTATCATACACTCCCTTACTATATTTTCCAAGTTTGGATTTCTGTTGTTCATATGCCTTTTCTGCAAGTTTTTACAGCTGTCATAGAGTGCAAAGAGCTGGTGCTGAAATGGCTGTCTGACAGCTTTTTATTTGCTGGGCCTGACCTCCCCCCCCCTTTTTTTAGTAGTGGTTGCTCCTTTTAATGTGTTTATGGTTCTACTCTTTTATTTACTGAGCCTGGTGTGTTGCAGCAGTAATTAACCTGTGTTATTAGCAAAGCCCTTGTGAATATCCATTAATTCTCGTGAATGGATGATGATTCCCCCCCACTGTTATTTCCCCCCCTCACTTTCTCTCCAAAGGTTTGCTGTCCCATTTTAAAGCAATTCTTACCTTAAGACTTTTTTTGTAGATATACTTTGGAAATAATTTATATTACGGGGCATAACTAATACTCTTGATTAGTTGTTTTAAATACACTTAAGAAGTGTGAAGATGGATGGATCTCATCACATTATTCTTTTCTTCTCCTGATAACAACAGAAGCAAACCTATGTTGTTGTTTTTTGGCGAAGCATGATGGTTCAGGAGATGACTTCTGTGGGTTTTATCTGATTTGAAGTTACCTTGGGTATCACTTTGGGAATTTAAAGAAAGGAAAAACATATTAAGCCTGCGGGGGGGGGGGAATACTTCCGCTTGGACTGCTGAGGAAAGATAAGGACCGCCTCATTAGCCAAGCCCTACTTTTGCAATTAATTTCAGAATGCATGGCACTATACATCAAACACAGAAGGTAACTTGTATGTGATTGTTTTTAGACAATTCCTGAAACCCCTTCCCATTTTAAGGCAGAGGCTAGTATTTCATGCAGTCTTAGGTTAATAACATAATGCTATATTCTATTTTCTTTCTTTTTTATTAGCAGTGTGGTTAAATAGTCTGGCAAACTTCCTGGTATTGAACATTTCTGATGCACAGTGACCTTTGGCTTTGGTATCGCTGCAAAAGCGTATAGAAATGAACACCAATATTTATTGACACTCTTCAAAGCAATGGCCCTTTATGAATATTCTTGTTATCCTATTATCAGTCAGTAAAAATGCTGAATGTAAGAAATATGGGATAAATATGGGGTAAATAAGAAATATGGGAGAGCATCTCTCTAGAAGTTTAAAGCAACTCTTTATATTACGTATGCCTTGGTCTCTGCTTCATAACACATTCATTGGGGACAGAAACAATAAACGTTGATATCTACCTAGTGCCTCTCTAGCCCTAGCAAACTCTCAGGAGGAAATCTGTGATTATGCTGGGCTGGTTTGGTTTTTATCTCTTTTACATCCAGTGGCCTTGTATTAAATTGTCATTGTCCTAAAGCACATGAGAGAGAAATGAATTGCACTTCTCGACATGCTCTGACAGTGAAATATTTAGCTTCTCTGTCTCCAATCATACTCATGTGTATATGTTTGATAGTGCTGGAATGACAACCAGCAGTCTCCTGCAGTCTGAGATCCGCATTTTACATATTCTCCACATTTTGGGGGAGGATTCACTCTCTCATTTCCTTCCTTCCTTCCTTCCTTCCTTCCTTCCTTCCTTCCTTTCTTTCTTTCCATATCCAGTTACACTTGCTAAGGCATATCAGAGTTTATTTACACTGATATAAAAAAAATTCATGTTTTTATCACAGCTGATAATGGCTGAATAGGCACATAGGCGCCAGCTTTATGTGTCTACATCTTAGAGTATGTACATTGTAATTATATTTGCATGTTGTATACAGTATACATAAGCAAACAGCTTTTGAAATTTGTTATCTTGAAGAAAGAAACTCACTAAATAACAATGTAGATATTAGATTGTCTAGACTTTTTGTTGGCTCATGCGTTCCTTTGGATATACAGTCAGCTGCTGTTATTTTCTCCTTCATATTTCTGTGCAACAGAAGATACCATAATACAGTTCTCTGAACTTCTGCGTTCATCAGTTGTAACAGATAGGATTTTTATGTTTGCATTCCCAAGGCAGAACTGAATGCATAACTCTTCTGACATATGGTCAGTTTTATATTAAAAGTATTACTTTTAATAGAAATATTAAAATAGAAAATTAAACTATTTTAATGTAAACTTCTATATGTTGTATACACCTTTTAATTTTATTTACGCTTGTATTCTAAATGTTTTCTGCTGAGTTTGGATGCTCTTAGAATATTTTAAAAAATCCTTTATAGGAGTTTGCTCTAATTGCTCCAAATTTTATAATAATCAGATACAACGGATTCTAAAAATGTAATTGTTTTGCTCTCCAAAGTAACTTGTGTCATTCTTGCATAATGATACATGCCTGAAGACTAAATCCTCCTAAGAAGCTGCAATCCTTTAAAAATATGCATATTATTAAGCTCCATTTATTTCAGCGGGACATACTGGTGAATAATAAGACTTAAGATGGCAACATAGCCTTATTTGATCATGTAGTATATAGAACTCAATGCAATTATGCTGTATTCCTTCCTTTCCAATTGTGAAACATTTATTCTCTCCAGTCAGAGCAAGTTAGTAGTTAAAACAGGCTCCTCTATATAAATAAAATGCTTTTTAAATTTTATGAAAGAAAACTTTTGCCTAGAATTCCCCCCCTTTCAAAACACTTGCTTTATCCCATCACCAATTCCAATTATTGCTTCATAAAAGGTGCTTTTTTAAAAAAGAATTTTCTCCTTTTTTGCATATCTGGGTCATAAGTTCTTGTTGCTCATAATGTTGAGTTGAATTTTCCTTTTTTACTCTAAAGGCTGTATTAAAAATTATGACTCTAAAGGGGGAGCAGATAGCTGTCATGCTAAAATGTACATCTGTTGTGACAGTATTTAATGAAAGCAGGTGTTGCTTTTTTAAAAGTTTTCTTTCTCTCCCACCTTCCCACAAATAAACTAATGCAGGTATTATTGTTTTAAAGAACTGTGTATATTTTACACATATTTTAAAATACAGTAGCAATGTACAAAAGCCGACAGTCTTATTTTTTTCTCCTTTATAACTGGAAAAAGGTATTTTCTTCAGTAACTGTAAATCTGAAATTTGTTAATCATCTAAATAATAGAATTCATATAGTACTGAAACTAAAGCTTAAAATACAACTTAAGTATTTTTAAAGTATCAATTCCTAGAAGTCAAATTTGTAAGTTTAGATCAAACAATCTAGCTGTGCTCATGTTTTGGGAGGCTGCTGATTTGCTCCCATCACCTTCAGGCCTCCTTTCTTCCCAAAATCTACTTAGGAGAGTTCCCTCTGGAACCAGTTTTTGCAGGGCAGGGGGATGCAAGGGGGATGGGGAGAGATAACCACCCTCCCCAGTCCAATGAGGGAAAGTGTGTTCCACTCGAGCAGTGGAATCTTTGGGTACCCTCCATTAAAACAAGCGCAACTAGCCTTGTGAATTCTGATAGAAAACAATGGTAAAACAAAAATCCACATAGACCTTTTCCTCAGCGTTATTAGTTTGCACGCTGCTGTCTCACTTATTCCTCTGTGTCTTTTCATGTTTTGAGTGAGACAAAAGTGCACATCTCCTTTTCATCATTTTGATTGGAACTACATACCATATGTAATGTGTTTTGGCAGCACTTACCTAGCCAAAGAAAACAAATTAATATTAGCCATGCTGAGGGGCATCCGAAGTATCACAGATGTGTCGATTTAGCTTTGCTCCATCACACACCCTTTCCTTAAACAACTGGTCAAGCTGTCGCAAGATGTTGCATGGGCTACAAAGCGATTTTAATAGGTGTGATCAGACGTTGATGGCTGTGGCTAGTTAGAATGAGAACATGTTGCCAATCTGTGGATGCTTGTTTTCAAACCCACATAGCAAAAAAATGTGTGGAGCGCCAGCCAGAAACAAGACGACCTCAGTTCAAACTTTTATCTCCTTAAAAGCATACAGATGTACAGTCAGTAACAAATATAATGGATAAAAGACACATAAAGTGAAGTGGGCTTGCCCAAGAGCAATAGTTAAATTCCTTCCCTTATAAAGATGCAAGTAGATAAGAACATAATGTGTGGCGGGGGGAGAACGAGATGGCTTTTTCAACGCTATCTGCTCTTACACCCTGGGTTTCTGTTTCTCTCTTTCCTTATAGTTTGTCAACAACAATAGTATTGGAGAAAACGTCCACTATTTTCTGCAATGTTTTGTTTTTCTTTGCATTTCTATATCCTACCAACAATAGCGAATAAAATATTAATATCGTACGCGATGGAACATGGTTGTTCATTGCATTCAGACTGCTGTTTGAAATAACATTCAATTTATGTCTTAAGTTGTTAGAAAGCAAGGGCTGACCTTTATATATGGATGTGCAGTTGCCTTTTATATTTGTTTGCAAGACATTTTTTTTTTACGTATTGTAATTACTTGGGGTTTACTGCAGGTTTTAGTTTGATTCTTAAGTTAAAGGCTCTTCTTTTTTCCTTAAATATTCCCAGGTGATGTCAGATGAAAAGGGTATTATGGCTGAAATATACACCAGAGGAATTCATTTTGGCAAGCCTGGTCCATGTAGGTTAGTGAACCAACAAATAAATAATTTGCTTTGTTTGTTTAAAGTTAAGACAGGGAGGGGGGGAACATAATAAGGAGGTGGAGCGTCCAAAATTGGGAAATATATAATGGTAGATTTGGAAAGGTCGCAAATATCAACATGCAAATAAATGTATTGACTGATTACGAACACTATACAGTATTTACACAGCAAATATATATTTTCCAGGTTAGCAGTTTAAATATTCCAATAACGAATAATTGTTCCATAAGTGGCTTATTCTGACAGCAGTCATCTGCCTAGAGGGGATGATCATATGTTCTGAAACAGCATGAAAGTCTGTTTCTTTTACGTTATATTTTCCCAGAAATAGTAGAGGTGGAAGATGGGACTTCTAGTATCTGAAGGAAGACAGCTAGGCACAGTATCATCACTGTATTAGAAAATGGTTTTCTACAGGAGTACTAGGGTCATATTAGCAAGAGCTGAGCATCCACTGCCACCAGTTTACATTAGTATGAGTGACACCTGTCCCATCAATCAAGGGGACCATGGCTTCACAGATGGAGAAGCAACAATCGGCTGAATTACACAGCACAGCACACTTGGTTTAATTCATCTCATTGTTTTCCTACAAATCTAAAGGATGCTCATTCTGCTTCTGGAGTTGAGGTAGAAGCACAAGATGGGCTCAGGTGTAGTATGTGCCTGTGTTTTTCTGTTCTGCCAGGGATTCAGCAAAAGAAGCTGGGATGCATGGGATGGGGGGCAATCACACTCCACAGCTTTTGCCTTCTGTGGAGCAAGGATTATGCACTTTGTAATCAAATTTAATATTTATTTTAAGCATTTCTATTGCATATGCTATCTCCATAGTTTGAGTGGTTGCTTTCTGTGTTTACTAATAAACATTAAAAATGAATTAAAGGGAATTAGCAAGCCAAGAGCATGATGAAAAGCAACGCCTATAGAGAAAATGTGTGTTCAATGTCAAAGAAGACTCACGCACCATGAAATCATACCAGTATACTGGGATGCCATTATAATGAGGGAAGTAGACCAAGGGTGATAATTCCTAAGGCCTCTTGTTGCCTTGCTGCCACCCACTTTTTGTCTGGTATGTTTCTGGCATGTTTTTATAGAGGGACCTTTTTCATGATTGCAGTTTGAGGATACACACTGCTGGCATTTTTGTGTCACCAGTGTCAAGCAGCAAACCTGTGGCATGTTGAAATCAGTCAACAGTTCTTCGAAGATACAGCTTATGTTTGATTGTGTGTAAATACAGTTAGTTAGTTGGGTTTATCTGATAGCCTGGCAGAAAGAGAGAGAAGCAGGACAAACTGTTTTCAGTAACTGCGCTGTTCATACACCTGATAAGATTGAGAGTGCTTTTGGCTGCTGATATGCTTTGAATAAGAAAAGAATAATCACTTCCACTGGCACCAGCTTATCAGGAATGGAGCAAAATGCCAACACTTTTACATTAGCAAAAGTAAATGTTTTAGACATGTCATGCCTTTTTTCCATTTAAATTGAATAGTAGGGTGCTTGTGAGTATGCAGTAATGAAGGGGAGGACTTAATACTTTGACTAAAGTGCAGGTGAATATATTGAGAAAGAAGCCCTTGGCAACAACAACAGCTCTTTTGATAAGTGGACTACATCTGTTTCAAGCGTTCTTCAGAAAATTTCAGCATCTTTATCCATTCTATTAAATGTGTGTCCTAATCTTACCAGGGAGCACATACTTTATATTCTGACATAGCCATCATTGTTTTCAATAATGTGAGACTAGAAATTTAATCATCGCTATAATGTAAAGCTAAAAGTCATATAATATTGTGATATTTCCCAGTATATTTATTTTGTGGCGGTTTTTAAAGCAAAACAAAAGTCTACTCTTTTTTATTTTATAAAAAAATGAAATGACATGAAACAAAGAGAAGTATATAGGCAGCTTTCTAAAAAAATTAATTTTGTTCCATAGTGTGATCCTGTGCATGTCAGGTCTGATGTACCGGTAAATCCTATTGAGTTTAATGGGCCTTATTCCCAGATTAGTGCGTGTAGAACTGTAACCTTAAAGTCTCAATATACGTATAGTCAATATATATACTAATACCGTCACTTAAGTGGTCAAAAACAACACATACTTGGTAAGACATTGTTTGAGGTTTGACTAATTTTATATACAATTAATTAAAATATATATAATATTTAGCATTACAAGCCGCTGCTTTAGTTGATCCTTTTAGTTGATCCTTAGGGAAGTATGTTATTTTGAGGCTGTTCTAATATCATACTATAACATTATTATGCTTCTCTTCCTGCGTGCAGATAACTTTGATGCACTCAGGTTGATAAATGGTACTATAAACCACAGTTGATTGATTTGGGATTTTTATTCATTATCCTCATTGAGATCACTGTCGCCCATTTGTGTCAATAGCATTCGATTAATCGAGACACCCTTGTTCTGTACCTTTAACTGAGAGTGGGACTTTTAAGAGCAAAATGTTGACAAGCTGATAAATGGTCCCAACCGTTCTGGTTTCAATAGGCTTTTTGTATGGGCAAATATATATTTCATTGGCAAGTTTATTTTCACAATTTGAGACCTTCATTTAGAGGAAAGGTCTTCAGTTTAAGGTTTATCAAATTTTAGCTAAAGACAACTGGCTCCATTTGTGTGTAAAATAATTTAAGTACTTACTTGAGGCAAACTTCATGCTTTAAGAGTTGTTGCTCAGAGGTTTCATTCTTCTGCGAAGATGTCAACTGTAAATATAAAAATGCATCACTGAAAATGTAATGGTTTAAAGATTCAAACTGAAATAAAATTGTCTGCCTGGGGAAAACACTGCAATCAAAATAAAGTAGTCTTATCTCCTCCTGAAGCAGGCATATTTGGAAGCAGTGCTGGAAGGCAGCAGGGCACACCACTGTTTTCTTTCAGCCACTAATAACATTGCCTGGAAATCAACAATATTACTCCAAACCACAAATACCAAATTATCGGTAAGTTACTATTGCCAATGACGTGGATAAACGTGTAGCTGTACAGCCTTGCCCATGTCATTGAAGTATGATTAAACTGTTCCGAAATGGTAACTTTTGGGCTTTCAGAATGCCTTATTCTTTTCAAATCTCTGTGATTTTTTTAAAAAGTTGCAAAAGATTGTAAATTTTGTAATTGTAGAGTTTAAGCAGCAATCACAGCAGCAGAGATTTTTGGGTGTGTGATACATCCAAGTGTGTCTTCTAGAAACCTTTTATTTGACACACACACCCCCCGCCCTCAGCTGTGTATGAGCTGATGGAAAGTCCACTGATTTCACTTTAAAAGGCTGGCTGAATTCAGTTGGCTCCAGATTAGACCATGGGATGAAAGGCTAGGAGCTGTCTTATGGCTTCTCTGTTGCTGTTGCTGCAGTGTGACTTGGAAAGAGGCTGCGCAGACACTGTTCTGCCCCCTGTGCAGACTACAGTAGAGACATTACATCAGGGATGATGACATAGAGTCATCTGGTCTCCAGTTGTAGGCTAGCTTCACTCTGCAGTGCCATGGAGAGTGCGACTGCTGTGAAGTCAGTGCTCATCTACCTCAGGAAAAGAGGACCATGTGGAAGTAAGTGAGATGAAAGCAGCCCCATGGCTGCAGAAACAGGCTATATAGGCAACAGTCCTCAAAAGCGAAGGTCTAAAATTAGATGCTTGTCTCACTTTCCTGCGACAGTGGTCCTACAACTTGGAGAAGGGATGTAGCTCAACGGTAAAGGACATTATTTGTGTGTAAAGGACCTAGTTTGAGGAAAGGGTTGTAGCTTAGTGATAGGGCATGCAGAAATTCCCAGGTTTTGCATAGAACTGGCAATATCCTAGTCTGAAACCCTGGAGATTACCAAGTAAAAGCGACTTTTGTAACTTCCTATGTTTTGTGGCAAAGCATAGATGCAGGGATCAATAGGCTCTTCCTATGCACTTATTCTTCAGTCTCAGGATAGCGCTCTTAACATGTGCTAGGCAGATATTAGGGTCAGATAATTTGACCGGGCCTCATTAGCAGAGCGTAAATGGGCAAGGTGGAACATCTATAGTAGCTACCAAGGTGTTGCATTGTAGTGAGCACAAATAATGAGCATAAAGGCTGTCACGAGAAAAAGCGAGAGAGCGCTGAAAAACAAACTGGTATGCTAAAGTTGGTATCTACCCAGTATATAAAATATACTGTTTAGAGATGTAATGCTATTATAAAGCAGGGGGAAAGACATGTAATGTTACACTTTTTAGTGGAATGGGCTGATGCTTGACAGGGAAATTATGTTTTCCTGTGGTATTGATTTAGGTTGCAACCTTAGGCACATTTATTAGGGAGGACCAACTGAAAAAAATAAGACTTCCATGGGCCTGCACTATTAAGGGTTTAAGCTTATAAAGCTATATAAAATTTTGGCCTGTAGATCTGTTTTCAACGGATCATGCTGAAGATGGGAGGTAAGAATACTTTTAGTTCTCTGTGTGTCTGTGTTTGCATGTTCCAGAAACTTATAGGGCTAGCTGAGAAGAATGGTCTCTTGATCGCGCGTGTGGGCACACATATCACACTCTCTCCTTCTTACACTTTAAATGTCAGTGTTCTAATTGGCACTGAAAACGATTCCAATTTTTATGTGGGGTTTGCATATTTATAACACTGCATATTTATATGGGGTTTGCACTTTCAGTGCCATTCTTCATTCTTTATTCAAACCACCGCAAGCAAAATCAGAACTCATCCGGTTGAGTTGTATGCAAATGTCCTTACAAAATTTACTAAGTTTACATCTGGTAGTAATGTTCTTCTTGTCGCAGGTCAGTATGTATGTGGCCTTTACAACATGGGAGTAGATACGTATTTTTCTTTAGGCAGAATGGAATGTATGCCAAATGTATAATAGAATATAATAGTAGCAAATATTTTTTTTAAAAAAAAGTTTTAAAAGGTATTTCGTTTTGCTGAAAAAATTGTGCAAGTCCCTACACACTATAGGAAAAGTACCTGAATGTGAATCATGGTGATTTTAGAAAGCTTTTAAAACTCAGATCAGCTTTTGTTTTGGGTTCAGTAGGGCAACTTTTGTTGATGGTCTAGGTGGGGTTAGCCGAGATTCACTTAAAGCAGCACAAGCCATAAACTTGTGGCAGGCTACTAGTCGGTAGCAGGTGTGAACAACATAAAACAGGATTAACACTGAACCAAAGTGTGCACTAAAAACAGAAAGCCCTGCCTTGCTTTTACAAGGACAGTCAAATAGAAACACACGGTCACCATGCACACTCTATTTACTAAACACTGTCCAGTGGGCGATGTCAATGGTCCTGTTCAGCTGCTTCTCATATTCTGCTCCTCTACCTTTATGTATGTTTTCCCTTGAATAGTCTAGATTTATTTGGCATTTTGTTTTATGTGCACCCAAGGATATTCTTTCAGCACTTCAAAAATAAGTAATGACACATTTTTGTTATTCCTCTATTATTTTCAAAAATAATAAAATTTCTTTCTTTCTTGTCTGGAAGAAAGTTCATGAATTTAAAAGTACAGTGGTACCTCAGGTTAAGTATTTAATTCGTTTCGGAGGTTCGTACTTAACCTGAAACTGTTCTTAACCTGAAGCACCACTTTAGCTAATGGGGTCTCTTGCTGCTGCTGCGCCGCCGGCGCACAATTTCTGTTCTCATCCTGAAGCAAAGTTCTTAACCTGAAGCACTATTTCTGGGTTAGCGGAGTCTGTAACCTGAAGCGTATGTAACCTGAAGCGTATGTAACCCGAAGTACCACTGTATGTTCTTGCGTTCAAAGGAACTCTGGTGTCACTCCCGTCTTGCCGAAGTTTGAGGGTAGGGTGGGAGAGCAGAAATGGTATTTTTAGGGGCAAGACAGCTTGAGCCATGGGACTCAAAAGAACCAGGGACCTGAAATGGAATGTGAAGGGTATAGAAGCTACATTCTTTATTTCCAGCACCAGTATAAACTAAAATGAAAACTTAAAAGTAGCAAAACTACAGCCTTCAGACTGGACACGTAACGTAGGAAATGGAGATAGATAGGAATGCAGTCTCTTATGTATGACTTTGATAGTTTTAATATCCTAATGTTATAAAAAGGCTTTGAAAAAGAAATCTGTGGTGCTGATTTTTTTAGTTATTTTAGTGTCTATATTTTATGCATCAGTACACAGCTTTAGAAGTATTATCTTAAACAAAAAGACAGGACTTGGTATGGGAATTGAATAAAAGTGGATCTTAGTAGACGTATAGTTGTGCTAAGGGTTACCAGCTTCCACTCTTCCCTTACCCTCGGTTGCATTGCAGATGAATAAGAGGGTCTACATTTTTGCCCTTGTTGTTATCTAGAATATCAATGTGACAATTTCTGAGCTGGTTTCATTGCTCCCCAGTAATAAATTGGTATTTTATCCGACCTGAGCAATTTAGTCTCTTAGTAAAATGTGTATTTAAGGTGAGAGAGTATTAATAAATAGTCTATGTAATTTCCTCTCAGCACATGAATGTCTAAGCTGGCTCACTTTTCTTGACAACCTCAGAGAAACCACACACACACACACGGCACAGTATTCATTTGAGCACCTGAATATATTGAGACATTTTGGAAAGTGCCCAGCTATCTTGTGTAGGTGCTTGGTAACAAAGCAGCTAGGTTTTCAAAATTGCTGTGCACCCTGCAGCTCCCATTGAGAAAAGTAGGGGATGCTGCGTTTCAGCGTCTTTGAAATTCTGACCCCAATTGTAGCAGCTGTGCACTTTGGTGAATTATGGTATCTAGATTCAATATAGCTAATTTAAAAGTACAGCTCTTTTCCCACCAAGCAGAAACATTTTCTGCTGCCTTTTTGAAAACGGCATTGGGGCATAATAATTATTTTTCAGATATTATGTTGTCCTGTTTCCCCCTGTGTGCATGCATGCACAAACATGAATGTGCATGCTTCTGAACATAATTATGGTTAAACAGATTTATTTGAAGCAATAGCAATTTCTGATATAAAGGTGCTGTTAAGTCTTCAATCCTAAATCCACTTGCCAGTAAATGACATTGAATTCAGTGGATTTATACTTTTGAGTAAGCATGTATAGGATTGCGCAGTACACATGTGGCAGAATTATATTAAAAATCAAGTACAATTTATAAGAGCATACGCTATGTTAAAGTAGTCACATTTCTGAAGTGTATTTATGATTTTGGAGAAAAAACTTATACATTTCATAGAACACTTAAACCAAAGGTTCACTGATACTGTTCTTCTGTCACAAAGTGATGTCCCAGAAGCACAGTGACCTGTATAAATGTGTGCATGATTGTGTCCCTATTCCCTTCAAAAAGTGAGCACCACACAGGCACAACTGAAATTTTGAAAGCCCCACTGGGAATGTTATTGAAGGGCATGGTATAAATCCCTTAAATAACTAGAATTTGGGAGAAGAGGACAACTTGAAGTTTATTCTTATATTTCGAGCCCCATGAAGGCTTGAAATTATTCAGAAGGTATTTTATACAAACACATATCTTAAATGCTTGTGAAATTGTAATGGCAATAATATTTTCTGTAAACTAAAGCATTCTGCTAAAAATGGTTGCTTTTAATCACATTGCCTCACCTAAACCAGTGCTCTTTACTGGTTAATGCATTGAAAGTCTTCCCATGCCTCAAATTGTTTCTCTATTCAAATTGGAGGAAGGAGGTGATAGCACGCATAAATTGACTTACTCCTCCATTTTGGGTGCCATGAGCACATCTGCATTTCTGGACTGGGGTTAAAATATGGAACCAAGACCCACTTACTTTAAAAGATATCCCCCCTCCCCACCAAATAAAATACATGATGTTTGCATAGGTTTTATTTGATTATTAAGCTGTAATGTGGCTAGGTAATAGTACGACTTAGATGATAATAAATAGAGTATATATTTTGTTTGTAGCCACAGTCCTTTGCACTGAATATTGGATGTTGTAATGAAAAGTTCATTTATTTTCATTAATATCCCTTTGGTGGGGAGCATGGGAAAGAAGTTACCATATGGAAAGACAGCCTAAAACATCCCAGTGAGTACTGTATATATGCAAGCAACTTGGAACTTATTTGGATACAGTATATAAATAGTATCTGTAAGTTTTCTCCCCTGAGCGACATATCTCGGATTAAGAACAGTATGGTTTAAGGACGATTTGGTTTACAAACTCCGCAAAACCGGAAATAGTGTATTGGTTTGAGAACTTTACCTTGGTCTAAGAACGGAATCCAAATGGTGGAAGGGCACCGGTGGCGGGAGGCCTCATAAGGCAAAGTGCGCCTTGGTTTAAGAACGGTTTTGGTTTAAGAACGGACTTCTGGAATGGATTAAGTTCGTAAACCGAGGTACCACCTTGGAGACTATGACATGGGTTTATGCACACCCTTCTGATTCCCAGGTACTTAGTCTGAATATCAACCACCATGACTGCTATTCGGGTTTTCTAACCATAGGATCTCCTGCTATCACGAGTAGATATGCCCTAATATATATTTGTGTTACTATTTTTTTACATCCTGCCCTTCCTTCTGAAGTAGCTCAGGGCAACAAGTATAATCACATAGCCTGTAAAATATCCTATATTACCATATTGGGATTGGAGAAAATTGTTGACAGAAATTGACCCCATATCAATTCTCTAAAAGTGTATGTGCGGGCACATACAAATGTGCATGCTGAACAGCTTATTTTAGGAAGAGTTGTGTGTAGCTTGAAAGTCTGCATACTGCATTGGTAACTTGGGTTAACGAAATAAAGAATTTACTGTCCTATATTTTGTTTTAAAGGTAATTGGTACCTGATATCATCACTGGCTAAAGCTGATGAAATCATTCTTGAACTCTTTCTTTCTTTTTCTGCCTTGGCATTAAAAGTGAACAGGGCCTTAAAGGTTGAGAGCCTTGACCAGTGCTCCTAAGGGTATAAAAGTTTGCATGCTTATCTGAAGCTTATCCAAACTGCTTAACCTCTTTGGCCTCAAAATCGGTCTGGAAATCCTAGGAGAGCAGACTGTCTCGCGAGATCTTAAATAGAACTTTCTGTGTGCCAGGTCAGAAATATATCAAGAGTGTTAAATAGGATTTCAGGGATTTTTCCTTCTCTTCCCATCCTCACAGCTTTCTCCTCCTTTTTTGCAAAACATTTGAGTACACATTTTCTCCAAGTGCTGTTGTCAATTTAGATCATTATCAATTTAGATAATTATTAATATAGACAAACCCTGTCAAATTCCTGTTTTATGCAATCCAAAATGGTTCTTTAAATCTGTAAGTTGCACAACCTTGCAATGTTTCTTACAAATTATAGCAAACACTTATTCTGCTGTTCTGACCAACTAGAATTAGTATTTATTTAGTGAGCTTAGAGCATGAGATAAAGGTAAAGGGTAAAGGGACCCCTGACCATTAGGTCCAGTCGTGACCAACTCTGGGGTTGCGGCGCTCATCTTGCTTTATTGGCCGAGGGAGCCGGTGTACAGCTTCCGGGTCTCGTGGCCAGCATGACTAAGCCGCTTCTGGTGAACCAGAGCAGCGCATGGAAACACGTTTACCTTCCCGCCGGAGTAGTACCTATTTACTTGCACTTCGACATGCTTTCGAACTGCTAGGTTGGCAGGAGCAGGGACTGAGAAACGGGAGCTCACCCCGTCACGGAGATTCGAACCGCCGACCTTCTGATCATCAAGTCCTAGGCTCTGTGGTTTAACCCACGGCGCCACCCGCGTCCCTATGAGATAAGTTACTGTCTCATAATTACGGGATAGTGACCAAACTTTAAAAACCTGCTATACAGAAAGTGTTGTTAATGACACAAGGTAACTAGTGTCTGCATTGATGTAAGAATGGTGCACTTCAGAGGACAGAAAGTGTATAAACTCCTGGGGACTGGACAAATAGATTGTACCATTGAAGTGTAGGAATGTGCAAGAAGGAAAAGTAGAAGGAAAACAAATAGAAAATTAGTTTGAATTTTCTGTCACCTGTGCACAAAAACATGTCCATATTGTTCATTTCCCATTATATGAAGAAAATACTTTGTATGTACTGTATTGCTGTATCCATTGGTTCCAGTAATTTTAAGACTCCAAATTTGTACTGTAATAAGATTTCCATAGTATGTATCTCGAAGCTGGAAGTTAGGCTAAATTCAGTACACCTAAAACTGTCCTTGTCCTTAGTGGGGATTTAGGGGCTGCATGGAACAAGTAACATGGCTTCAGGCAGAAACTCAGAACAGTTCTTTAAGAAATCTGTTGACATCACCAAATGCATAATGGTTTGCGAATGGTAAAATGGAGTTGGAAACCACAGTAGGTAGCAGCTTTGTTTGTGCATCATATATTTCAGTAAATATTCGTGCTCTGTTGTTGTTGTTTAGTCGTGTCCGACTCTTCGTGACCCCATGGACCAGGCACTCCTGTCTTCCACTGTCTCCCGCAGTTTGGTCAGACTCATGTTTGTAGCTTTGAGAACACCGTCCAACCATCTCGTCCTCTGTCGTCCCCTTCTCCTTGTGCCCTCAGTCTTTCCCAACATCAGGGTCTTTTCCAGGGAGTCTTCTCTTCTCATGAGGTGGCCAAAGTATTGGAGCCTCAGCTTCACGATCTGTCCTTCCAGTGAGCACTCAGGGCTGATTTCCTTAAGAATGGATGTGTTTGATCTTCTTGCAGTCCATGGGACTCTCAAGAGTCTCCTCCAGCACCATAATTCAAAAGCATCAATTCTTCGGCGATCAGCCTTCTTGATGGTCCAGCTCTCACTTCCATACATCACTACTGGGAAAACCATCGCTTTAACTATACGGACCTTTGTTGGCAAGGTGGACAAAGACAACAGGCATTCGGGCTCTAGGAATGGCTTATTTATCACCTCCTATATCACACCTGTTTCTAAGCCATGTGCCAGTAAAAAAATAAAAATAGGGTGGACGAGGGCTTCTTTGAGAAGATCGATACATCCCATGATTATTATTATTATTATTTTTTAAAGAAACTGCATTTGGTTAGAAAATGCAAGTGAGCAGCTGGCTATTTATTTAACTCATTCCCATAGTTTTGTACATAGATTCTCTTCCTCCTCCCCTTCCCCCTTTCTTGCATAGCACTTTCTGCTACACTGATGATAATGTACCTGGAAGGAAAAAGCAGTGCAAGCCGAGGCAGCCAGCGTCAGACAGGGCGGTCTGCCATCTGTCCCACCTGCTGCATTCATGTGTCCATCTGGTTCCTGCAATTGCTCATTGCAAGCTTCAACAGAAGAATGTTCAGCCTGAAAAGGAGGCAGTGTGAATTATTTAGGTACCTCTAGTGTAAATAAAGAAAGGGAAATAGAAGGTGGGGAGTTGAGGGCTATGGATGGCTTAGGAGAGGCAGTGAGCCACTCTCACTCCTGGGTGCTTTGGAATGCGTTAATGCATGAGAGCATTTGATTTGCATATAGATTTAGATGTATAGATGATTACAAAGCCAATGAGTTTTATCTAGATTTAGATAGCCTGGTTTGCCCATAAAATATAGCCTGTTTTCGGGAGGAGAACCTTTTGGGACTTTTAGCCTAAGTGGAGCTGATGAAATCTAATGCTTAGAAGCATTAATTTAGCAGAAATAAAATATTTCCCTTTTTAAGAGCTTTTGGTGCCCTTTGTTAACCAAGAGTTTATAAGTGCTAGAACGTCTTGGGAGCTTTATACAACATGTGCTGTTTTCAGACAACCATGACTACGTATATTGTAACATTCATTTGGAAAGGAGTATATTTTTTCTGCTTGTCCATGGTAGTTTAAAATGTTTTATTTCTGCCCTTTCCATTTTTAGACAGTTTTCTATTAATAGATTTACAAGTGCTTTACATTAAAATAAATAAATCCAGGTACAAAATTGATTTTTAATGGTAAAACATACCTTACATCTGGATATGGTTTGGATGTATGTACATATATGTAATAGAGACTACTTACGCAGACAAGGGAAAAGTGAAGCACACTATTTTGTCTGCTTTTAGAATTCAGAAAGAAATCTTGGATGACTTAAGGTCACCTTTATTACAAATGCTTTTTGCCCTCCCTCTTAAAAACACCCGTTATAAATATCAATTGTGTATATTTGGCATGTTAGTTTTATCTGGAATGCTTTTAAAAACACAACTCTTCAATTTTTTAATACATACAAACTTTGATTTTACGTAATGCAATTTTTAAGACACAGAAAATGAAGAGAGCCTAGGTGTCAAATTTCTGTGAGAGGGAAGTATTTTCAATTCCTCAGCAGTCTCCACCCTAGTCTAATTTTATTTTACTTTTAGCCTGAAATCAGAACTTTCATAAGATGTATCTTTAAAAAGGTCTAGCGGTAGGTATCATTGTTTTGCCTAGTTTTAGATCTAGGAAAGAAAGGAACTCAGCATCTTGGTATCTGAGGTGCCTAGCTGCTTCTCTAATATTTGCATGAAATTCGGCTGCAGCCTTCAAGGGGATTTGAGTGGATTGGATTCTTTAAGGTTAGTCCCTGTCTAAACTATTAAATTCAATTCTCATGCAAAACTATTTTAATGTCTTTTAAAAACCAATAACCACTGTTATATGACGGCATCATATACTTGCCGTAGAATATTTATGGTACTAGACCATTCTATTGGCATGTAGAACAAACCAATAATCCACTTGCATTATTCCAAATTAAGATTCTATATAGTTTACATTCTGTGCTGGGAACCTTTTAAACCAGTTTTATCAGTAAAACATGTGAATACCTGCCATTGGGTTTATATCACAAAAGCCACATGTGTTTTTTTCCCTACACTGCACTGAATTGATGTACAGTGACGGGGTGAGCTCCCATTGCTCGGTCCCTGCTCCTGCCCACCTAGCAGTTCGAAAGCACATCAAAGTGCAACTAGATAAATAGGTACCGCTCCAGCGGGAAGGTAAACGGCGTTTCCGTGCGCTGCTCTGGTTCGCCAGAAGCGGCTTAGTCATGCTAGCCACATGACCTGGAAGCTGTACGCCGGCTCCCTCAGCCAATAAAGCGAGATGAGCGCCGCAACCCCAGAGTCAGCCATGACTGGACCTAACGGTCAGGGGTCCCTTTACCTTTACCTTTAAAGCCTTTTAGCAATTTGTTAAATTTGAGTGTATCTGAAGAAGTGTGCATGCACACGAAAGCTCACACCAAGAACTAACTTAGTTGGTCTTTAAGGTGCTACTGGAAGGAAAAAAATTTTTTGTTTTGACTATGGCAGACCAACACGGCTACCTATCTGTAACTGTTAAATTTCGAGGCTTTTACTATTCTATACAATTATTTTGAGCTTCTTAAGGCTCAGTTATGTGGATCCTATGTGCTAACAATTAGGAGGACACCTGTGTCTTGAGTGTCATCACCAGGGATTGGCATTGGTGTCACTGTAGAGCTGTAGCAGTACCTTTCAGATTCAGTATGTGGTGCAGAGCTGTGCTTGACGTGGTAGGGCAAACCCTTGCTTCATCCCAAAGGCGTCTGAAGTTTAGAAGTTAAATGCATTTCAAATGAAGGAACCAAAAATGTAAATCAGTTTAACAATGCTGTCTTGGGCATTCTGCAACAGAGGTTCTGAGACTGCAAGACACTTAACAGGAAGCAAGCTCTTTTGAAATAAATTATATTTAACTAATTCTCACTATATAACTGCCTCACAGAGACTATTTGATACTGTTTCCATATGATAGCAGTTCAGCTCAGGGAGGTGTTTTCTGTGAGCTAGCTCAGTCACCATTCATGTTTGTCCCCACTGTATAGTTTGCTTTCATGTCACTGCCAGACATTTCTGGAAGCCGCTTTAGGTGGCATGGAGACAAACCATGTGGCGGGGCCAATCTTCATGCTGTGCCAGTGCGCACACAAAGGCTTGCTGTGTAGAGGAGCAGTCATGTACAGGCAGTTTCAAGTACCCTCCATGTGTATGCCAAAATTATCCCTTATTCCCAGCTTGCATGATTTGTCCAGCACCATTAGTGCACCAGGTGCTTTATAGCACAAGAATTTTAAGAAAGGTCCCTGCCCCAATGAACTTACAAACCCAAGCTTCTAAGTGTCCAGATGTCAGGGATGTGGATGGAAGAAGCAAGTAGGATGAAATCAAGCCAATTCACTCAAGCATACTTATTGTGAAAAAGTTGTGAACTAAGCAGGAATTATGGTATAAGGGCCTTCCGAAACAGGATTGTAATTTTTCCCTCAGAAATTAACCACTGTTCATTCTACGCATTCTAACCAATAAGATTATTACCAGCTGCGTGTATGCTAGAACTGTGAATGACGTTTTTACTCAGGCTTCCATCTAGAAACAATTTATAAGCTAATGCAGCCAGTTGGACTTGTATTAAAAGCTAGCTTTTAATTTTGATGTCTGATCACATTAATGTGGCTATTTATGGCATTATTTATTAATTATATGGGTAAATAGCATCCATGTCACTACTTAATAACATTATGCCGAGTGCTCCATTATCTCCATTCTACAGCAGGTTACAAATGGCAAGCGTTTTCCCCACCCACCCCAATTTGTTAGTATTTGGAGGGAGAAAGGAGGATAAGTAAAGAAAGCTGTCCAGATGTCTGATCTGGATTTCAATTTGGCAGATGCCTCAACATATTTTGGTAAGAAGATTGTTACAGTTGACTTTCTATAGTGTAGTATGTCCTAAGATGTGTGAGTTATATCTATTGTTGTCAAATACTCCTTTTGGAAAAAAAGCTTTCTGCAATAGAGTTTCTTTAAAGCGCAGTAGTCTAGCTCAGATTTTAGTTAATTCAAGAATATGGAAATTTCACCAAGAAACTAATTTATATGTGTGTCTACAAACAGAGACAAGGAGCCTGAAGTCCTACAGTTGTTGAACTACAGCTTCCCATCCTCTCTGACCATTAGTCATGCTGGCTGCCTGATGGGAGTCCAGCAACATATTGTGTTGCATATTATGGTGCGCCCGCCCTGGGTACCACAATATGCAAATAAACTAAAACTGGGAAAGGAAGGACAGGTTGGTTTAATAAAGATACCACTTGGCTTTCTGTTCTTGCATTTGCTGCTTAGTGTTAGCTATCTTTGAATGAAAATTCATGTGGAGAGAGTGGGCTATGGGGGAAGTTAATTTTTAAGGGAGACCCAATGATTGTATTACCTCAAATGACACACTTGTCCTGAGCTTCAGCAGGACAAATGAGTCATATTAAAAATTGGTTTGGGAAGCCTTGCATAGGACCTGCATTTTCCTTTTACATATTGCATCTCTATCGCTGCCAGTCTCTTACTTTTTGTAATTGCCTAATTCCCTTTTCAAAAATTAGTGAGCTGTATGAGGGAAATGTACGTTATCCATATTTGAGTCCAGTTAAAATGTGCTATTACAAGGTGAATCCTGGGAACCTGAGAAAATACAGATATCCATAAGCAATGACAATTTTATTTATGATTAGTCTCTTTATTTGGGTTTTAAAAACTACAAAGTTCAGATTGAGAAATTGAAACTTAAATTTTCTATTAGCATGTAGAGATGTTAGGGTCTCCATGAGGCATGATCCTCCAGTGGACTTTTTCAAACACACATACAGCCAGTGCAGTAACTAAAGTATTCCACATGCTTTGGGAATGCTTGAAAAATGGCATCTTCAGAAGAGTAGTGAAGAATGCAATGGTGACTCTTCAGAAAAATATCACTTTATCTGTTTCAAGCAAGTTTCCTGGAAAAAGGGTAGATCAACTGATTTTTCCACATGAGCTGATATTTTATTTATATGATCCGACATATTGGAAATGATTAATTCATCAGGGTTGCTACTGTAAATTTGCTGAACATATAATGAAATTGCAATAATACAAATTGGAGAACGGAATGTTTTGTTTCTTAAAGAGTCTGCCCACAATTCTTGCCAAGTTAATCTGAATTTTAGAGAGAAAATCATTTAAATGATAAGCCCATTACAGATGATCATATATTTGCTAAACTGGGGAAACATCAAACCATGATTTTGTATCCTAACCTATTCCAAAGCTGCTAACCATAGTTTCCTGGTTCAGGTGACATTGGAAACTGGTTAATTTGAGGTTTCTTGGTTTATCTGCAGCTCATGCAGAGGAAGGAGTGAAAGAACTGCAGGCAGTGGCATAGCGTGGGTTGTCAGCACCCAGGGCAAGGCAAGTAATTTGCGCCCCCTAACCTGTGGATTTTAGCACTGATTTTAGCACTGCGAGTGCGAGCGCCCCCCCCCAGATGTTGCACCCGGTGCGGCCGGCCCCCCCTGCACCCCCCACGCTACGCCACTGGCTGCAGGTGCAGGCAAATGAGCCATAGGTATCTCAACTTATTAAGCCTTTATCACCCCAAAGCAGCCAGGAAACTGTGGCGTGAACTTTAGCTTCAGTGGAGGGAAAGCAGATGAAAGAGCCTGTATGAAATTACTCCTACCCCCCCATTGGATTTGAATGATACATTTATTTTATTTTTAGTGCAGACTGATTGAGTGAATTTGTTTAAATTAACTACGTAACTACAGGCCATTCTGGTAACATAGAAGTTAGAAATGGGAGCCTCAAAGGAGACCATCAAAGGCAAACATTCCTAGCAATACCTGAAGTAGTTCCCTGCTTATATCTGTAGGCTGATTGTCACTTCAGTATTCAGATACTTTAAATGCATTTTGTTTAATAGTGTCTATTTGGGGATTTTGTTTTAACAAAACAGGGATGCTCATTGCAAGGGATGCTATTCCTGTCATAGGGTTTGAGAGTGTAACGAGGGAAAACAGCATTAGCAGTGGCCCTGTGGTGCTCATTTTATAGTATTGCCTGTCCATCTGTCCACTGGAATGAGCCACTTATCATGCTTCTAGGTTTTTCTCTTTCAACTTTAAGAATTATGAAAGGAAAATTCCAATTTTTCCTGTCCCTTTGTGACAGGTAGACTGAAGATTGTGGCCATTTGGATTAAAAACATATCCATCACCACCAGGCGACAGGTTATTATTATGTCTCCTTTGAATATATGAATTTCATCCGCTATGTATTGGAAGTCTAAGAATGCCAACTTTTTATATAAATAATTATCTTGCCAGTGATGTACTGCATACTGTTGCCATATTTTTTTCACTTTTACAGCATTCTTGGCCTTATCACCTATAACATAAATCTTAAGCTTTCATATTTAATAAAAACCTTTAGACTAGCAGTCCCTCTGTAATGCAGAGTCAACCAATCACACATCATCATCTGACTATCATTTATTTGTTTTCCTGTGACAGATGTTTTAGAAGATATCTCATTTTAGGTTTGACGGCATGTTTGATACAGCCAGGCAGTGGAATAAGAGGGAAACCGTATTTATGGCCCATTTTTGACCTTGATGGTATAGCCCTCAGTTAGGAAGTCTCCAAACTGGGGGGAGGGATGTTAGAAGAGTTACCTTCTATTATATGAATTTCTTGGGTATATGTGGGAAATAAAATGTAAACTGTTCATCTTCCATATGGAAACTAGGAAGTTCTCCTGAACAGGCAGTGCTGAAGTGCACTGGAACTCTCTAGAACACTACCAATTTATTTCAGTTGTTTTTTGTGGATAATTGTGTCCTCTTTTTTTTTTAACAGAGTAGTCTGGAATGGTGGAAGATTGAGCTGCTTAATCACCTGAGCTGCTTAACCCCTCTGAAAAAAAATGAATGGTATTCAGAGTAGACCCACTAAAATTCATAAACATGGCTAAGTTAGCTCTATTAATTGCAAAAAGGTCAATTCTGAGTAACACTTAGTTCCCTGTGGTTTTCCCCCTACTTCCCAAATATACTATAAAACTTTACTCTGGTCTCAATTTCTGACAATTTAGGGACATTCTTTTTGTTTCCTCTTAAAAGTTCTAGAAACATTCAGCTAGAGTATTTCATTCTTAAACTGAAATCAATGAGATTTACAGGCAATTTACTGGATTTGGCAACTGTATGCCAACCTAGTTAATGTCTCAGATGCACTATCTAATCCTGATTTTTGTTTTCTCTACACAAAAAAACCTCCTGATAGAATCCAGTTGGCTGGAGAGAATATTTTGGATATGCCAAGAAATAATGTAGTGCAATCCCTCTAGCATTAAAATAGCCACATTAGATGTCAGCTGATTTTTGTGTACACATAGAATATAAATACATTTGCTGGCCTAACCTTGTACCCTTTTTGAAGCAAATACTCAGTGAACATAATGAAACACTGTGCTTGAGTGATGACTACTGCATATATTAAACATTTCATTGAGGTGGGTATTTTCGAAATTGTAAGCATTTAGCTGTAGTAACTATCATAGGTGGTAAAGAATCAGAGAAAATATAAACCATGTTATTCTATTTATTTATTATTTTTTTATAAAAGAAAAATATTTATTGGCTTGTTCATTTAGAAATAAACAGACATCTTGAGATTCTATGAAGATGCTTATCATGTGAATTCACTTGCTTTATTCATACAGACACAGAAGTGAAATCCATTTATGCCAATTCCTTCCTGACCTTTGCTCTGTGAATCCAAAGGCAAAGCTCTAGCACACAGGCCAATAGCATAAATAGCTTTGAATTACACATAGTAATATGTAACTGTGAAAAGCCAAAGGTTTTATGTTTTTCTTAGACTTTGTCAGCATGCTTGCTAAAATCCCAAAAAGATGAAAAGGTTGTGTGTGTGTGTGTGTGATTCTTATGATAAAACGTTAGTCTACACATAGAATAGTCTTAAGAACAAATATATCTATTTATTTAACTATCTAGGAATTTAAATAGTGAATATTTAGAAGGCTAGACAAATGGGAATCCTTTATATTTATTTTATATGGGTTTTTTATTGACACTAGGAAGCAAGTATTGTTGACATATATTTGTGAATGCAAAGTTATAGTACACAAATTGTTTTGCTAAAACTGTACAGTAACAGCATATGGATATAATGGAATTTATTTCTTTATCAGTGAATTGATTTACTAGTATAGTCATTGGTCCTCTGTCCTGAATTTACCACCATATATTTGTGTGCAATCATTCCTGTTTTCCTGTATTACTGTTTTATACGTTGTGATGTAGTGTTAGTGGGCAATGTAAGAATATCAGTATTCTAGAGCAGATCAAGATCCATACATCAAACTATAGATGAAAAACAAACTATGGTTTAACATGAGCGAGCTGTGTGCAAGTTCTTGCTCTGTTCCTGTCTTGCTCTTCCCGCAGCTGCGCTGCCAGGAAACAAGCCTGAGTCTGGCTTGTTGTGACATGCAAACCCAGGTTCCTGGTTTGCTTCTCTCTGAACAAGTCACAAGTGATAACCAGTGTTTTCTCTGAATGCTACACAGTCACATTAAACGTGTGTTTTTAACTATGGCTTAATGTGATGTGTGGAGTGGGCCAATATAAGGCAGCTTCATATGGTTGACAAATTTCCCTGTCCACAGCATCTAGTTCTGAGAAGATTATTGGATGTTCCTCGGAGTTTTCTATTCCTTGAAAAAAGTTTTTTTTTCAAACTTGGTTGTCCTAATTTCATAAGGAAATTTTCCCCATTGTTTAAAGAAGTAGTTTGTCATCCAGAGATTAGTGCTGCCACTTTAAACAGCTATATGCTCGTCCCTTTAGTCGTAAGCTGTTATATTCAGGGTCTTGTGGTACCGAAATGCATTGAGATTGGGCTATCTTATGGCTCGTGCAGATCCCTGGCAGATGGTATGAATGGTTTTCTATTTACCCTTAGGCCAGGGGTAGCTAATGTTTGTTTATTTAAATTATTTAATTAATTAAATTTGTATACCACCCTTCATCTGAAGATCACAGAGTGAGTGGTTCACAACATAAGAATACAAAATGAAAACACAAAAGACAATAAATGAAGAGCAAAAGCAAAACAAACCATTAACTCCTTGCCGCATATACATTTAAAAGGCCATATACAGTGGTACCTCGGGTTAAGTACTTAATTCATTCTGGAGGTCCGTTCTTAACCTGAAGCACCACTTTAGCTAATGGGGCCTCCTGCTGCTGCCGCTCCGCTGCAGTATGATTTCTTTTCTCATCATGAAGCAAAGTTCTTAACCTGAAGCACTATTTCTGGGTTAGCGGAGTCTGTAACCTGTAGCGTATGTAACCTCAGGTACCACTGTAATGTTAATCAGCCAAATGCTTGGTTGAAGAGAAGCATTTTTGCCTGGCACCTAAGGATATGTAATGATTGCAGCAGGGGAGCCGCTTTAGGGACATCATTCCACAAATGGGGAGCCACTGCAGAAAAGGCCTGTTCACTTGTTGCTGCACCTCGAACCTCTCATGGAGGAGGCACATGAAGAATGGGCTCAGATTATTATTGCAGGGTCTGGGTAGATTCATATGGAGAGATGCGGCCCTTTAGGTTTTGCCGTCCTGGGCCATTTAAGGCTTTTTAGGTCAAAAATTGGACCTGGAAACTAATTGGCAGCCAGTGCAGTTGGGCCAGGATCTGTGTAATATGCTCATACTGTCTTGTCCCGGTGAGCAACCAGGTTTCCAAATTCTGCACCAGCTCGATTTTCTGAACTGTCTTCAGAGGCAGCCCTACTTATAACGTATAATGTGGTCCCTTCAGATGTTATTGAACTACAACTTCCACAATCCTTGACTATTGGCCAGGTGGAATCCAACAATAACTGGTGGGCTACCCCTTCTCTATCTTTGCATTTCACTAGGCCTTCAAAATAACACTAGAAGTTAGTATACTGAATCTCTTTTCTCTGCTTCTCCTCTTCTGGCACCAATTCAGAACAAATAGTGATGCCACTCTGTACTGATGTATTTCTTGAGAAAACAGAAAAGTTTTAGCTTGGTTCCAAAAATAAGTGCCGGGCCAGGTTCCCAAGGATACCAGGGAACAAGTCTTGGTGTTCCATGGTCAAAAGATGGCATCTTCCCATTTGTCCTTTTGCACAGGCATTGGGTCTCTGGGAACTAAAGCAAAACTGAACGAGAATAGCTGTCTTGAACTAGGTTATTGGATAAGTGGCTATTGGTTTATTTTAATTTATTGTGCTTTAAATAGGTGTTTTATGTGATGATTTACATTGCCTGTGAATGTATCCTACCATTTGACTGAAAGATGAAGGGCATGTTAGAAATGTGTATAATACACAAAATATGCTCATGGAAGCAGGCTCTTTTTTCATTCTTCGCACTGAGCACTTTCAGTGAAAACCAGTTTAGAAATTTTGAAGTCTGGCAATAAGGGCAATGAAAGGAACATCCTTAAATGATGCTTAGTTGAGTTTTAATTGTTCATGTCCCTGAAACTTTTTGTGTCATGTTTAATATAGCTCCTTTTAGGCATTTGAATGTCATCCATCTCAATTTACAGTGTACATGTTGCTGATTGTTTTCCAAACTGCATTTCTCCTCCCTTGGTGTTTTATCTCACCCATATCTTGGTTGAAGATTTTTTAAAAATACATGAACCTTTGGGCAATTCACAGCTATACATTGTTCACACATTACTCTCTGTGTTGGCTAAATCTGTTTGTGCCACTGGCTGTTTTTGTTTTGTTTTCTCGTTTGAAGTTTTTGGGGGGACAAGAGGCAGACAAAGAAGACACATTACATTTATCAGCTTTGGAAGAAAATATAGAATAATCTTCAAGTTAAAACTAAAGCTGCCTTTAGATCCTTAGTAGAAAGACCTTGAACATAAAATTCTCTAGTTGGGAAAACAGTACTGAGATAATAAAAAAGTCTATTCCCAAGGGTCTAAAGTATATGATTTGGATCCTGCTGCAGTCAATCAGGAAATTCCTATCAAAGTGATGCATGGTCAGACACCTTTAAGCATTTTAATTAATTGCCAATAGCTCGGATATTGAAGCTAAATAGCTGCAGAATAAAACAAGGGAGTACTTTGTATTATCTACTTGCACCTATCCTTTTATAAACTGGTTCACCAATGTGTGCATAGTTAGGATCCCTTCACAGTAAAGATGGATTCTTTCTTAAGAGCATACAAGTGCCTTCCTGGTCAAGCCATTCCAGTATTCTTTGCAATACACTCAGCAACTGTTTGGGACATGTGCAATGGAAAGTTGAACTGGAGATCTGGGAGATCTCCTGGGAGTTGAAACCTGTTTCTTCATAGCAATCTCTATGAAAAAGCCCTTCTGTGACTGTCCTGTCTCTTTCTCTGGATGTTGGAGCATGGAGAACTACCTTACGCTGTGTAAGCCTATTTGTCCATCTAGCCTCATACTGGCTTACTCTGGGGAAGCAGTTCTCCAGAGTTTCATTCAGAGATCTTTCCCATCAACCACTCCCTGATCCCTTTCACCAGAAATTTCAGGATTAAACCAGGGATCTTCTACACACACACACACACACACACACACACACACACACACACTGCAGTCCCTCTGCTATACATCTCCCTGATGTGATTTATCACTGTCCCCACCCCAGCTCAGATTCTATAGCTTGACAGAACCTTGCCTGATCTTGCTTTGTTCTTTATCATTGCAAGACTCCCCCTGCTCCCTCATACCTAACAATCCAGCTATTTGCTTGTCTTTTGGAAGATACTTGATTTACCTTTCTTGAATTTGCCTCAGCTTGCCTTCCCAATCTACGCTTTCACCAAATAACCCCTAAAGAAAGGGCTGGCTCTCTTCTATCTACAGTGGTACCTCAGGTTAAGTACTTAATTCGTTCTGGAGGTCCGTTCTTAACCTGAAGCACCACTTTAGCTAATGAGGCCTCCCGCTGCCGCCGTGCCACCAGAGCACGATTTCTGTTCTCATCCTGAAGCAAAGTTCTTAACCCAAGGTACTATTTCTGGGTTAGCGGAGTCTGTAACCTGAAGTGTATGTAACCCGAGGTACCACTGTAGTTCCATTTCCTTCACCTCTCCCTCTAAAAAGCTCTGGTCAGTAGCTAAACATCTTATCCTCCCTGAGATTGAATTATTATCCCCTAGACCAGTGAAAGAAAAGCAGATAACAGGAAGAGTCCTCAAATAATTCCCACATGGTCAGCTTGTTATAGAAGGTTGGAGGGCTATTTCTATGGGGTTGGCTGTGGCTGTAGAGGTGATAAGGAAAACATCATGGATTCTAACTTGCTTTCTTGGCTTCTGAGCTAGCTCTTAATGCATACCACTACTTCCACATACATGGGTAAGAAATTGGATGCAATGTGCATTTTGTCTTGCTCTAGCAGCAGTTTTAACAAAAAACAACAACCCCAAAACAAACCATTTTCTCTCTCATTACACTACCTTGTGTGAATTTGCACTTTACACTTTTTGAAGGAAATATTCCACCTCCCCCTCATGTCGAATTATTATACCCTCAGCTCATTTTGGTTCCCGTAACAAAAATACAATTTCAAGCTTTCTGTATGAGACCATGACAAAGTGATTTTATAGCTAGTACTGAAAGTGACTAAACTTGACAACAATTGTATTTTATGACAACCTCTGCTTTCATGTCCCCAGCCTACTTTCCTATCATCATTTTTATTCCCTTTTGGTTTTCTCTTCTCTCTCTCCTCCTCCCCTTTCCAAATGCGAGAAATTCCATATCTCTGCATTGGGTGGAAACAAATCCCTTTACCAGGAGTGCATTTTAATGGAGAGCATGCTTCACTTAAGTCACCAGAACCTTAACTGTATAATATTCAATTTCTTACCAACCCAGAACCAAAGCTTTTCCTTGAGAGCCATGTTCATAAGGGTAGTGGAAGAATTAGTATTACAGAACTAAATCAGATTAAAGTGGGGGGAGAGAATATGAATTAGATTTGTTAACAGATGGTGTGCATTGGAAATTAAAGGTGCTTTGCAAATGGAAGCGACAGCAGCTTGCCTCTTTTTCTCTTGGTCTTTCTCTTTCATGCACTTGATAGACGGGTATAAATCACAACAATCCCGTCTTGACAGCCAATTTTGAGAATTTGATCTGGTTAAAGACATGGCTTTCCCGCTCCACTCACTGAAACCGACTTCTATTTTATTTTTCTACAGCACCTTGTCATATTTAGGAAAGCAGGATCACCTGTCTCCCTTTAATGAAATTTTCTTTAATTACAGTTATAGCTCTTTAGTGTTAATTACTTTTCCATTCAGGCTGAATTCTTAGCCAGTCTCATAGGAGTTTGTTTTTTCCCCACACTGACGCATATGCTACCATTTTCCTGAAGATGCTTTTCATTGTTAGAAGTTGTTGTCAGATCCATTCTAATTAGTTCTTAATTATCTGAATCATTATTGTGTAAGGAGAAAGCATGGCAAATGACTGCTAAAGTTAGTGTCGTTTTTTTTGTTTTAGTTTTACAAAGAAGCCTTTAAAAGTAGCACTCAGTGCTCTTGCTAGATCTGCGAAGAGCTTAATAAATTGCCAAAATTATTGCAGAGCTATTTGTAATGTCTTTGATCCCAGATTTTTTTTTCTTCAGAGATCAGAATGTAATTCCAGACAATCTATTTGTTTATGTAAATGGATCTCTCCCATCACTCCCCTGGAAAGTAGATTTCAGATTCAGCCCTCTGGTGTGCTTAATAATATAATTCACTTATTGCATTTAATATGGCAAGTTTGCATTTGGCTGGAGTGGGCTGCATAATCTTGGTGAATGGCAGGCTTCTCCGAAGCTAGGGGAACAAAAATGAAACAGAGTATTTGGGGAGGGGGGAGATAGAGAGAGAAATCCTCTTTCAAGAAGTGAAGACAAGATCCTTAGAGCTGGCAACTAACAGTTGGTGGAAATAAAGCTTCCTACTGGCAGTCAAATCAAATGTAGTAACAACTCACCGACTCCCTGCTGCTAGCTGACAGCATGGTGTAACACACTGGGACAAACATTCACTTAAACGTTGATTGCAGGAAAACTGTCATTTCACAACTTGCCAAGTGCTATTCTTCCTCCTTTTTCTCTTTTGAGAATGAGGACATGGGGCAAAGGGATCGGGGGAAGAAATTGGGATCAGCTGGAGGGAGACACTCATATTTTTTCCCCTGCCTAAACTTTTTCTTCAATGGATAGCACAGTTATTTGTTGTTGGTTTAAACTGCTTTTTATATTGAGATTAAAAAGTTAGTTTTCTGTGCCATCTGCAAAAAGGCTTTGTGAGATAAACACACCTGTTTGTGTGAAGACATTTATTCACACCCAGCTTATAGTTCTAAGAGAGGGAGCAGAAATCATTAAGTCAGATCACTGATAAAATCAACTTTAGTAGAATAATTTCAATGAATATATTGTAGCAATCATTTTTAAAAAGATGGACTCTTGAGTCTGTTTAGAGATTCTTGGCTATATTTTCTCCTTTCTTTTATTGCTTCTTATTCCTTTTGAAAATGACAGACAAACAGTAGGCACTTATGATCCATAGCACCAGATTTGTGACTGGCACAAGTAACTGCTTTTGATGTTGTAATCACTTCAATATAATCCTTATTTGAAAAGCCTGTTACGTCCTGGAACAAATCTTCCGTTATTTTTGTAGTATCTTTATTTTGTTTTCTGGACTGAATGCAGTGCTGACTTTCTTTATACTATTTCAGTCAGCTTTAAGAAGAACACATACCTCAGAATATAGTTTTAATATTCCTTAAAAATTGTGCTTTCTCCAGGTGTGTGGGAGAGAGGGGCGGGGCGGGGTGCTGCTAAGTGAAACAGTGTGCCTGGGGAGAGATGGGAGACGGACCAAGGTTGGTTGAAAACGGGCCAAAGCTTTCTTGCTTACAGCTTCCATGAATTTGCTGTGAAGCCCTTTGGCCCTGCAATGCTGCTGACAGCTGAGTGGCCCCAGGAAGAGACTAACCCCCTGCTGGACAAACAAGGGAGGAAAAGAGGCATAAGGCATTATATGCCGTGACCTGCTCATGCTTCCTATAGGCACCGATGTTGGGCTGTGTCTGGCATCCATTGTAGACTGACCGATGTGTCCAAATCTCAATATCCTTTAAGTGGTGATTTCTTTTGTTCCCCACTCACCCCCAGCAAAACTCTATGGTCCCTGGCTAATGCACAGGTTGTGATGCCACAAACATTACATAACAGCCAGACCAGATATTGGAAGTAAAGATCAGGTAGCAAAACGATCTGCTGAACCTCTGCCCGAGACCAGACCCCCTTTTTTAATGAAGCAGAATAGTACCCATTTCAGTCTGCCCTGATAGTCCCACCCCACAGCCAAGCAACATGAAGCTTGTGGATGGGAAGGTGTCCTAAGGTGATATAGCCACCTGTCAAGTTCCATGGGAACTTGAGGCTTGCAAGGAAAGCTAGCAGTGCCTGGTCAAGTGGAGAGTAGCTAGAAAAGGACCTTGGACAGCTCCAATGATCTTTGCTGAAGCCACTCCAAGAAGTGTTGTCTCTCTAGGAAGCTAGAGCTGACTGAGGATTTGTGTATGTGGGCCAGACGTAAAGTGTGTTAGGATCCACCTCTTTGGACGGTTGACTTGCTAAAGAACCCTTCCCTTATCTGTAGCCTTTTGACTTGCAAAGCTGGGGAGACAGAGGCAATACGGGAGACTCTTATGAATCAAAGGAAGGTGGCAGGACTGTGTTCTGCTGCTGGGATGGAGCTGAATAAAGTACTGTTGGTTTTCTCCCCCATACACCCCCCCAAATCCTGTCCTTATCCAGGGTTTGTTGCCATTCGCTTCCAGAACCCCAGATCCTGACACTAGGAATGAGTCTCTTGCTGAGCAGTGTGGACCCCACACCCCACACCCCACCATTTTCTGCCCAACACTTTATCCAGAGGACTATTTTTATAATGCCGTACACAATCAAAATGTTATGGAAGGATTGGAACACTCTATGGTACCTGAATGCCTTTGAAAGTTGGACTGCTTTATTCAAAAAGCTGCAGGATTGACTCTTACAAATATGAAATCTTTTTCCTAGCTGCGAACTGGGCTCTGTTTTCCTGTCATATTTTAGCATGTAATCGGATGTGAGTGACTCATGCCTTGACTAAAAAATTCAATGTGAAATATTGAAATGGAAATAGGAAAAAAAGAATTTCACAGCTATTATATTTCTAAGCTACGGTTTAACTATAATTTTAGGAACTATGATTCTACATGTCCACTATTTTTACTTTAGTTTCGCTTTATGGCATATTGTAATTGAGGCACGAATCTTAAACAGATTCAGGAGTGACTAGGTTTGCACCTCCCACCAATAACTCTGAATATGTTGTGTTCTTTTGACCATGGGCTAGTTTTATACTCATTTTTATGTCTCATTTTTATATAGATCCCCAGCCTTCTTCCTATGTATAAGCTGTATTGCAGGAGTAAGCAGAGTGTTTTTTTTATTCAGAGCTGCTGTGGAAATATTTAGCCTCCAATTTTTAAAAATGTAACTCCTCGTTCGGGGAAGCTGCAATTTTGCTTGATATTAAAAGCTTCTGTCCTGGGTATGACAGGGTTTCTCAAAATCTAAAAGACCTAGAATAATGACTGAAAAGTAGAAGTCATGAAACCTACAAAAATATTAAGGGGTTTTTTTTAAAAAAAAATGAGTGACATTGTTGGTGTCAGCATTGGGTTGGTTTATTTAAAAGAGGACTGTAAAAACAAGGGCATGGGGAAAATTAAATTCCTTTCATGGCAAGGGATGTGTGTATGTTTTCATATATGTATGTGTGTGCGTTCAAAATATGCAAATACACTTACAAGTTATCACTCCTTAAAAAAAAAATCATTTTGGACACTGGCAGGTTTTAAAGTTAACTGTCATCCACTTCTGGTCATCAATTGTCAATGTTCATTTTGAGAGCCTGAACACCAAATTGTCTGAATACAAATGCACATCCCTGTGTTGAGCCATACTTCTTTTTGAAAGACTTGATACTTTTAGAAATTAGTTATTTGGGTTTTTTCCTCAAAAAGCTTAAGAGAAGGTTTCTTAGTAGTACATGAAATTGTTACAACTGAATTCACTGTGTGTGTATGTATTCAAATAAAAAAAACCACACATACACACACGTGAAAATTGATACTACTAATTTAATTTTTTCAAATACTGTATATTTTCTTTACCTTTGAATTTTTTTAAAAAAAATAACACGTGTCATATCTACATGTGTAGGACATACTGAAAAGTGACTTAATTTTAGTGTCTCTCACTCACATACCTGTCAAGGGCATAAGGCAATGTAATCTTGTTTTGTTTCGTTTTGGGTGGTAGAAGAACATTTACCTTCCACTGCCTGCCAGTGCTGCTAATGTTGACCCCACAAGCAAAAATCTAGCAGCATGTCATGGCCTTTAAAGATCCATCAGCTTTGTCTACTGCAGAAACAGTGCATGTCTAAAGACACATTTAATTAAAGCTGCATTAGTGCATATATACAGACTTGTTAAAACACTTAGTTTGTCTCAATAATATTGATTAAATAGCAGTAGTTTGTTTAATCCAAGTGTATTTTTTCAATTATTACATTACTTAAAAGTCATCAGGGTAATGGTGATTACTAGTGAAATATCATGTTAGTTATAGAGTAATGCCATAAGAATTGATTTGGACTTGGCAGGAAAGAAAGGCACATACATTCTCTCTGTCATATAATGCCAGAGCCCGATTTAGATGATTAGGACAAGAGGTTTCTGTGTAGCCTTAATTCATATAAAATGTGTGTGTTTTATAGACTTACAGGTTGCTCTCTACTACCTAAATAGCCATTATATCAATGAACACCTCAGCCAGTTAATTATGCAAAACATCCTGTATATAATTACATGGTATTATTATGCATTTAATAGTTTTATTGATTTGCCACTTGCCTACATATAGTATTTAGAACTATAAACAAGGGATGCTTACTTTGAATTGGAATAGACCCAAGGAAATTAACTCAAGATAAATTATGCTGGTTTGCATTTACTGCTTCTGATTTAATCCTTGTGTGTTGTAATATAGCCACAATTCCTAGTTTGCAGAATCATGTGATGTCACCAGGACCATTTTATTTCTTTTCCCATTTTTGAGAGATTGATTCGTCAATGCTGTTTTAAGATGGTCCTTGTGTGCACGCTATTACTTTGGGATTTTTTTATTTATTTGGGGAGCAATTTGCTTGGAAGTGCTCCCACATTAAGTTAGTGCACTATATTTAATAGAAGAAGAGGAAGGAGAGAACAGGGTCAAGAGGATAGGTTTTCAAACATTTTCTTCACTGTGTGTCCTTTTTCTGTGACACATCCCCCCCCCCTTGCCAGTTATCTGCCGCATGGCTATTACCGTGAAGGGATATCTCTTTCTTTACCACTTCTTCCTTCACCGCAGTTGGTGACAAGGGATGTTGTAGGCTCTCCCCCCAAGAACAAAAGCAACATAAATTTTCAAGACGATGGAAGTAAATTTTACAGACAAAATAAGAAAAAAGCCTATTTTTAGTTGCAAATTGCTTCTTATTAATCTCTGTGCAGATGTTATTTAAAGTAATGAAATACGCTTTTGACTGTCATTTATATAGGCCAGAATTACTTCTGATTATTTTACTATTAATGGTCTCTTCCATTAGGTTAACCAGGCACACCTCAAGATATTTCTTATTAAAAGGGAAAAATATCCTTTTCTATTCCTTTTCCAACTAAGTCAGTGCACCTTAATGCAATGATGATATGTTAGACGCAGCAGTTGTCAAAGCATCGTATTACAGTGATGCCATAATGACACCCTGTCTCTGTAAAGTAGTCATGTTTTCTCAAATCACACGTTGCACCGTTGATTTCTGACATGACACTTCATTCAGTCGCTTTCCTTTTCTTCGGCGTTGCCATTCTCTGACAATAGCAGCTGGTGCCCATTTTCCTGCTAAGTGATTCACATTTTGCCACTTTGCTAGAGTGCAATTAGCTGAGGCAGAAAAAAGTGCTCATTGTAAAATAGCTCAGCTGAGATTGTAACTCAACTCAGTAACGAGAGCTTGTGCGAGAGAGTCTTGAGGTGACTTGGGTGTCGGAGAAGGGGGAGCAATGTGTTTGGGTTTCCTTCCACACAAATATTTATTCTCATTTATAGTCAGAAAAAGAATATACAAATGATTTCTGGTTTTTGCTGCTTTTGCTAAAGCACCGATTGTGCTTTTAGGGTCGTAAAATCTTTTGAAACGGAGGCCACAGGTATATGTGAGGAAACTAATGGTTTTGTTATTAAAGACCAGATTTCAAAAGAAAAGGAGCCGGATTCGAGTTCTGCCTTCCTTGTCAAAGTTTAAATTGGAAGCTCGCTAGAAACGGATACCTTCTTTGAGGGGAAGAGGTTTCTTTGATTATGAAACACTATAAAACGCTGATATCCACATGCACACCATTCCAAACCTGCTTAGCTGATTTGTTGCTGCTTTGGGGCAGCAGGGGGTCGGGAGGAGAGGAAGAGGAAGTCCTGTTGCATGAGTGGAAGTATGTTCTGCTCCTGAAAACACACATCTGAGTATCACCCACTATGTATATCAGGAGGGGGAAACCTATGGGCCTCCAGATGTTGTTGGACTACAACTCCATAATTCTTGACACTGGCAGTGCCGACTGCGGCTGTTGGGAGACGGAATTCAATATCTGGACAGCCACATCCCTAATATATATTGATCATGCTATAGAAATAAAAATAATGGTATTGTTTTGTAATTTACGCCCAATCCTAAAAACACCATCCTAGAAGTTGAATTCATTTTAATTGAATATCGTTTCCATGTAAGATTCTAGAGAGAGTAGTCTTTTGAAAATGGAAACATTTTGTCCAGGATTATTGCAAAACTTTGACCCAAATAGCTATAGCACTATAGCTAAAACTCTGGTCCGTTTTCATTGTACTTTCCTGGAAATTGCGTTGTGTTGTTTTTTTTACTAGCCAAATCCTAAATATGTTTTATGGAATTAAGTGATTTCAGTGGAACTTACTGCCACATAATGAGGTCAGAATAAAGCTGTGAGCCAGCATGTTTAATATTCCTAGTATTCCATAAGAACCTGGCTGAAAAAAGGGATTATGCATCTGCTGAGCTCTGTCCTCTTGCATGCGTGTTTAATTAATTTCAAAATTGACTTGCTCAATGGGTTTCTTGGCCCTAGCCTTATAGTGACCAGTGGCCATTCATCATAGCTATCAAAGTGAAAAACTAAAATCTTTAGCAGCTTTTATTAAGAAAATTTAGAAATGTGCTGTGGCATGCAATATCAGTATTTTGTTTGTTGTAGGGATTTAAGTAGGGGAGGTTGCTAACTGTCTTAGTATGCAGTTGGAGGCTGTGAACTCCCATTACACAGATAAAATATCTACTGTACTTCAAATTAACCCTACCCCACATCCCAGTCTATGGGGCTGTGACCAGATACTTTTCTGTAATAAAAAGGGATAAGCATTTTTTTTTTAAAAAAGAATCTCTAGTATAGAAAGGCATCCCTATATATTTACATATATATGGAAATTACTCACCTGTATTTCTTGACAGAGAAAAGAGGTGTAATCTCCAGGTTGTTCGTTTAACGTACCTTCTCTCAGAAAAAACAAAAAACAAACATGCATATATGTGACACTTCACAAGCTGCTTTTTCATGCATTTGCCCTACAAATGTCCACCATCCTTTCTACAAGATGGGCTCAGACCTTAGGTACACCTGGAAGAACAATTGGAGTTACCAGCCAATTGAATAAAAACAATAATAAAGAGGAAAATAATCCTACCATGGCTTTAAAATAAATATTGTACACTTAAATATGACACATGTAATTTCTCATTGTAAACGTTAACTACATTTAGATTTTTATTAATCTGCTGTGACCTAAAAAAAAAAATCTGTATTAACAGCACAATGTGGAATTGGACTTTGAATGCAGATAAAGCCATCATCTTGAGAATAGCTCTTTCTGACAAAAAGGTGTTCTTTTGAAATAAAGTCCTATTCACTACATTCCTCTTAGAGTTAATGTGAATTTTAGTGCCTCTAATTTAAGATTGAAGTGAGGTCTAGAATAAAAATCACCGGCTGACAATTGAATTATAGACAGTTGTGAATATTTCAGGCTTGCATAAAAGAGCTTCAGAAAATCATGCACACAGAGAAAGAGGGAATTAAGGTTGAACTAGTTTTTTGGAATATGGTAATTGTGGCACTAGTACGTCTTCAGTGTAATGAGCTAAGTAGTAATTAGGAAGCAACTGTTTTCCTTTAGAGGTCTTAAAAAAAAAATATCTGCCCAGCAATAGTGGACTCAAGTGGTGAGTGCTAACACTATTGTAACCTAATTGGGCAACCCTTCTCAATATATGGCAAACGGGGACTGAGCTCACTCAGTGACCATAGCAGGTAGAAAGGAAAAATGGAAAACATCAGGGTGGGAGTGGATTGCCCTACATAGTAGTATGGTGCCAAAATTTTCTCTTTAAAAATGAAAAAACTCCACCAGTTGATAAAAATAAATTACATTTTTAAATTATCAAAAGGTAAAGAAAATTTGAGTGAAATTGTCACAGGTGAACTGTATTGATTTGTTGCTGTGCTTAATTTGTTTTTAAGATGATCAAGGGATATTTGTGACCGAGTGCCTCATTACATTCACAAATAATCTTTGGCACTCTGTGCCATGCAGCCTTCCCAGGTGCCCAGTCTTCCTGAAAACTTCATCTTGTTCTTGACTTCCCTTTCCAGCAAGCATGGGAAGGTAGGGAGACTGCTTGCTATGTCTCTGAGAACTGTTGCTCTCTATTTTTAAAGAGTGAAGACTTTTAGGTTTTTAAAGAAATCAGTGTGGAAATATTTTTTAAAAGGTAAAAGAAAGGAGTTCTCTTCAAAAAACAAAGTCAGCAAATGTATTCCTCTGAGGTGCTGAGTAGCCAGTCTCCCCGGCTTCCTATGAGTCATTTGATCCCCAGGGGAAGACATCATGAGGTAACTCCTTCCATGGGCTTTTTCAGATCAGAAAGTGCAGGCAGCTGGGGAAGCTGCATGGAGAAATGTTTAATGGAAAGAAAAATACATACACCACAATTGGCCACCTCACAACAATAAGGTAAGCTCAACACTGCACTCACTGAAATATGTGTGTGTACGCATGTGTGCACGCCCTGCAAAAGAGGCAGAAAAATGGAAGCTTTATCTGCAGGGAAAGACAGCTTTCAGGAAATTGGAATACAAGCTTTGGCACAGTGGTAGCTGGAACCTTGAACAGAAGCACCAATGTTCAACATTGCAACATTTTGTTCCACTTAGTTATTCCAGACATAGGTTCTCCCTCCTCCCTGTGTTCTTCCTTATAATAATTAACAGTGCCAACAAAATACATCCTTAGTTGCACCATCTACCTTGTTTTGAGTCATGTTTGGTCCTATTCTCCTGGGAACTAAGCCAAGTTTTCATCCATTGACATAATTTGTGTTGTTTTTTCCTTTCTGTGCAGTGGTGGTTGTTGAATTTGAACCTGCCTGCACCTGCAGCCATAGACATGGTCAGGTAAAACTTAAGTTAGTACAGTGGTACCTCGGGTTACAAATGCTCCAGCTTACAAACACTTCGGGTTACAAACTCTGCTAATCCGGAAGTAGTCCCTCAGGTTGAGAACTTTGCCCGGGGATAAGAACGGAAATCGTGGGGGTGGGGAGGGGAGAGGCCCCATTAGCAAAAGCGCACCTCATGTTAAGAATGTTTTCGGGTTAAGAACAGACCTCTGGAACAAATTAAGTTTATAACCCGAGGTACCACTGTACTAAGAAATCACAACTTCAAAGATACTGGGAGTTTATAGTCTTAATAATTACCAGGTCCCATGTTGATGACATCTTGTGCTTTCTAAGATGATGGGTAATATTTTGGTTCTGACATCATGGGCATGGGAAAAGAGAACAGGTACCAGTATGTATTTGGGAAGTTAATCAGTGTGCAATTTACTGGAGTTGCAAAACCACAGTTGTAAATTAAAGGTAATTCTGCAAGCTGTACTTCAATAACTTTTTGTGAAATCGCAACAGAGAGGAGTTATAGCAAGAAGGGAGAAGCACATCTGTGACATTGTATGGATGGTGCCAGAATCAGCTGCAACTTGATCAAATATTTCATTGAAATGATAGTTAAAGAGAACAACTTTCTGGCAAACTCTCACTGTGGCCTAATCACCAAGTACTGCATGGCTAAGAAATAACTACAGTCTGCAGCAGTTATAGCCCTGATATCTTATTTCATTGGATCATCATCATCATATTGATATGCCACCCATCTGAGTGGGTTGCCCCAGCCTCTCTGTGTGGCTCCCAACAAAATATTAAAAACATAATAAAACATCAGCCATTAAAAACTTCCCTGTACAGGACTTCCTTCAGGTGTCTTCTAAAAGTCATATAGTTATTTATCTGTTTGTTATTGGTAGAATATGATTAAATTTTCAAACAATTCTCTCACAGTTAAATAAAATATATGTTGGGATATGGGGCTGGTGGCATGTGGGGGAAAAGGCCATGTTTTACTACCCATATAACTTCTCATTTCAGTCACAGATCATAATGTATGTGAGAGCTGTCCAGTAATTATAAGGTAATAAGTTGAGCAGTGGTATAAGTACTCTAAATTAAAAGGAATTCATAGAGTTGCCGTAAGTCAGCACTGATCCACTTTCTTTCAAATGTGGACTTGAGAAAAGTGCTTAGCCAGGAGTGGAAGGTGAGAGTCAAGAGAGCTATTTATTAATTATGACATCCATTAACAATTGAAAATACAAGGCAGCAGATGCAGAAGAAAAGACAGGGTCCCCTCCTACCCTTTCTGTCTAGTTCTAAGAAGCCACAGGTTGTTGTTGTTTTTAAAAGCTTTCTGTCTTATAGGCTACTATAATTATTTTACTTATCTTTATCATTGTAATAGTAATAGTAATAGTCACTCAGATATTTGTCTAATGGCTTTTAGATCTTCAAGGCAAACTTTTATTTTGACTAGTAACAGAATTCTCAATATATTTACATTGTCAGCTGTGATTTATTTTGTCCAAGTTCTTTTAGTTGTCAATCCACTTGGGGGCAGAGGGTGGGAAGTCTGTCTACTATAAGTGCTCCAGTTTCAAACTACAAGGGCATGTAAAGAAATATTGTCTGTGGCTGCCACTCACCTCTGGAACTACCTTCTCCCAGGGAATCTCCATCAAAGTTTAAGCCTTTATGTGTTCTAGAGTTCTTGCTTCTGGTGGCAAAGGGTAAAACTGATGCTAAACTTGTAGTTCCATGAAGCTTTTTTTTTAAAAAGGCAAATAGCAGCTGCAGGTTTCTTTGGGCAAGAGTGGCACCACAACATATGGGTATTGGAAATTTGCCTCTTCACCCTTGCTGTGGTTCCAACAAGAATTACTCTACTCTCAAAAGCTTCTATTGGCAATGAGAGGAAAGTTCCCATTGGCACCAATGGATGCTTTCCAATGCCAATAGTAGCTTGGAGGGACAACTGTCAAAGCTGCTGCAGCAGGGAAAACATTTAAATTTTGTTCCCTCTCACTGCAGTCCCAATCCTGCATGGGAACCTCCACAGCTACATTTTTAAAAAATGATTCATGGAACTGTAAGTTTATCACCATATGTCAGTGATGGCCAAACTTGGTCCTCCAGCTGTTTTGTGACTACAACTCCCATCATCCCTAGCTGACAGGACTCTAAGTTTGACTCTAAGAGTTACATAGATAGAGATTATTTTTTAAAAAGTATTCTATAACTTGAAATGCATATATTTGTTTTATGCTTATATTTTCTTAAAATAGTTAACTGTTCTAAGCATCAGAAAGAGTGAGGCAGATAATACAATAAATAATCTTACTCCAAATCTCAGTGGGTTTATGTTGAATAAAGTCCTTTTGAGAATTGTGACTTCCCTCCTTTGCAAAGAGTAATTAGAGTTTTGATACAGAAGTTATTTGCCCCCCAAAATTCCAGCTTTGGTTGCTATCTACTCCAACCATCTATTTTGGTTGCATTGATCTCAGTTGTCCTGCTTGTTAAAAAATCAAATCAAATAGATAGACTCTAAGTTTACCTATGCTTGTGTTTTATAAACATGTTAAAAGTACATGTGCATCTACAACTTATTCCCGTTTGGGGATCAGATGCAGTATATATGTAATTTTAATATGATGATCTAACTATGTAACATTTTATGTTTTCTGTGGATTTAAGCTGCATTTTTATTTTATTTAAGCTGCATTTTTAAATTGATCTGTGTGAATGTCCAGTTTCTAAATGTTGGTTTGTCTTACTAGTCAGTCTCTATTTATGCTTGCCCTTTCCCTGCCCCTGAGTCCTCTGGCAGGTAGCATTTCTTTTCATTTAGTTTTAGGTTGAAGACATTAATAAACAGCATGGGACATTCCTGCTGTTTCCTACCTTCTCTAAACCACAAGAACAAGGGAGAACTGCTCAAGTGTGAGAGGGGATGTGAGCTTCTAATCCAACAACATGGATGAGCAAACTTGGTGCCTATAAGTAACCAATTGGAGCTTTTAAAAAAATAAAAATAAAATGCCAGTTTATTAGGAAAATCACAAGCAATATTTAACTTCTTACTTGTGTTTCAAAATGTTTGAGCAAAGCAATGTGAGACTTGGGACAGAGCATACTCATCCCCGCCTCAGCTGCGCCTTGGGAAAAGATTTCAGGGCTGCTTCCATGGAGGGCAAATTAAGCATAACCCTTGACTCTATTGAAACTAGCAAAAGTTTGTGATGAAAATAACAGTGGAAGACTGCTGGCTAAATGAGAGGACAGAACCAAAGCACTGCCAGCTAAAAACAGTCACAGTTCTGTTCCCTTCCCAAATTCAACTGAACACTCTTAAGAAGAAGAAAACTCTTCTGACCAGATCTCAGTATCTTCATTCATAATCATAAAAAGGCCTTGCTGTGATATTACAATGTGTAAATGTGCATATGTTAATTGATTAGCATTTAACATATTGAAATCAAAAAGTTAATCAGATAAAACCTTTTTAAGTTTGGTAACTACTCAGGAAATATTGTGAAGTCTGTTGCCCCTTGTTTCTAGGGACTCTTTCACACTTTATCTCTTAGATTTAGGCATCAAATTGGTACACTAGTAAGGGAGCGATGACTACACTCAAGCTTCTTCTTAATGGGTGAAATGGCATTTAGTGAATTCCTGGAAGAATTTCAAAGAGTCTACTTAACATGCTAATTGTCATGGCATCTTTGTCTCTTCAGTTGCAGACCACATAGTATTACATTGTAATTTTGCTGCATACCATACTTGCAAAAAGGGAGCGATTTTTACTCCTTTGACAGGGAGACAACCCACAAGTTCAAGTGTCTGTTCACTTTTAGGTGCGGTATCTAATATTTTAACAAGTACAACTTCTCTCTATTTCCTCCATTAAAAACAAACATACGATAATAATAATTTATTATTTATTCCCCACCCACCTGGCTGGGTTTCCGCCAGCCACTCTAGGTGGCTTCCAACAAAAGATTAAAAATACAAACAAACCCCACAACCTACTTACCTCATATGAACTTGCAGGTGTATGGGGTGCTTACACAGTTATTGGCTAGTCTTAAGATAATACGTAAAATGTAATTGCAGCTATAGCTGATGAATCATCCCACTTAGATTTTGTGAAACAGATTTTGTGAAACCACTTAGATTTTGTGAAACCTTAATTATTTGTTGGAAAACTGAGATGACCCATTACTAAATAGCTGTATGTATAAAATCTTCCTAAAAATGATTTACTCTCTGATTCTTAAAGTTCAATCAATAGCGGATGCAGTTATGGTTTAATGAAACATGCTGACAAACAGTAATTACTGAGGAAAATATTTGGCTCATCAAATATATATATAAAGTTTTAGCTCCCTTTGTTAGTATGTTACTGCAAGTGATGTGAGTGAGTGGGTGGGTGGGGAGGTAAGCTCTAGGAATAGCCTGGTGCTGAATTCATTGTCACCTTTGATGACAGTTTAGAATTTAGAGAGTTGATTTAAGGAAAATTGGCAAGGGGGAAGTAGAGAGCAAAGAATAAACTGGATCCAGTCTCTTTAAAGTTTTTGTTTACTGCCTGTCTAAGGCTTTGATAAAGCTCTGTCATGCCCTTATGCTGATTACCTTCATGTAGAACAAGAGGTATTGACTAATGAATGAATGATGTGCGGTCCTTAGCCCTTGCAGTGCTGCCTTTAAAGAGCATTGTCTTTAATGCACAGAAACTTCTCTCTCTCTCTTTACAATTCAGGCTTCTCTGCAGAATGTCAAGCAAGGATCGACACATTGATTCTAGCTGTTCGTCATATATCAAGACGGAACCATCGAGCCCCGCCTCCTTGACGGACAGCATCAATCACCACAGCCCTGGTGGCTCCTCTGACGCCAGTGGGAGCTACAGTTCAACCATGAATGGACATCAGAATGGGCTAGATTCGCCACCGCTCTATCCTTCTGCCCCAGGTCTTGGGGGTAATGGTCCTGTCAGGAAACGATATGATGACTGCTCCAGTACCATTGCTGAAGATTCACAAACCAAGTGTGAATACATGCTGAACTCAATGCCCAAAAGACTGTGTTTGGTGTGTGGTGATATTGCATCAGGGTACCACTATGGGGTGGCTTCGTGTGAGGCCTGCAAGGCTTTCTTCAAGAGGACAATTCAAGGTCAGTGCTTGACTACATTTCTCTGGTCCAAAGAAGCACAACTCCCCCTTCCTGCTCTTTTTTATTCCTGAAGTTGTTTTGTTACATTTTATTGTGTCCAGTCATCCTAATACCATGTTCCAGTGGAACCTGGAGGCAACTTTATAGGACTGAGGACTGCCTGATTTAATTCTCTCTACTTTTCTTTATTTTGACAGTGAAAGGGTAGGCAATTGCTTCTCCCACCCTCCTGTCTTAATAATAATAATAATAATAATAATAATAATAATAATAATAATTTATTATTTATACCCCGCCCATCTGGCTGGGCTTCCCCAGCCACTCTGGGCGGCTTCCAAAAGAATATTAAAATACATCAAACATTAAAAGCTTCCCTAAACAGGGCTGCCTTCAGATGTCTTCTAAAAGCCTGGTAGCTGTTGTTCTCTTTGACATCTGGTGGGAGGGTGTTCCACAGGGAGGGCGCCACTACTGAGAAGGCCCTCTGCCTGGTTCCCTGTAACTTAGCTTCTCGCAGTGAGGGAACCGCCAGAAGGCCCTCGGTGCTGGACCTCAGTGTCCGGGTAGAACGATGGGGGTGGAGACGCTCCTTCAGATATACTGGACCAAGGCCGTTTAGGGCTTTAAAGGTCAGCACCAACACTTTGAATTGTGCTCGGAAACGTACTGGGAGCCAATGTAGGTCTTTCAAGACTGGTGTTATGTGGTCTCTGCGGCCGCTCCCAGTCACCAGTCTAGCTGCCGCGTTCTGGATTAGTTGTAGTTTCCGGGTCACCTTCAAAGGTAGCCCCACGTAGAGCTCATTGCAGTAATCCAAGCGGGAGATAACCAGAGCATGCACCACTCTGGCGAGACAGTCCGCGGGTAGGTAGGGTCTCAGCCTGCGTACCAGATGGAGCTGGTAAACAGCTGCCCTGGACACAGATTTGACCTGTGCCTCCATGGACAGCTGTGAGTCCAAAATGACTCCCAGGCTGCGCACCTGGTCCTTCAGGGGCACAGTTACCCCATTCAGGACCAGGGAATCCTCCACACCTGCCCGCCTCCTGTCCCCCAAAAACAGTACTTCTGTCTTGTCAGGATTCAACCTCAATCTGTTAGCCGCCATCCAACCTCCAACCGCCTCCAGGCACTCACACAGGACCTTCACTGCCTTCACTGGTTCTGAATTGAAAGAGAGGTAGAGCTGGGTATCATCTGCATACTGATGAACACCCAGCCCAAATCCCCTGATGATCTCTCCCAGCGGCTTCATGTAGATGTTGAAAAGCATGGGGGAGAGGACAGAACCCTGAGGCACCCCACAAGTGAGAGCCCAGGGGTCTGAACACTCATTCCCCACCACCACTTTCTGAACACGGCCCAGGAGGAAGGAGCGGAACCACTGTATGACAGTGCCCCCAGCTCCCAGCCCCTCAAAACGGTCCAGAAGGATGTTATGGTCGATGGTATCAAACGCCGCTGAGAGATCCAGCAGAACTAGGAAACAGCTCTCACCTTTGTCCCTAGCCCGCCGGAGATCATCAACCAGTGCGACCAAGGCAGTTTCAGTCCCATGATGAGGCCTGAATCCCGACTGGAAGGGATCCAAATGTTCGGTTCTTCCAGGCATGCCTGGTCTTACCCACCTCCGAAAGTCAAGAAGCTTTTCAGAGCAGTATTCCATGCATTATCTCAGGGATGGGGAACCTGCGGCCCTCGAGATGTTGGTGAAATACAATTCCCATCATCCCCAATCCTTGGCCATGTTGACTGGGATGGAAAGTGGGAGTCCAATAGTATCTGGAAGGTCACACTCAGATTCCCAATCACTGCCTTGTCTTTTGCATTAGAAGCATGCCACACATTTTGAAGCACAAGGTGGTAAAGTTGGAGCTGATTTAAGGCATATTCTCCTTTATTGGCTTTGTTTCTATTTGTATTAAAAACTAAACCTAAACCAATATAGTGCTCCTTATCCCCAAAATAGGAGGTGTTGGATTCCAGAGTTAGAAGCCTTACTGCCAGGGTAATAGCCTGAGTTTGGTCTGTCTACGTCAGTTTTCACCTGTAACAACACCCCTCCCAACACTATTATTTATAGTAGCTACAAGGAAAGATCCCACAGCAGGACTACCTGCAAATGCAGGCTTCAGTCCACCTGCCCTATTGGCAACAATTAAACCAGTCTCCTCCTTCTGACAACTATTTGCATGGTTATAATTGAAGTGCTTTCCATGTTGCTAGATCAAAAGTTGCCTAGCAACTGGCCAGCCCTCAGCTTAGACAAAACTCCTCAGCTGTGTTGGGGCATCTGGCCCAGCTGTCAGGAAACCACTATTCTCGTGCCATTGACATTTGGAAGGGGATAGAAAAAACAGCATCACAATGAATTGTAATAGTAACAAAACACGTTTAATCAATTTGCTGAATGGCATGGGTGAAGGAAACGGGGAGCCAGGCATCTGTGTTTGGAGAGGCTGCAGACAAGGGATGAATATTACCTTGAATACCATGCGTGGAAAAGAATGTGGTCATGTGTAGCTGCAGGTTTTGTTTAGAGAAACAACTGAGTGAATAAGGGAAGCAGGGACACTTTCTGCATAAGTTTGACTTTCTTCACAAGTAAACTTAAACCCATGCCAAACTCTCATGAGAATGCAGGGACTTGCAATTCCCTAGGCCACACTTCCACATATATCCCCACCCTTTGATGTGCATCTTACTAATGTTTGGGTAGGCAACCTTTTTGGCTTTGCAGGCCAGATTCCTATTGGATCCTAGCATTGCCATCTAAATTTAACAGGTGGGTCAGGCTGCCCACCTATCATTCAGCTGACATCACAGTGACATCAAATGACTGGGTACTTTGAAGTCTTGACATTGGGACTTCAAAGCACCATTCAGGCGCTTTGTGCCCTGTGCAATACTTTAAAGCCTGAGGCTTCGGCTTTGCTGCTTATCAGCTGGTGGGTAGTAAAGCTGAAAGCTGCTTTTTGTAGGCATCAGTTGCATGAATGAGTTCCCTGTGGGGCCAGAGGTCTCCAAGCCCTTCTCTAAAGTGCCACAGTAGGGGTTTTGTTGTCTTTCCCCTCATTCTGTGAATTATAGTAACAGTTGACTGGACTGGCAAATTTGTGTGTATGTGAGAGAGGGTGAGGATGGGTGGAAGAGATATTATATAGGAAATGACAATATGAGCCTTTGACCAATATCATAGATGTAGCCAGGGGAGATGGAGTTTATTTATCTCTGTTGTCTCAACTGGTGAAGGCATCTTTCAAGTTGAAGACAGTACAATTGCAGTGTTGTACCTAGAGATTGTATAGGTGCTAGAGCCTGTCACTGCTATTCTCATGCAAGGAAGGATTAAGCAGAGGTTAGTGGTTGTCCAGGGCTGACATTAGGCAGAACCTAAGAAGATGTCTTATAAGTCACATCAGTAGTCTATCAGCTCTGTGTTTTCTGCACTCCAGTTTCAAATAGAAGTCTTTCATAGCTCTATCTTGCAATATCAGGAGCTGTATTGAACCTGGTACCTTTTTGCATTCAAAGCATAAGCTCTGTGGGAGCCCCTATTGTTATGATGTTTACATCCCGTAGGTATAAGTGATTTAGCTCCTTGCTGCATTCCTAAGTTTGTAAAAGGTTTCCTTAGCTGCTATAAAATTCTGTGGCATTAGCTGGTATGCTCCTGCACAAAGAACATAGCAAAACTCCATACAGTCAATTCTCCATCTGCTCTGGTATCTATAGCATAGACTTTCACCCTCAAAACCTTGATCACAGTTCCTATCTTCTCTGAGCAAACCATCCAGTCAATTTCCCCACCCACAACCCAGTGCCTACTTAGGGCAAAGCTCAGTTTGCCTTATATGCCCTCTGGGCACCTCTGCCAGGTGGGATCTCAGCCTAAGGGTGAGTAGCTGATCCATAAGCCAGTGGAGTCCTGCTTCTGGACTAGGAGGGAAGGAGAGGTGGGCAGCAGTTTACCTGACCAGCCAAAATCTTTGCCATTCACTTCTGTTTGCATGCTTTTAACTCACATTTTCTCTTTTGCCTTAAAAACTGTACCACACATACATACTTACTCCTTGAAGAAGAAGAATCAATGCTGGTGGTTGGGAAAACTTCACCTATCAACTCTTTTAATCTATTACCACTATTGCTGCTGTTGCTCCAAGACAGGAGATTTTTTTTCCCTTGAAAAAACCCCAACATGCTCTTAAGAGTATGTACATGCAGTAGCATTAGACCAGGCCTCCCCAAACTGGGCCCTCCAGCTGTTTTGGGACTACAACTCCCATCATCCCTAGCTAACAGGACCAGTGGTCAGGGAATCTGGAAAAACACATTTTGTGAAATTGGCAAGAATTTTATTCTAGGTCTCACAGTATTAACTAGTGTGGGAAGTACCCCAAGAGAGTTTGACCCCTATCAAATGTTAAAGATGATAAGCCAGTGACTGATTCTTGTACAACTCCATTATAAAATATAGAATATTTCCCAAGGAATAGGGGAACTGGAGTTTCATTATTTGCTAACAAACCAAGCAACTTTATTTTGTTTTGTTACATCTTTAGATACAATAATGCTGTGTAGATGCCCCCCTGAATCTAGTGAATGCTAAAGAACTTTATCCATGGACACCAGCAGACTTATAAGTAATATGCCCTAACTCAGCAGCACCAAATTAGAAGTGAGTCTATTGTGATAAAACCTGGAAGGTTTTCAAGGTCCACTAGTGATTGCAGCAGTTTATTCCAGAGATAAACTGATAAGTGAACAAATAGTGTTGGCAAATTTCACAAAAATTAATGGACAGACTTAGACTCACTGTTCCTTTCAGTAATCATGGGGTGCGGTGGGGAGTATGTCTGGCCTGTGTTGAAACAGTTGTTACTGGTTGCTTTGTTCTCTGGAGTTGAATAGTTAGATCTTTTATGAATGGTGCCATTTTTATCTGTTGCAGAACCAATTTGATCTACAAACCTATGAACACTGTATGATAAATATGATATATCTTCAATTGGGAGGGTAGTAAACAAAGATAGGACCAGTTATGTAAATTCAGATAAGCGTTCTTTTGAAATGAAAACTGTAACGTTTACTTCCTGGCTCCACACAAATTCAGCACCTTCCAAAGTGTGTGTTTACCTAACTCTGAGCTAATGCCATCCTTAGCAAATCCAGACGATCTAAAAAATAACTAATTGAGTTGTTTGATCCTATAAGCATTTTTACGTAGCCCTAAGAGAGTGGTTTTTAAATAATAGAGGCCTTGGCTTACCAAATTACATGGACCTTGGCTTCAGTGCAAAGATGGCATACCTGCAGTGAACCTGACACAGTGTCACCTGAATCCATCATTACCTGATTAAATCATTCACCTTCTTTATATAAGTAAAGCCTTTATATCAGCATTTCCTTCCAAGAATGTTTCAAGCAGGCAATGATGGATCTATTTCACCTGCCTCACGCTATTTCTTGAAATTGATTACCCAACTGAACACTGAAGTAGTTCTCTTCTACCCAAACTTTTAAGTTTTCTGGATTGCTATTATGTGGGTGCACAAAACAACTATGGCTTCTGCCTTATTCCACTTATCTGGGAGTAAGCCTCATTGAAGTAAGTGGGATTTACTCTTGGGAAGTAAATGCATGGAGAGCATTGTACTGCAAGTCACTCATCTAACTAGATTCAAAGTCTTGCAGATGTGATATGGTTGTGCCTTAGGGCAAAATTACATCAGACCAACAGATAGAGGGGGATGTGGGTGGCACTGTGGGTTAAACCACAGAGCCTAGGACTTGCTGATCAGAAGGTTGGCGGTTCGAATCCCCGCCACCGAGTGAGCTCCCATACTCAGTCCCTGCTCCTGCCAACCTAGCAGTTCAAAGTGCAAGTAGATAAATAGGTAACGCTCCAGCGGGAAGGTAAACGGCATTTCCGTGTGCTGCTCTGGTACGCCAGAAGCGGCTTAGTCATGCTGGCCACATGATCCGGAAGCTGTACAACGGCTCCCTCGGCCAATAAAGCGAGATGAGCGCTGCAACCCCAGAGTCGGTCACGACTGGACCTAATGGTCAGGGGTCCCTTTACCTTAACAGATAGAGGTAACGGACCCCTGACAGTTAAGTCCAGCCACAAACGACTCTGGGGTTGCGGCACTCATCTCACTTTACTGGCCAAGGGAGCCAACGTTTGTCTCCATACAGTTTTTCCGGGTCATGTGGCCAGCATGACTAAGCCACTTCTGGTGAAACCAGAGCAGTGCACGGAAATGCCGTTTACCTTCCCTCCGGAGCGATACCTATTTATCTATTTGTACTTTCTGGGGTGATTTCGAACTGCTAGGTTGGCAGGAGCTGGGACCAACAGATACCTGAATATATTTACCTTAAGTTTTTTGGGCAAATAGCAGTCATGGTGTGTGGAGGCGTTCCAAACTGGGAGGCCTTTTTAATCCCTTCTTCCTGCACAGTTTCCACAATTAAAATATCCCCTCTCCATGGCTGCTATTTACCAAAATTATGTGAAACAGGAGATCTAGTATCTCATCTAATTTAGCCCTCATAGCCCTCCTTGATTTGGAGTCAAGGAGAGGGGAGGTGATCCTTCATTTAATTCTGATTGATGCCCAGGATATGGTATGAGATGTTAAGTGCTGTTGAATTAATCAGAAACCCAGAATGTCCAGCATGGCTGCATTTGATTTCAAAAGAAGAAACTTTTGACAAATGAAAGGAAAGAGAAAAAGAGAGTAATTTTTTCAGTGTGCTCAGAAGTTATTTTGAATATACTAAATAGATGATCAGATAAAATATATATGTACAAACAACTCCAAGGAGATGTCAGCTTAATAAATGAGCAGGGAAAGATATAAAAGGTAAGGAAGCTGCGCTTTAAAAGCCTTGGTCAGATGGGTAAATAAAGGGGCCACAAACTCTGCCAAAAACAAACCTAAGAAAAAGCCAAGCAAATAAATACATATAAATAAATAAATAAAACAAATAAGTGTACTTACTTATGAAGTGTACTGCATACACTTTTGATAGCCCCACAACAAAAAGGATATAATGGAGATGGAAATCATGCTGAAAAATGATGGCCAGAATGATTCAATAATTCCATATGGAAATAGGGGAAAGCATTTGAAGTGTTTAATTTAGATTACTGGTTTAGGGTTGGAGAGAGACAGCATAGAGCAGGTGTGAGAAGTCCTCCCTGCCCCTTGAAATCTGCATTTCCTGCGGAAAGTGATCAATGCCTGTATACCACTGATGGGCAGAGCTAAGGACTAAAGAGGAATGGAAGGAAAAGAGTTCTTCAGCAGAACTCTGCAGCCAGACACCTGGAGATCTCCAAGTTCCAGATTCTGAAGACTTGTGTTCCATATTTGGACCATAATCTGGAGGTTCCCCATTCCTGCCATTGTTTGTTTTGTTAGATTAGTAATAACATGGGGATATATGTTGCCCTCTAGCTTCATAATGCTTGAATATGAGGGTCACTGGTGAAATTGTTGGCAGTAGATTCAGGACAGACAAAAGAAAATACTTTCACAATGTATAATTTAACTGATGGAATTACTGCCATAAGATGCCAGACGACTAAAATTATCCTTAGGTAACATTAAACAGGCATCAGAAAATTTATGGAAGATAGGTCTATTGCATAGATATTGGCTAACAAGCTGGGACATCCATCATTTATTTATTTGTTTCGTCAACTTACTATAGACGGCTTACTATATATAAATATATTGAGCTGACTTACAGTGATGAGTCAAAGACTCGAAAAGACCAAAGAGCCAAGAGGTCTAAAAGAGCTCTTTTATCTTTATATACAGATAATATAAATAACCAGCAAATAAAGTCATCATAACTAAAGGACAACACCTGGACTGTAAAATACTGAAAATAATAACCAGTACAAGCCAGCAGTTGATAGTCAGGAAATTCTCAGAAAAAAAGATACATTTATTTTTTTTAGAAAGTAGCTGAGACATGCTGTGGATGGAGCCTCCCGAACAGTAGGGGGTGACAACATTCTAGAGAACAAAGAAGGCCCACTTCTATATTGCCACTAGATGGCAATCTGTGAGTCACGGTTCATCCCCTGGAGTCTCTTCCAATCTCACTGACTGCATTTGCCTATATTGGGAAGGCAATCCGCTAATTACTTGGTCCCAAGCTTATTGTTGTTTTTGAATTATGGTGCTGGAGGAGACTCTTGAGAGTCCCATGGACTGCAAGAAGATCAAACCTATCCATTCTTAAGGAAATCAGCCCTGAGTGCTCACTGGAAGGACAGATCATGAAGCTGAGGCTCCAGTACTTTGGCCACCTCATGAGAAGAGAAGACTCCCTGGAAGACACCCTGACGTTGGGACAGATTCAGGGCCCAAGGAGAAGGGGACGACAGAGGACGAGATGGTTGGACAGTGTTCTCGAAGCTACCAGCATAAGTTTGACCAAACTGTGGGAGGCAGTGGAAGACAGGAGTACCTGGCGTGCTCTGGTCCATGGGGTCACGAAGAGTCGGACATGACAAAACAACAACAACAACAAGCTTAGGATGCAGTATTCTCCTGTATCCCAGTTGTGACTAAACAACAACAATGAGCTTAGGATGCAGTATTCTCCTATATCCCAGTTGCTGAAGGTCGTAGAGCAGGAAAAGGCTGTTGCCATCGTGCCCTGCTTATGAGCTTTCTGGAGGGATCTGGCTAAGCCAGTGTTGGAGGCAGGCTGGTGGACTAGATTGGTCTGATCCTGAAGGAACCTTATGTGATATTTTGTACAAGCCACAAGGATAGTCTTCCTGTGTATATTGAACCTATTATTGCTGTTGTGATTGCACAGAGTAATCTGATTGTGCAGGAGTCTATGTTATGCCCACATTATTTCTCCAGCGGTTGCCTGCTACCTTGTTTATACAAAGGCAAATGGCTGCATTGCTTGTCCAGCACTATTTTTTTCTAGCGTTTGAGATCGCCAAATCTGTCTCATAAGTTTAATTTTCTTTGGTATTTTTCTGCTGTCCTTCTCATGTCTATAGCACACATCTCTACACACTATACATAGAGAAGGAGTACCGTGCTATGAGTGCTGGATCAACTTGCATGGATATCGGCCAAAGAATAAAATTTGGCTGGAACATACTTTGTTTGGTCATGCAGAAAGGCCTCTGTGATTACTGGGCAATAGCACAAGAGTGTAGCTTGTGCCTGGCCCTTTAAAGCCAATGAGAAACATTGGAAAGAAGAAGCATGGCTTATTAATAGCACAGAAGACAGTAGCCCTGGTCAGTGCCATTATTATTATTAGAGCTGTGACTGCTTTGAACTTTGATTTTGTTACATGCACAGCTGGCCTGCAGAATTCAAATCAGAAGCCATGCATCTGTAGTCTTAGTCAATAAATAAAATTAATAACCACCTCACTGACCCTTGGAAGTTTTTGTCATCGGTGAAAAGCTTACAGCAGCCCCAGCAGATGGTTATCTAGCCTTTGCATGAACACCTTAGGTGAGGGAAATCACACTACCCCGCTAGGTATTTACTTTCATTGTCTAATTACTCTTGCCATTCTGGTAATGTTTAACTAAAATCTACCCTCCTGTAACTTAACTGTAGCCCTGGCTTCTGGGGCATCAGAAAGCAAGTCTTTAGCTTCCTCTGTGCGATGGCCCTTTAGATATTTGAAAAGTGTTATCACATTCTCCCCTTATTCTTCTCTAAACAGTGTTTCACACAGTTGTACCTTGGATCCCGTACGCCTTGGTACTCGTCTGTTTTGGCTCGTGAACGGCACAAACCCTCACGAAAGTGAGTGTTCCGGTTTGCGAACGTTTTTTCAAACTCGAACATCCGACGGGGCTTCTGCAGCTTCCGATTGGCTGCATGAGCTTCCTGCAGCCAATCGGAATCCACGCCTTGGTTTTGGAAGTTGAACGGACTTCTGGAATGGATTCCGTTCGACTTCCAAGGTACCATTGTACTTATATTTTGATACATTGCTCATAAACTCTTTCACCTTAGTCACTCTCTTTCAAGGCTGCTTTCTTCCTAACAACCTGGTTTAAGTTGAACTTGTACCCAGCTTCCATTCTTCATTGCAAAAGCCTTTTAAAAAAAGCATGTCAGAAAACCAACATGGAATTTTTACATATACCATAATTCATTTTCACCACTTCCATTGCTGGAGGCTTAACTTAAACTTTCAGTGGTCATGTCCTTGAACAGACCAAAAACTTTCTGTATTTAGAACTTACCTTCCACTATACAAAGTCCTGGAACACCCATTGGCTGTTTACTTCCCTCAGAGCACCCTCAGACTATGCACCTGCTATTTATGGAAGAGTGCAATCCCATCCAGAACATGATTTCTAATTTCTAGACCCAGATGTCACCTACCCACAGTGTCACAACTCAAGCATCATCAACTCACGTTTGCCTCCCCTTCTTTGATTTTGTGTGTGTCCAGTTTTTAATAGGGACTAATTTCATTTGTAGAACCATATGTCATTTTCCTTTGTCCCTCTTAAGAAAATAAAACCATTGCTTGAAATTTCACAAAAACACTAAAAATAAGCATTCCTGGGTATGTGGAGCAAGAACAGAAACTCTAATCTGACACAGATCGCATTGCATTTTCACAACACAGGGCTTTGTCTTAGTGAATATATTGTTATTGTAAGATGTAACACTACATTATTCACGTCTTAAGTGCCAAACTGTAAAAGTCCATCGTGCCACTGAAAGGAAGATACAAATTGTGCCCTGGCACTCTGTTATTCTCTCAGTCAGCTAGATGCAAGAGTATAAAATTGTCAGTGAAAAAATTATATCGCCTCCAAACTAATTGCACAAAAGACTTTTTAAAATAAGTAACCAGTGTGCAGGGCTCTCTGAAAGTCAGCCAGAAGAGATTATAAACTGCTCTATCATTCTTGACAGCTCTAGTAAAAGCCTTAAGCTGCCCAGCTGATTTTGTTCCTTGTGTAAAGTAGGTTCATTCAAGTTTGCACCATATACAGGTTTGCCCTCATTTAGTGTGTCTAGTTACGGAAATATTTATTTTTATTTATGTCATAAAATTTATATAACGCCTGATTGCAAAAAAAACCCCCACCTCAAAGTAGCTTACAAGAAGAATAAAACAATGAAATTATCATTAAAAAAACAAACCCAGCTAGAAGCAGCTATTTAAAATGTTCAAAAATTAATTAAAATCAACAGTAAGCTAAAAACTAGATTAAAGCACATGCCAACATTCTACATTCTAGATTTGTCCAGACAGAAACATTAGTAGGTGCCAAAAAGAGTGTATTGTTCTTCTTGACAGCCTGTAACATTTGTATACATCTTAGTCTACATATCTATGGAGAGAAAACTTATAGGCAGGTTTTCTGGAAGTTCTTCAAAGACATTTTGATGTCTCTATAGCAGGGCTGATTAACTTGTGAGCCTCCAGATACTTGTCTGATTACCAGCTATCCTCAGCCAAGGCCAGCATAACCAGTAGCTGGGGATGGTGGGTGTTATAGCCTAACAAAAATCCTGAGGACCACAGGTTAGCCATCCCTGTTCTACAGTTTGTAATAAACTAAAGAAGAACAAGACAATAAAAGAAACCTTAGATATTCAGGGTACATGAAATTTGAACTCTTATTTAAATCTATGTAATAGTGTAATGGATGCATGGGACAGCACAATTTTAGTATAACATTCTTTTTCATTTTTAAGACAAGTACAAAAAATGAAATAGGACTTTCAAGGGCATTTTATTTGTGCATGCATGGACCTATGTTAGCAGATAATCTACTTCAGCATCTATGAAACAATGGGGCCTTGATCCATGCTTAAAGCTTTTAAAAACTGGTCATAATTGGGAAATGTTGGAAAATTTGGAATAGTAGTTCAGTATAGATCAACAGAACCACATATTTAAGAATGCATTCATCATGCTAGTTTTATTTTACCCCTGTTTGGAAGGATCAGTTTTCTACAGTGACATTGTGGTAGCAATTCATATTTATTAAATTCTAAATGTAAAAAGGTAAAGGTACCCCTGCCCGTACGGGCCAGTCGTGTCCGACACTAGGGTTGCGTGCTCATCTCGCTCTAGAGGCCGTGAGCCGGCGCTGTCCAAAGACACTTCCGGGTCACATGACCAGCGTGACGAAGCTGCAGCTGGCAAGCCAGCACCAGCACAGCACACGGAAATGCTGTTACCTTCCCGCTATAAAGCGGTACCTATTTATCTATTTGCACTTAAGAGTGCTTTCGAACTGCTAGGTGGGCAGGAGCTGAGACCGAATGACGGGAGCTCACCCCGCCACGGGGATTCGAACCGCCGACCATACGATCGGCAAGTCCTAGGCACTGAGGTTTTACCCACAGCGCCACCCGCGTCCCAGATTCTAAATGTATTCTAAATGTATATATTACTTATTTGGACAAAAGACCTCCAAGCTGTTTTCAACAGACAGCCTAAAATATTCATTTAAAACACCAATTAGAAAAATAAAAACATTGATCTGTCCCCCCCCCCCCAGTTCCCTAGAAGTCCAGACTACAGGCCACTGTGGGTTAATTTGTTGAGGTTTGTTTTTCTTGCATTGGCCTGTGAGATGCATCTTTGTAAAAAATAAAATAAAATAAGAAAACTGGGATCCACATGGGTTGACAAAACAGAAATGTAAGTGAGAATTGCACTATGTGAAATGGTTACATTATACCAGAAAATGGGGAATGGAGCCCAGCCCACCATGTGGCTTTTGGCCAAGCATCAGCACAAATAGAAATACCACTTACATACTTGTCAAATATGAAGTTGGTTTCTTTTCCCTGATACCAGTACATAATCACCTCCATACATCTTCTGGCTCAGGGAAGTTTAGGAAATGACTGGCACCTGATATTCAGCTGGAACTTCAGGCTGCATCTAATCTTTTATGCCGTGTTCATTGTTGCTACCACCTGTTGATATACATCAAAGCAGTTGAATTTCTAACTGGGCACTTCTTGATTTTCCTGTGCCTGTAATGTGAATGTAAAATATATGTTGCTTAGAACAGATGTTTAATTTAAAAATAGCTCTGTGGCACTATTTATTCTTCATTAGCAACAGTTGCACATGCACACAATAGAGAGAAGTTCAAAGGCGCATTTTGTTGTTGTGTGAAAATGTGCTTGAGACAGTATCACATGCCAAAATAGGCAAATCAGGATTGTTCCCTGACTTGAAAAGAAATGGCTACACTCACCCTATGTAAACACACTCTGTTAACGACTGGTTTTTCATATAAACCTAGGGCCAAACTACCTTTCAAGCATACCTTTATCAGCCATGCCAAGGTTTTTATAAGAATTAACATGAAGTGTTAACCTGATTTTGATCACGATCATGGCAGGGTAGGAAAGGATTAAATCCTCCCTCTCTGCATGTTGTAGTTCCAGTGAAAATCATATTTAGCTTGGTCCTTTCAATATATGCTAGATTATATGCTCAGGATTGTGGGTACTTGATTTCATCTTGAGTCAGGCATGCCATAAGCTGCACAGTAACCTAAACGTATGTGCAGTGTTTCACATGATGGAACCACAAAATCTGCTGCAGGCAGACAAAACAGTGAAGTTCATATTTGGGGAAAGGAAAGCTTTGCCCCACATGTTAGATTGCTGGGGGGGGGGAGTATATTCCACATTATATAGGATCCTTAACATGTTTTCTCTAAAGTATACCCTATTGATTTTGATGGATTTAATGTTCAAGGAAGTAGATTTAGAATTACAGCCTTGCTTTAACTTCCAGTGTACCATTCAGTTATAATTTGTATGTGAAAAGTGTGTTCTCCCACCCTCCCAATAACCACAGGATCCAACAGTGTGGTGGTAGTGGTGGGGCTACGTGTATCAAGATGCAAGAAGCTTTTCATCCCTTCATCCTCTTCTGGCAAATTCATTGAATTGTTGTGCTCCTCCAGGCGGCTGTGTATTCCACTTCTATAGTGGATTCGGCTGACATACACAGACCAGATAAGATGGTGCAAAAAATTTCAATTCCCAGCCCCACCCCAATATGTGTTGAGTTAAAATACTAATTTAGTGCACTGTTTCTGCTGAGCATTTAAATTTTATGGCATGTGGGGCTCTCTTACCACAGATATATAACTATTTTGTAGCATCAGTGGCATGCATAGTATTATTCTTTGTTGAGTTAGCAGTTGCAAAGCATTTGAATCTTTGTACAATCCTGCAATCCGCTAATGTGATATTTAATGAGGAGACATCAGTCTGGAGAAAGGTAGTCAATATAAATCAGTGTTTACAAAGTGTGATTAACTCTGAAATATTTCATCACTGCTGTGGTCCCAGGCAGACTCTATGCTAATTACGAGAATCTGTGCATGTTTCAGGGGACTTCCGTGGACTCTGAGTGCAGCAAACATGGAGCAGCAAAATTGCAATTATGCCTGGACTGTCTCTGATGACAATTTATGCATTTGGTGTGATGACCTCCCACTTCCCAAGAGAGCAATAAACAGAATGCATTTTCATTAAGATACTAATGCACTTAATCACAGGGGGAAAGGGTTAGAAAGTAACAAAATACCTTTAAAGAGAGATGGGGCAGCGCTGATGAGGGGAGACGTTTTTATTCTTCCCCTGAAGTACTAACATCACAAACAGCATCCTTCTGAGTGTGACTGTGAATTTCAGGTTATGTACAAATACAGCAAACAGCTGAGCTTATACTACAAATATTGCATTGGGCAAGTTAAGAAAAAGAATCCTGCTAGATCCATCAAGCCTAGTACTGTATCTGTTTCCTACACTGGCCTATGTGATGCCTCCAGGAAACAGAGCATTATTTTGTTTAACTCTGTTATTATTTATTTATTTATTCATGTTGTTGTTGTTGTTGTGCCCCATGGAACACTCTCCAGTGAGGCCTGCTGGGCACCAACTCTTATTATATCTTTGGTTGTAAGTTGCTTTGAGGGGGGAAATTTTTTTTTGGCTCCTAGTTAAAACCATTCTCTTCTCATAAGCATCTGATGTAATATGCTGCTATGTAATATGCTAATATATGATGTGGTGGCTTCTTTCAGAAGCTGCTAATATTAATGTTTTCTTTTTGGAGGTCAGTTTGGTTTTGGTTGTGTTAATTATTTATGTCTTTTTATATATTTATGCTTTAAATTTGCTGTATGTCATCTAGAGATTGGTGTTAGGGGAATAAAAAAACAAAAGTACACCTTTAGCAATAAAGACACCTTTTTGGCAATATCTATGCTTCTATGACAAGAACTTGATCGCTAATAATCCTCAATGGTTTCCTCTCTTTTTTCTTCAACCTGAACGCCACAGGTAACATAGAATACAGCTGCCCAGCAACAAATGAATGTGAAATTACAAAACGCAGACGCAAGTCCTGCCAAGCCTGTCGTTTTATGAAGTGTCTAAAAGTTGGCATGCTGAAAGAAGGTAAGGTGGATTGCGTCTTAAGTACTTGTTTAAATAGTTGTGAGCTGACCTGAATGCTGCTCGGATTTCAGAAGGCCAGGAGATACATTTGCTTTTTGTAGAAATAACAAAAACAAAGCAAAGCAATTTATCTTCCCAAACAATGCTGAGAACTGCAGTCCAGTTCATGCACAACAGTCAGTCGGTGTGATCCTCACCAAGCGTGGGACCTACTCCTGAAAATGCTCTGGGGTTTGTACTGCAGCAAAGTACAAATCCAGTATAAGAGAACTAGAAATTGGAAGCAGAACTAAATAGAGCCAGCACTACTTATTTCCCTCTAATACAAATACCTTCTTGAAACACTAATCGCCTAAAAGTCTGGAACGAACTGGCCAGATGGTATTCCTTAGAGGAGGAGTTCTAAAGGGCAGTGCCACTGTGGAAAAAGTCCTAGAAAAGCAATGTGCTGAATCTCCAGGAGTTGTCATGATTGTAAGGGGAAATATGTAGGAAAAGACATTCCTTTAAGCACCCAGGACGCAAACCATTTAGGGTTTTAGGATCAGAACTAGCTATTCGAATTAAAATTGCAGGTGTGTCACAATAGAACAAAACTGTTTTCTTTTGTTTGTTGTTCTACTTTATTTTTGAGGTTTGTTTGTGCTCATCTTCTATCAGAGATGCATCCGGGTCTCAGTGTGTGCCATAAATTTCTGCTCTTATCCAGTGAAATCAATATCAAGCTGTCCCAATAAAGAATGCTGTGTGTTGAGCAGTTGCTTTAAGGTGCAGTTTGCAGTGAAAAATAATTTGATTTTCAGTTTAGAAAGTGAAACTCACACTTTTTACTGCACATAATCAGTTTCCCCTCAACAGCTGCTCCAGAAAGAATATGGACTGACAGAGATGGCAGAAAAAATTAGGCCTATCACACACCTACAGACATATTCTTATTGGATTATACTTACTAAGAATAAACCTCATACTGTGTGTGGTTGCTTTGGCAGACGCTATGATCATGTGAGCCAAAGCCTGCTGCCTTTAGTCTTACTCCGGAAAAAATCCTGACTAATTCAGTGGATTTTGCTTCACTAAGAGATACAGGATTTGCCTTTTTTATTCAGAACTGGATAGGGCTTCATCTGTGTGGAACACCTAATTTGTTTCATACTACAAAATTGTATTACGAAAACCTTAATGGAAGTGTTAGATGAACATGAAAAAACATACTTGAATATGAGTTCTTTTCAAACAGACTGCACTGTTCAGCATACTTGGCCAGCTGGAATAGAAAACCATTGTTAGGGCTGACTCACAGTACCATTTAACGTGATGCTATTGTTTTTGCCACCATGTAGTGAAATGATTTTAAATGAACCAAAGTTCCCCATGACATCCAAACACAGGAGCTATTTAAACTATGGTTAGTGTGAACAAGCCATAATATGAAAGCACAGATTGATTATGGGGAACTGTGGTTAGTTTAAAATTAAAAGCGGAAGTCTTTATCTCCTTTTCCCAGTGTGAAAAAAGAGAAGAATGGAAAGTGGAGCAAGCGTACCCCAGCTCATTCTCATAGCAGGAAACAGTACTTTCCCATTACATCTGAATTGAGGCAATGTCTTTCTGAAAGTAAATAAAAATGAAAGAGTTATTCATAATCTTTAGAAAAACCGAGTACTTGAGGGTAGTCTTCACACTTTCCATTTGCTACCAGTAGCATTAAAAATCAGAATAATAAATTTTGAAGGCAAACTTTTCTGGATTTGCACATTATGAGATAATTGGCCTTTGACGTGGGTGGTGCTGTGGGTTAAACCACAGAGCCCAGGACTTGCCGATCAGAAGGTCAGAGGTTTGAATCCCTGCGACAGGGTGAGCTCCCGTTGCTCGGTCCCTGCTCCTGCCAACCTAGCAGTTCGAAAGCACGTCAAAGTGCAAGTAGATAAATAGGTACTGCTCTGGCGGGAAGGTGAACGGCGTTTCTGTGCGCTGCTCTGGTTTGCCAGAAGCGGCTTAGTCATGCTGGCCACATGACCCGGAAGCTGTACGCGGCTCCCTCAGCCAATAAAGTGAGATGAGCGTTGCAACCCGGGAGTCGGCCACGACTGGACCTAATGGTTAAGCATGTGTTTGATACATCAATATTATGCTCATGAGAAATGCTAGAAGTTAAGAACAGACTAGAGACCAGGGCTGTGTATCACATCAGGTTGAGAACATGCAGCGGTGCCCACCTTTGCTAACGTGACCGTACTATGATTCTTAGGGGCCAATTTCAGAGGCTAACAGGAGGTGTCACCCTTTTTCACTCCTTGGCTCCACTGTTCAGTCTGCTCAGGTTCTTGTGGTTCTTGTTTATATCTCAAGACACATCACACAGCTCAATGTGTTTTTGACACTATTCTTTTTCACTACTACTAGAATGCTGATGTGTGGATTTTTATTTAAGATCTGTGAAATAAAGCCAGTCTCTATGGGGGGGGGGTTAGGTGAAGTTTATCATTTCTATAAAAATGTTGGTTACACTGGACTTACACAGGATTGACTCACTGTGTCTCCAATGTGTTTTTAATGTATAGACCAAAGATTTTAATCCCATGCAGCATGTCAGATATCATGCTGGATGAAAGCTATTCAAAGGTAAACCTGCTCAATTCAATTACCAGTAAGTAATAAAATTTACTGTTACATCCGCCACATTGGCTGCATCAGTTGTTACAAGCTGATGGCACAGTGTGACTAAAAACTGACAGCCTAAATCTATTTACTTTCTTTTTTTAAAAAAGAAAGTAACTATAATACCTGAAATAAAATCAAATTTCAGCAGCTTTGATGGAAACCTCTCTCTTCTTGAACTTTACTTGAGAACAACATTCACTGTGCTTCTTATGTAAACTTTTGCATTAAAGCAATTGGGAATTAGTCGTAACAGAAAAAGAGCCCTGGTGAATTGGACCAAAGCCAGCATACTGCTTTCCATGCCCAGCAAGATACCACTTTGAAATGCCATATACTTGGGAAACACTTTTGACCTTTCCATTACAAAATTCCCACTGCAGAATGAAGTCATATGTGTGAGAGTACCTTTCTGACTATATATAATATAGTGTGGAATGCAGCTACTGGGCTCCTCAAAGGATCATCCTACAATGCAGCACCTCTTTTGTGGTTGCCAACATGCTACCTAATCCAGTTGAAGGTTTTACTTCTAGCTTTTAAGATTATTTGAAATAATGCCTTCTTTCACATGAACCTGCTCATTTATTAAGCTCTTTGATGGTTCCATGGCCTGCTTTGGTCTATCTAGCGATAACCACATTCTTAAAATAGCAAAATAGCACCTATAGTATGGAACAGTCTCCTCCCACCAGAGAGCCTGCAAGCATCTTCAGTGATGTATTTTTGCAGGGAATTAAAAACCTTTTTTGTTTTTGTTCTCCCAAGCCTTTACAGGACCTTAATTCTTCCATGCAGTGATTCCCTTTTTATTTATGTATTTAGTTTACTACTTTGTGGTATATAAGATAATAAGATAATTTATTATTTATACCCCGCCCATCTGGCTGGGTTTCCCCAGCCACTCTGGGCTGCTCCCAATCGAATATTAAAAACACAATACAGCATTAAACATTAAAAACTTCCCTAAACAGGGCTGCCTTCAGATGTTTTTTAAAAGTAGGATACTTGCTTATTTCCTTGACATCTGATGGAACGGCATTCCACAGGGCAGGCGCCACTACCGAGAAGGCCCTCTGCCTGGTTCCCTGTAACCTCACTTCTCACAGTGAGGGAACTGCCAGAAGGCCCTCAGCGCTGGATCTCATTTATTAAATGTGTATTTTGGTATGGTTGATTGTATAGTTGTCCACTGCTTTGATACATAATGTGAAAAGTGAAAAGTGGTGTATAAACCACTTTTAATAAATAAACTATAGAAATAGACATTGCTTATAGATATAGCTTCGGGTGGAACCCACAACTAACTGTTGAAATGAGGAGTGTTCCTATTAAGGGTGCCAGCCAGCCATATCACCTTCCAGGATACTTCATTCAGTTCCATTTATCCACCACCACCTGTTATTTTCCTTGTAGCAGTCAGCTAGCATTCTGTGGCCACCGAGCATGCTCAGTTCTCATTTGACTGTTTGGAGGTTCTTCCCTTCCTTGGTTTGCTTTTCTAAAGGTTTTTTGTTCTTCTGCAAACCTTGGGGTTTCCCTAGAATTACTGTGTTGGTGATGCTATTTTGGCTACGCAAGGATCACCATTTGGAGAATGAGTTTGATATTGGTAAGATATAAGCCAATATACATGTCTAGGGCAAAATCACACTCTTTTATCTCACACTTTCTCTAAGGCGTTTGTGGGATATTTATTTATTCAGTTATGTATTTTTCCAAACCAGTCCTGTGGGTTCTCTGGGTGGTAAACGATAAAGCAATAAAATACAGCAATAAAATGCAACCACTGAAATCTAAACACTGAGCACAGCAAGCAGACATCAGCCTATATAGCTAAATAAAAGCATACAAATATTATTACCAACCCCAGACAGAAAATGTCTTGTGGGCAAAAGAGTCCTCACCAGCTACCTAACATAGCCCCCAAAACTGGCTACTTGGAGCTCCTTAAGAAATTATGATGTTTGCCCCTCCAGGGTTTCTGTAATCTATTCTGACAACTCTATTTGACAGAGTGCTCAGCAGAAATGAGAGGCAAAAGGTTGAAGGGGAGGGGCAGAGGAACAAAAGAAGAGAAAAAACAATGACACAATATTTGTGCCAAGAGTCATCAACTTCAGTGTCCGTATACAAATGAGAGAGTAACCTGTAGTTATTGGGACATAACAGGTGTTTGCTTTGCATCTCAGAACACTTTTCCTTCTAGATGGAGTCAGTTTGTTTCGTTATTTAATGAACGTGTGTACTGCCCTTCAACCAATTGGTTCCCAGCATAATTAACAATATAAACATTAATATGCAAGCAGGCTCCTCATGGAGGGGGGGTCCATAAATGACACACCACCCCTCAAAATATCCTCCCTCCAGATGCCACCACCTCATCTTGGAACCTCTTTGGCAGACCTCAATAAATGGGAACCATCTTGTACCACATAGTATAGTATTTAGAGAATCAGGCTGGGTATATTTTTCTAAAAAGGCTTTCTTAGCCTGCTGTTGCTATGGACTGCTCATTTACACATTATTATTATTTTACTGGCAGTAATGACCAAGATATTTCCTGTGTATTAGTGCCTATGCATCTACAGTTGCTATCTTTAATTACTTATGCTCTGCTGTCATTTGAAAGTCTTGAGATCTCTCTTAGTGGCTGGCCAGACTCATTTGTTATCTGAGGAACTGATGCATGTTCACTAATTGGATGGTATACCATAAGTTCATTTGATAATCAATCAGCACTGAGACAGGAGAGAAATAGCTTTGTTTTTGTTTATTCCTCAGAGTTCCTTGTAAGTCAACATCAAGCACTCTGTAGCTGATTAAAACACACAGGGTAACAATATGCAGGCTTTGCCATTTAGTTCTAAATTGAACATGAGATTTTCAGGTGGTGTAAATATGGGCAACGCTATCAATTCAGTAGCTAACACATATTTTTTTTAGTAACACCAACAAAACTATAATATGATGTACAGTACTTGCCTTACCCCAGTAATAGACGTCAACTTGTAATAGATATTTCCCCAAGGTGAGTATTGGGTGGGTGAGCACAGCTATGGGTGCAACAGCAGAGAATATTGCTATGTAACATGAGAGTTCCATGATTGGAATTCATCACTTTTTTTATTACTTTGGCTACAAGTTTTTGAATGACTGAGATAAGGGTACAGAGGGTATCAGTGGTACAGAGCATGTTTTCATGCAGAAGTTCCTAGGTTCAGTCCCTGGCATCTCCTGACTGAAACCAGTCAGTGCAGACCAGGGATGGGAAACCTGTGGCCCTCGAGTTGTTGGACTACATCTCCCATCATCCCTGGCCATTGACTATGCTGGTTTCGGCTGATGGGACTTGGAGTCAAACAATATTTGGAGTGCCACAGACTTCCTATTGTTGATGTAGACAATACTGAGCTTGATGAAGTTGTGGTCTGGTGTTGTATAGGACAGCTCCCTATGCTCCTAGGTATTCTGAACTGATATAAGGTCCATTTCACTCACAAAAAAGGGAGGGGGGCTAATTCTTTGCCCCTAATTTTTGTTCCCATCTAGTTGAGTTCAAGAAAACATGCAGGATTAACATCTTAAACCCAGAAGGGTTCTCTACCATAACTATAATAGGAGCAGTGTGTGTGTGTTTCAGATTTATTCAGTATGTGGGTAGTTGGTTAAGACTCCCTGTGTCATGGTCTCAACTCAAATTCTGCCTTAAAAAATAATAATCTACATATGTATGTTCATATGTGGTTTATTTAAGACCTGAGCTACTGGTGAAATACATAAATCTCCGTAAAAAGGTTCAGCACCATGTATTCAGTCAGCTATAAGCAAATGCATGCATAGAATGTGTTACAAAAGAATGTAGGCAGTCATGCTCCCAAACACCGTATGCATAAGCAACCTAAGACTTTGTAAATAAAAATGTGTTATCACCTTCTACGTTTTGAAGTCATGCTGTGGGCAGGGTGTGTGTGGGGAGAAACTTATTTAATAGCATTCTTCATAGCAAGCTCTCCTTTGCAAAGAACCCGTGCATAATAGATTGCCAAGGTAAATTTCTTTCACAGTCTAATACTCTGCCAAGTTGAAAACAGAAGTGATTGTGTGAGAAAAGGTAACTATTGCCTTCAGAAACTGGAAAGAAGAAAAAGGAAATGCTTTTAAAGATATTCAAGCTAAAAAAATATTTCTAAATGGATAGGTAAAAGAAATGAATTTACCTCAGTGGTATTTCTTGCCTTCTCTCCTGTAATAAAATACTTAAGTAACACTTGAATGTAAAAAAATTAAGCAACAATACACTTTCTATTTGGGTATATTCTTAAGCAATTCTGACTTTCCAACTGCTCTTAAGGGATTTTATTTCAAGCACAGGTTACTGGATACATGAATACTGGATTTTAATTCACCCACAATTTGATCTGAATTCCTTTGAAACAACAGAAACTACTCACTGAACTACAGTTGGCCATGTTGTCGCCTCTTAACAAGACTGTGAACTGGAAAAGACCGATAACAGATAAGAGAATGCATAGGCAGGTTGCTGGCAACCTTGCTGCACAATAGATGGTGCATTGAGTTTCTGCTAACATAACTGTTGTGTTGGATTTCTCTGTTGCACAACATTAAAACTCACCTGTCTGCTTATGCAAGAGCCCTTGCACTAGCAAACAGAATGTGGATACAGCCCTGTGGCTCCAGAGCTTCTCCTGGAATGTCCCTAGAATGTCTCCTCTTCGTCCCTTCCAGCATCCGAGTTCTGATGTTGGAGAGGAACTGGCTATAGATCTTTCAGTACCACCACAGAGGAGTCACCTGACACTCTTATCTTTCTCACCAAGGGTGGATATCTGTCTCCACCTTTAGTGAGGGAGATCTAATGCATCCAATGGCTTCTGGGATGCTCCCTCATAATTAGGATTACAGCCTGTATATATATATATATATATATATATATATATATATATATATATATATAATTATTTTTTTAAAAGTAGTGATCCATCCAGAGATGCCAAGGATTAAACCTGGAACCCTCTGAATGGAAAGCTGAGGTTTTAGCACTGAACTACAGCCTTTCAACAATGATCAGTTTTCCTCTTGGAATTAGGAGTTGTAATTTCTGTGGGTTCAAAAGTCTTCCTGTGCTACATAACCGAAGTCCATCACTTCTTATCAACCACAGTATGTCTTGTGAACATTGCCTTTTTCATATACTGTATGCAGTTCCCAGGCTAAAATAAAAATTAGCATTTTTTTTACTTACAAGGAAAATATTGTTTCTCTATTTTAAAATATTCACTAGTTTTAACCCAAGGGAGAAAATGGGTGAACTTTTACTTATGTACCAGAAATAGTGACAGTCATGTAAGTGATAACTAAGGGGGGAGTCAGAGACATGCCCACAGGATGTAGGATTGGGTCTGATGTGACATCTTTCCCCATTAGCCCTGAGACAAATAGCTGCCTTTTGCCCTTTCTCCTTGGCACCAAAGCACGTTTGTTTCAAAATGCCTCAGTTTAACTTAATGCTCATCTGTGCTCTATCTGGGAAAAGGCTACTTGTGTAAATAATTTACCAGTTTTATTTTTGCCCCTTACTCTTTTCCGTTCATCTGCTGCACAAAGCAAATAGGATTGACACCCCATGTTCATAAGATATTGAATTAGCTTGGCACAAAAAGATGTAGTGTTCTAACACTTTTTAAAAAGCTACAAAGCAGGAGGTCCGGTTTGATTTTCTTTTCTTTCTTTTCCCTCCCTTTTTTGAATACTGGCATAGTTGTGTTCAACCATTCCCCAAGTTTAAAATGCAATGAAGGCAACAAAGTTTGGTACAGATTTTTCTCTTCTCTGGAGGGTCCTGCCAGAGTAATATTAAACCGCTGGCACCAAGCAGTATTCACATAATGCTTGAACAGGCAAACCTTTGTGGTCTTGGCACCAAACCTGCTGGAAGTTTAAGAACTCCGCATGACCCCCTCAATCAATCAAAGCAGACAGGGTATCAAGAAACACTAAAATTACAAGCTGTAAATATCACATGTGTGATCTCATGGAGCTGTCCCTCAGATATTCTCTGTGTATTAAGCTCTGCCTTGCTATAGAAACGGTTCCAAGCAACATTTCATTGGGCCAGTCAGAAACCAAGCCACACCTCTCCAGTTGAGCCAATGATATCCTTTGAGTCAGCTGCTTGGTGTTTCTGCCAGTCTGCAGCATCTGTCATTTTCCACCGTCTGGGACACTCTTTGTCTGAGCCAGATTATGATTTTATTTGCAGTCTGCAGCATGACTACCATGGTCAGGAACTCACCATCTTAAATACGAGATAAGTGAAGAACAATAAGTATCCCACTCAGTGCACTCACAGCAGTCTGTAATTAGTGCTGATAGTTTCTTTTTCGGGCAGATATACAAAACGGAGCGTGCCTAATAAGTGATGAAAAGTAAGAGCTGAGAAAATCCAATTTGAAATCTGATTGCCTTAGCTTAAAAAATGCTTTAATGCTCTTATTGGTCATTATAGAGGGCAGGCTGGCATGGTTTAAGCACAGAAAACATGCATCTGTGCCTGTATATTTTATAGCAAACTCTTATGCCTAAATGAAAATAAAAATTACTGGTTTTATCAAGTACGTAGGACTAAATTTCGCAATCTTATATTTAATAATATGTCAATAACCATCTGTTGCCTGCACCTAGTCCTCCCTGATGTAATGCTATTGCATGTTTTGTGTACATCCTAACTGTTGGGTGCGGACTTATTTTCATTTTCAATCTGCCATGGATTTTTTTGCATTTGTACTTGTATGAAGTTTACATTTTATACAAGCAGAGCAGAACCCATTCATTACATACTCCTCAGATATCAGAGATGAAATGTTCGCAAAGTCTGAGTTTCGCACTAGTAAGTTGAAAGATTGTCCCTATATCCATAAGCAAAGTGTTTGAAAGATGGCCTAGTTTCTATGAAATTATAATCAGTGTGTGACTATTTAGATGTGATTTTTTTAAAAAATCTATAATGTTTGTGACTCTTCCTAATCAGTTATGAAGATGTACAGTGGTACCTCGGGTTACATACGCTTCAGGTTACAGACTCCGCTAACCCAGAAATAGTGCTTCAGGTTAAGAACTTTGCTTCAGGATGAGAACAGAAATCGTGCTGTGGCGGCAGCGAGAGGCTCCATTAGCTGAAGTGGTGCTTCAGGTTAAGAACGGACCTCCAGAACAAATTAAGTACTTAACCCGAGGTACCACTGTAATGAAATTTAAACAAGCAAAAAACGTCATTTGTTATCAGTTTGACTTAGAGTAAAACCCCACACAGTGCCCAGGAACAGGGGAGGTGGTAGAGAGGTTGAGGCATGAGGGTATGGGAATTGGAAAGGGCTTGGGGTGCTTAACTGAAAGCTGGATCAAGAAAGCAGGAGGAAGCTGAGGAACAAGCTATACAAGCCTGAAGAACAAGACGACTTTCTGTTGGCAGAGACTAAAACTCATATACCAATACAAAATAACTAGCTAAATATTTGGCTGTAATCTATCTATTTTGTTGCACTTTTGTTTTTCTAGTCTGGCCCAGATTATCCTTATTCTTATATCTCTTGGGGTATGAGCACATGAGGTTGCCATTTTGCTGAAGCTAAGCAGAACTAGTTTGGGTCAATGCCTGGATGGGTGCCCATATGAAAACCATAAACCATATCCTGTGTAGAAAAAAGGGGGATATAAATGTAAAAAAGGAAGAAAAAAAGAAATAGGTAAATGTTTCATAATTAAGGCCTCAGAAGTCGTCACAGTAACTTTCACATGTTGGCATTTGTATTTGAGTTTTTGAATTAATGTGGAAGTGGTAGAGTCCGTAAAAGACAGAGTGTTCTCATTTTTTGAGATGAAACACCCCAATAGTCTGGAGCTGGTCTTTTTAAAAAAATCTATTTATTCATAAGAACTCTTTATATGGCTGTTCTATAGTAGAAGTTATTTGGGTGACTGAGGCCCCATCTGTGCTATACTTTTAAAGCAGAATTATACTACGGTACTTTAAACAGTCATGTCTCCCACACTGCCCAAATCCTGGGAACTATAGTTTAAGGGTGCTGAGTGCTGTTAGGTGATCCCTGTTCCCCTCAGAGAGCTACAGTTTGCAGAAAAGGGGATTGCTTATGTTAAACCACTCTTGGAATTGTAGCTCTAAGAATGTGTCGGCTGTGGAAGAGGAAGTTGTGGCTGTGCTGCATGTTGTCTGAACCTGAATTTTTGGTTTAGCGCTCTCCAGACACCTCATGGCTCAGCACTGCAACAACAACAACAACAACAACAAAAACAGAGGAGAAGCAAAGCAGCTTCAATCTCCTTTCCAGAAGCCCACACATTTTCTCTTTCACATTAAGCCACGGTGTTGCATGTGACTAAGGGCATTTGCGACAAACAAACAAAAATGCAGCGAAACTGGTAGCAAAGACGATGGAGTTTACAGGCATGCATTATGTAAAGCATTCAGTTAAAAAAAAATTTGGATGGTCATGCTCTCTTGGAATAACCCGTCAGAAACCGCTGACTGTTTAACCCAGCAGCTTTTCTTACTCTATTAATGTTTCCTTATCTTTTGTCGGTTCCATGAGTTGTTGACCATAGTGTTATTTTTCTACAAAGGTAAGAAGGATCTTACACTTTGATCTGAAAAGCGTCTCAGTATGATCTCCTTTATCAGGGAGTTCCTCTGCTAGTAATCCCCAGAATTCATCTGGAGGATTGCCACTAAGTTTGATAAATCTCTGGAAGGCCAGGTAATTTTCCTATCTCATATACTGTGTGCTACTTCTGGGTCTGATTCTGACCTTGTCAGAAAACCCAGATGGCCTATGAAATGGAGAAAATATCATAGTAGTAACTCTCTAATAGTTTCTGATTAAATCTGAAAGAGAAAGTATTTTTTAAACTCAGAATCATTGAGGCCTTGAATGGGAAAGAAAGAAATTATGTATTTTTAAAAAATAAAATTACTGTATATCACTTTTATTTCACAGCAATGTCAATTAAAATCAGTGGTAAACTAAAACAGATTAAAACAAACATCAGCATTGCACATATTGGAAGTTATCTCATAGTTATATACCTTTCAACATTTTTCTGATGAAAATGGGGACGTCCCATTCCATAATGATAATTTTACTATTTATACCCCACACATCTTACTGGGTTGCCCCAGCCACTCTGGGCAGCTTCCAACACATATAAAAACATAATAAAACATTAAACCTTAAAAAACTTCCCTATACAGGATTGCCTTCAGACAGCTCGGGGGTTGGATAACTCCATACCCTCCAACATTTCTCCAATGAAAATAGGGACATCCTAAAGAAAAGTGGAACATTCTGGGATCAAATCAGAAACTGGGATGGCTTCTCTAAATCAGGGACATCCTGGAAAATAGGGACATTTGGAGGGTCTGTAGTTATAATATCCCATATTATATGCTTTCAATTTACATCATTGGCACCCAAGAAAGTTCACTGAAGAGCTGTGAATATGATTATTTCCCTTCATCCAAGGAAGCTTTCTTTCGTTTTGTAACTCTTGAATTGCACCCCAAGTATTCCCCAGGTTGTTGGTTTTTTGAAGGCTAATAAACCATTTGGCTACAAACAGAAGCTGAAGTATCTTTAAGTCTAGCACAAGCAGGGATGGGATGCTTGTGGTCCTCCAAGCCTTGCTGGGCTACAGCTTCCATAGCCCCTCCAATTTGCCACACTGCTTGGGGCAGATGTTGGAGCCCAACAACATCTGGCTGGGCACAGGTTTACCATCCTTTATGAGGTTGGTGTATGTTTAAGGGGGGAGGGGTGTTCAATATACACACACAAAGTGCTTGTTGTTGAGTGGGATAGAGTTGCATAGCTTTTTGGCCTTCATGCTGATGAGCAATCATTTCATATAAGAATACTTCCTCTGGGCAATCTTTTGTTGCTATTTCTGTTGGGGAAAGCTCCCCCCCCCCTTCTATCCACTCACTCGGGCAGTACGGCTCCCCACTCTTTGTAGCGTCATACTTTTTATTAGCTGGCCCTGTTTCCTCCAGAACATCACTTTGATGACGTCAGATCTTATCTGGATAGTTGAGATGTTTCAGCAACATCTCATCTCTAATTAAAATACTTGTTGTGAAGGGTTCTTAAGTACAGCTGCTTAATGAAGTTAGAAAGTGCATTTGGATGCAGACTGTGAAACTTCTGCTGCTGGAGTTACTCTCGAGGGAGAATTGTGCAGTCAAAAGACATTCTGAATTGCTATCTATCTATCCTCTTTTGTTGCTTTTTATTTCTTTAATTTCCTGCCCCTTTTTAAAAATGCTGGTCAGCTGGAATAAATGCTCCCCACCCTTGCCACCTTCTGCCTCCTCTACTTTCTTGCATGGCTCGGTCTGACACGTGCCTGGCAAAGTGGCTTCTTGGGAATTTGAAAGTATTTGAATGTGTTATCTGATTAAAGGGATGTATATGTCTTTAATTCTCATCTGCAGTCCCACCTTTGACACCATCAGTTAAAGCAGAGAGGAGCTGAGAGTCAGCAAAGTCCCAGATTCAACCCAGATAACCTGAAATGTTTAACTGTTTGTAGAGAATAAAAGAATGATTCTTTTTATTATTAATAAGAAAAGTCCTCCTGTCCAGTTTGATAGTTAGTCTGGGTATTACTTGTCCAGTTTGAGTATTTCAGAGTGCTTATTTATTTCATTCATTTATTTGTTTAGAAACTGTATATTCTGCTGTACTGTATCAGTTTAGCTCTCAGGGTGGCTAAAAGTCTTTAAATCTTTAAAACAATTAGAGAACAGTTTATGAGACAAAGATAGCAGCAGCAGCAACCACCACCACCACATGGCTAAAACAAAAGTTCAACAACAGAAAAGCTAAGAAGCACAGGCTATTCTGAAATAAACCATCTGATATTTTTAAAAGACATACACACACACACACATACATACTTGGTGGTAGGACAAATGTATAGCTGCCTTATAGATGTTCAGGTTAAAACATTTTGCAGATGAGGTGCCACCACCAAAAAGGCATTTCCCTTGACTTCTAACCACCTAACCGTAGAAGGCAGGGGAACAGATCAGAACTCTCTTACTCCTTCTGACAAAATAGTTTTTCAAGCAGACTCTTTTTAAGACTGCAAAAGCAGCCTTGTACCCTATTTGACTGGAGAAATCATGTTGCAGATTTCCTGCAAGTGCTTGGCATATAGATACATTTATCAGAAATGCCAATAGAGACTCAGATCACTTTATAAAATAATGTTGAAAATGGAATTTCAGCTGTGAAAACCTAAGCATCATTTTGTTCTAAGAGTCTATTCTTTTAAACGGTTGACAAAATTTACTTGTGATCATTGTCTCAAAGCAGACATATTTTTTTATTTAACCACATTTTCATATATTTGTGTGTGCAAAATGTATCAGATTTAAAGTTACTTCATACATACAGAGTTCATGCTCACAGTCATAAGTGAAAGTTGCAGAAGTGGTTATTTAGCTAGTTAGATGTGCTAGAGAGCCAGTTCCCAATCACATGTTTTTTAAACAACAACAACAATTTATTACTTATACCCTGCCCATCTGGCTGGGTTCCCCCAGCCACTCTGGGAAGCTTCCAACAGAATATTAAAAACACAATAAAACATCAAACATTAAAAACTTCCCTAAACAGACTTTTGTACATTTGTGTTTAAAATTGTGATTTGAGAAGCGGGCCTTATTTTATTTTTGGTGGATAAAAATAACATGAAGCTGATTTCCCCCTTTCCAAAACTGTATTCATTTTTTTTAAAAAAATAAGGTATACGATCAGTTGAACTAGAAGGGGCGGGAAGGAGGAGAGAAAATATTTGCCAGTAGCATATGGATAGCTCTGAAAGTATATCTAATGTACATAATAATCCAAATGGCCTCTTGCTGTGATAGAATCATAGCAATAAGAGTTCAGTACTAAAGCGTTTGGTTGTACCTGAGCTGGCTGGAGCCTGCCAGCCCCTGCCAGCCAACTGAGAGCATCTGTCTTGCCACCACCTTGCTCACACTGTGTCCTCCACAGGCTCTCAGATTCTTTCGACTGTGAGCATAAATCATCCACCTGTCAGGAGATCTTGCTGCTTGGATTATGCAATGCCTGCCTTCATTTGGAGATGGCGTGAGCAGAAGATTGCTGCAAATGGTTTGCATTCATTGTAATGCCATTCCAGCATTTCCCTAGCTTTAATGAGGGATCAGGATGGTGATGACTTTCTGAGACAATAGAAGCCTCAGCCAGCCTTGCTTTGTGTATTTGTATAGCCTACTTTAGAAGTCTTTCTTTTCCATTTTTGCCCCCTCTTTCTTTTATGTGCAGACATGAATGGCTTCAAAATTCAGGCAAAGAATTAAGTATTGCACAAAGCCAGCTGCCCACATTGCTCAATGTTTGCTGGTTATGTTACTTCCCTCTAGATAATCAATGATTTATCCCCTTCCCCCTTTAAATCGGACAGTTTAATGTTGATTATCTATTCATGCTGCGCCTCTGGAACTGTGTAAATAGCAAGTTTGTTGCTTTCAGTTGTGCTTTGTTTAAAATTCCAGATTTGCAGTTTCTTTTGATGTGGACATACTGGTGGCAAATACGGAGAGTGACCCACATCTAAATCTCTGCAGGTGCTCTGATGTGCACATGGATCTTCCAGGAAGCAGGGGTTTCCCCAGTTGCTGCAGTGTTTAGAGACAGAGCTGTGTGCGCAGCGGATAGGCACCTGCATTGTAGTAAATAGGGAAGCCCCTTTGTACATGAGAAGGATATGTGCTCAGTTGTGCACTGTTGTATGCTTGGGGATGTCCGTTTTGAAGCTTCCAAAATTTTATTAACTTACTTTTCATTTATGCCCCTCTGTGTTTCAAAATGCAAGTACAGTGGTACCTCGGGTTAAGTACTTAATTCGTTCCGGAGGTCCGTTCTTAACCTGAAACTGTTCTTAACCTGAAGCACCACTTTAGCTAATGGGGCCTCCTCCTGCTGCTGCGCTGCCGGAGCCCAATTTCTGTTCTTATCCTGAAGCAAAGTTCTTAACCTGAAGCACTATTTCTGGGTTGGCGGAGTGTGTAACCTGAAGCAAATGTAACCTGAAGCGTATGTAACCTGAAGTACCACTGTATGTTTTTAACTAAGCAACAGTTAACATTTAAAAGAGCAAACTAAGACAAATTTCACATATATGCACTACCCACTTTCTGTAAAGAGAGCCAATAAAGTAGTTCAGAATTACACTGTTTTGTGACTCATGCAATTTACAAAGAAGTGAAGTATTTGCTTGGTATAATGTATAGTTTATTGTGTTACAAATATCTTTAAAATGGATCATCTCAGCCAATGGGATGTAATCAGGTTTTTGAGATACGGGGAAAGTAGACTTTTCTTAATCTGAAATGCCTTATTTTTTGTCTGGGATGGCAAATGGCTAACTTGTTTCCTATGATGTTTTGTGTTGCATCTCTTAATGAAAAGTAAGTAGTGTCTCTAAACTTGACTAGTATATATAATTATAGAACTGTAGAGTCGAAGAGACCCTGGGGATCATCTAGCCCAACCCTCTGCAGTGCAGGAATAAGCAGCTGTCCCATATGGGGATTGAACCTGCAAGCTTGGCAGTATCAGCACCATGCTGTAAAAACTCTCCTCCCTGCAAGAGAGGGGAGTGGTTGTGGGCGGGAGCCGAGCTCCGCCCCTAGCAGGGGGCTTGAGCCCCCTGCCTCCGCCTCACCTGGCTGGCGCCCATGCCCCCTCGACAGGCATCCAACCAGGTGCCTGGAGGGGGCGTGTTCAGCAGCCTTTTTGCTGCGGCGCCAGCCCCTCCCCAGCCTCTTTCCTCTTCATCTCGCCGCGAGTCACCCACCCTCCACTCCCTTTGAGTTAGGGCGTAGGTTTTTGGCCTTGCTATGGACCTTAGGTTGGTTGCTCTGGTTGGCTAGGGGGCCTGGTAGGAGTTTTTCCATTTGGCGTTAGGCTTTTTGGTTTTTTTCGCCTACCTCGTAGCAACCGTCACAACTTTTGTGGTATTGGTGGGTAGGTTAGGCATTGGATTAATGTGTTGTGGTGTGTCGAAGAGCTAGGTGTGGCCATCGCCTATGCCTTCAATTTAGGGGTATTCCGTTAAAGGAATCTGGCGGTCGTGTATCTCTGTCCAATGCCTGCTTGGCGGGAGGCCATGGCACGACCCTCGGTGACATCAGGGGAGAGCCTATAGTTGGATTAGCATCAACAGGCTCCACCTACTGGTGAATAAACCCACTTGCTTGTGAGATCCAATGCCTAAGCCAATACCTTTTCACTGCTGTAATTAATAAAGTTGTGGCCTTTACTTGCCCATTAACCTTATATAACGTGTCCTTGTGTGTTCTTTCCACATTGCGGGGTCGGGTCCTCGAACCACAACCAATACTTCCTGGATGAAAGAGGCAATTACTGGGACTCTGAAGATCTGGACAGACTGCTGAATGTGACAAAGTTGATGGAGTAGTCCATTGAGGGGGAAAGGTTGTGTCTAAGCCCGTGATTCAAGTGTGGAGTTGGTCTCCCTGAGGAAACAATGAGTATTCTGGGTATGTGGCATAACTGCTGTTTCCAACCCAGTTTTGTATTTGAGCCATGGATAACTCCTCTATTGTTTATGCATTCCTTTGCATATTGCCTCCTGTTGGTCACTGCCTATTTCTGTGGGCAGTACTGGTCTTGATGGATCTTAGGTCTGGCCAGGCATAAGGCAGCTAACCTAGAAATTAAATTGTTAGGATGGGCAGAAAAGGTAAATAAAAGGAAAGGGGGGGGTGCTCCAAAGGCTGATACAAAGGAGATGTATGGGATATTAAGAGGCTTGAGAAGTGATGGTAGTCAGTCTATGTTGGATAGGAGGAATGGAGGAACTGTGGTGGTCGGTGTGTAACACCATTGTTGGGGGGAAAGAAGTATATTTAGAGGGGGGTTTGGGCTCAGAGTCCCATGCACATTTTTTCAGGCAGCCCACACCTTTGACCTCCTTATTACAGACTCTTCCTAGTAAGTGCAAACAAAATTCAGTAAATTTAAAACTTTAAAATCAGGAATATTATGAACTTGGTTTTCCTAGCACCATGAAACTGTTCTATTTAAGAAATAACACACACAGTTTACCTTGTGGTTGTCAGTGATTTGCTTGATTAACATTGACACTTCTTGTTCAAAAATTTAATGTGACCTTTCAAAAAGAAACATTAATGCAGCTGAGTTTCATCTTGTACATGTTGCCTCCCTGGTCAAACATACAACTCTTAGGAACAAAAATTAGGTTTTTCTATTTTCCTCTTTATCACATTTTCTGGTTCATACATACATTCCTTTACATGTAAATCCTACATGTTTGCTCTGGAGTAGGTTCCACTGAAATAACTGGAACTTCTTGGTATACGTGTATAGGATGTTGTTGTTGTTTAGTCGTTTAGTCGTGTCCGACTCTTCGTGACCCCATGGACCACGTGTATAGGATAGCAGCCTTCAATTACCTATAATGGTTATGAGAGTGTTTTGATTATTATTTCCACAAGTCCAGCTGAAACCAACTATTGCTACAGCAAAGACAAACTCTTTCTATGCCCATACAAATATGTATTGGCATTAAATAAAAAGTTACACCGAGAACTGAGGAAATCCTGTAAATTGTCACCCTTGATTTATTTCCCCTTTGTAATGACAGTCCTGGCCAGTCCTGATCATTGCACCAATGCACCGAGTGTCCCAGAACGATCTAAAAACCTTTCACAGATGGTCAGTGATATTGGCAGCAGCTAGACCGTGGACTGTATTGTACCATGGTCTGTACACCAGACATGAATCTTGACTTTACAGTGAAAAATGCTGCATATCTATAATGCCTATCTTTCCTTCCTTCTCAAGGGGATGAAATCTGTGCAGCATTGTGTTACTTAAAAAAGACAGCACCAAAGAAGGAAGAATTTTAATAAGAAAACAGTAAAGATTCTGACAAAAGAAATATGTAGACAGTGCTGTTTTTGCTTTGAGCTTTGTTTGCTTTTGATAACAAGCTAGCCTCCCATACCATTTTTGTCCTTCTTCATTGCTGCATTATCCCAGTTTTAGATAAAGATTTTAGAGGATTACCCTTGAGACCCCCCTTTTTTATTTTGATTTATCAGTACATTTCGGGGGGGGGACTATTTAAAAAATCAGGAGAATTTGACCATGCATAAAGGCAACACAACACTGGCATAATCAGATGGCAGGGAAATCTCAGTGTTCTATCTATGAAGAAATTAGATTTATCATCAGGAAAAAAAGCATTCTCCTTTCATTTTCTGAAAGGTGCTTTTTGACAGACCCTTTGCAGTGGACGTCATGCTCACAAAACATGCTGTCACGGGGCTATTTGAATATGGTGACAGGCTCATTATCATGTTGCAGACAAGTGACAACACCACAGACTAGAAACGGACAGGCTTGCCAATCAGCTGTTGAAAGGATTGCTGTTGAAATAGGGCTTTTTTTGTTACAAGAACATTTGTACAAATTGACTACATTAATTCTTTTTTTATTATACATGCATACACTGTAGTTAGAGGGTCTGTCACTTTTTTGCGTTATAAATCGCTGTTTTTGAAGGGTTTTTAGTCAAACAAAAAATTGGACATATGATATGGGGAGGAGTATTCTATGCAGGAATTATGTTGTGGAAATAATTTGTGTATCTGGAAAATTTGTATATCTGTTGGGATATACCTTAAGGGGAAAACAAGTTTACAGCGCTGCAGTTTGTGTAATTTATAGAAAAATGTCAAGGAACTAATCTGCTGAAGCATCTTAAAAACTAGGAACAAAACGTTATAAAATGTGCAGTCTCATTTATATAATGATGTTGAAAGGATAAGGCGGCAATTTTATGCAGATTTTATTGCAAGTAATGCCTGTTGAATTCCACAGAACTTCCTTGTGAGTAGACATAGTTAGGATTGCATCTTTATTCATGGTAGCAGGCACTTAAACAAGACTCTGGCTGCAATTCTCTGCAGCCTAAGTCTTGTCTAAGTACATCGTTGAACTCAGAAGTGCTTTTGAATAGTCATGCATCGGACTGAATTGCAGATATTGCAAGTTCTAGCCTTGGTAATTTAATGCAATGTTGTTTTTCTTATTCCAAAATGTTCTAGGTTTAGTTGAATGAGCATCTCCTAATTCACTGTTCTACCAGATTTGTAACTTCTTCCGTCTGACTGCCAGTAGGTTTTTATACTGGTGTGCTAATGATGGGATATATCTGAGTGTGGTGGGTATCAATGTATATGTGAAAATGGGGTTGATTGCTGCTGTGTGCATCACTTTTCACTTACCTATATTCCCATTTTTGTAAGAATCTTGCTACCTTTTCATTTTTGTAAAGCAGAACCTTTTTTAAAAAAAGTCACAAAGTATTAAGGCTGCGTATTACGCATAGAATAAATGACTATCCTGTTTCTCAGAGATATCAGTCCAAATGATTGATAAGCAGCAGGATTTTCTGTCTTTGGAACCTTCTCTTGGTTCATTTATTGAGAACAAATGCACTGCTATGAAGCTGAACCTCCTAATGCACAATGGGAGTTCGCCCTGGCATCCACTCCCCTCCTTTCTTTCTTTTTTTTAAAAAAAAAGGTTAGTCCGACTATGACAGGAAGGCGCTTGCAGGTACCTTTGAAGTTGTTCATAAGAGGACCTGCTGAAATATAATGCCTTTTGTTTTGAAGCCACTCATTTAGTGGCTCTCGGTGTCTCATAGGAAGCAGTGTAGCATTAGCTGTTATGTTCTGAAGTACTATGCTACAGAGCCCTGGCTAATCCCTGTGCTCTGTGCTAGAAGCTTGAGTGTTAGCATTCCTGCTACTAATTCAACATTTGGGCAGCATCATAGAATCAAAGAATCATATATTTGTAGAGTTGGAGTGGACTCCCAAGGTCATCTACTCCAATCCCCTGCAATGCAGGAATCCCAACTAGATCATACATGGCAGATGGCATTCCAACCTCTGCTTAAAAACCTCCCAGGAAGGAGAGTCCACCATCTCTCATGGGAGAGAGATGTTGAACACCTCTTACCATCAGAAGTTCGCCCTGATGTTTAATTGGAATCTCCTTTCTTGTAACTTGAATTCATTGGTTCGGGTCCTATCATCTGGAGCAGGAGAAGGCAAGTTTGCTCCATCCTCCATGTGACAGCCCTTTAGATATCTGAAGGTGGTTACTTACCATATTTCCTCTCTGTCTTCTCTATACCAGGTTAAATATACTCAATTTCATCAACTGTTTCTCAAAAACCTTGGTTTCCAGACCCTTGATTATCTTGGGTGCCCTCCTTTGCACACGTTGAAATATGTCAATATCCTTATTAAATTGTGGTCCCCAAAACTGGACATAGGACTTCACCAAGGCAGAATAGAGTGGTAATATTACTTCCCTTGATCGGGACACTATACTTCTGTTGATGCATCCTAAAATACCATTATCTTTTCTAGTGAAGGCCTTCTGGGAAATGATTTACAATGAACTGAAAAAGGTATTTAAGTATACCTTTCCCAAGAAACCAGAGGCCTTCCTGCTGGGCATGGTAGACCAGAAAGTGTCAAAGAAAGATAGAACTTTGTTTATGTATGCTACCACAGCAGCAAGAATACTCATCGCAAAGAATTGGAAGACACAAGATTTACCCACGTTGGAGGAATGGCAGACGCAGTTGATGGACTATATGGAACTAGCTGAAATGACCGGCAGAATCCGAGATTTGGATGAAGAATCAGTCGAGGCGGATTGGAAAAAATTTAAAGACTATTTGCAAAAATACTATAAGCTGTATGAACTTTAAGACAGTGCATGTTTTTGGAAAGGTTACGCTTTAGCAAATATGATTAAGCAAATGGTAAAATTAATGACAAATGAGAAAAGAAGTCAATGTGAATCAAACATTTTATGTTTATTTTAAAAGGTAACAAAGTTAAGATACAATATACTGAATATGGGTACATAATAATGGAAAGTTCCAACAAGGTTTGAAATAAGGTAACAAATTGCTGATATTGCTACTACAAAGAACGCAGATCTGGAAGGTGTGGGGAAGTCCAATGGTTTTCTTTTTTGTTAAAAAAATCAAAAATTGTTTCTTGTATTTGGGTTTTTCTGTATTGTATTGAATTGTCAAAATTATGAAAAGAAACGTAATAAAAATTATTTAAAAAAAAAAATAAAATAAAATACCATTATCTTTTCTTTTTTGCTGCTGTTGCTGCTGCATCAAACTGTTGCCATATTAAGCTTGTGGTCTACTAAGGACCCTAGACTCTTTTCACATGTACTACTGGAAATTCAGATGTCTCCCATCTTATATTTGTACAGCTGGTTCTTCCTGCATAAGTGTAGAACCTTTCATTTGCCCCTATTGAAATTCATTCTCCAGTCAGTTAAAGTCATACTGAATTCCAATTCTGTCTTCAGCAGCATTGGCTACTTCTCCCTGTTTGGCATTTGATAAGCACCCCCCAATAACTTCTTCCAGTGCTGCCCTATTTGTCCAGGATGACAAGGAACTGTTAGTGAGCACTCTTTAGGGATCTACTACTTACTTGTTCTTCCTCTTGCTTTGAACATAGCCAAAGAAACATTTATTATTATTTTTAACCTCTCTTGCAAGCTTGAGTTCCTTCTGACCTTTGACCCACTGGACCTTCTCCATGCTACTCATGTATACTCTTTCTTCATGATTTCCCATTCCATTTCTTATACAGTCCCTTTTTATCTCATCTCATAACACCTTATGCAACCACACCAGTTTCTTTAGGGGGCTACCATTTTTCTTTCTTGTTGGAATTGTGTACATTTGTGCTATCAATATTTCACCTTAAAAAAACCTCCCATGTGACCATGGGACTTCACCCAATAGTTCCTTAATTTTTGGGGGGGAAATCAGCCTTCTTAAATCCCAGAGTGCATGTCCGACTACACTCAGCTTTCCCTTGCCAGTGTATGATCTTGTTGAGATTCCGGCATCACAAGGGTTGGACTAGATGACTCTCGAGGTTCCACAATTTTGTGGTTATAGGATTCTATAAGGGGTATGACTGCACTCAACTGTCTTAATATCAGTGTCATGTGACCAAAGGTGCAGCCAGACAGTTACAAATTCACTTTTAAAAACTTTGGATCAAACAACAACTGTACCACTTTAAATGGCAAACCTGTAAAGGCCCTAAGAGACTGAAGTACAAATCAGAAAGTCCCTGGTTTGAATTCTGCCTCAGTCATGAACTGTGACCTCGCTCCTTACAGTTTCCCCTTCTCCGTGCCCATGTGTGTATACAGTTGCCAACTCAGGATAACACTTTATGTGTCTCATGTGGTGGACTGTCACTGACAAAAGCTTACGCCACAATAAATGTGTTAGTCCTCCGTGATTTTTGTTGCCACAGGCTAAAAAGGTTACTCCTCTGGGAGGAAAATATTTTCCAAACATTTTTCCTTCTGGTTCTGCTTACCTCAAAATGATACTAATAACAATCTTTAAAAGGGGGGGGGCTGAACAGTGACAAAGGTTTATTTGAATTCAGATTATGCTCCATTTTAGCTTCACATTAAATGCAAGCTCAGTTTTACTATACAGCCCTTATTACAGTTTGGGTTAATAGCAGGAGCCACCACTGCTACAGTATGTCATAATTTTTTTTTTTTTAAAAAAAGATGATTACTGTCCCTTGACTTGCTGTCAAACTTTAATGGCTGTTGTATCTTGTACAAAATGTATGCATCAATTATTTTGCAGAACAGTATAAGCTGTACATTAATTTTCACATAAAGTTTCTAACAATGTTGATTTCGATATAAAAATCTTTCTGGTAAAATATTCATGTCATTAATCATCAGTATTGGAAATCTGTGGAAATTTAGGCACTGGTTTAAAAGTCTAGGACATGTAACATCTGAGGGCACAATCCACCAGGAATAACTTCTGCAAAGCCACGTTAAAATGAACAAGACCTGTGCAAGAGCATATGTATGTATAAAATATATTGATAACATGTAATAAATTGTTGCAGAGCAGTGCTCCTGTTCAGGGTGGCAGACAAGCTTTCCAAGCCCTATTCCACATTAATCTGTTTCATTGCCCTCCCCATACATTCAGCATTCTCTGGCAACTGAACATGATTTCTTTAGCAATCACTTGTAACCGTGTAAGATTGTCTTCCATAAACACAGTTTTAACACTTCAAGGTAAGTGATTGCTAGGAAGGGCTTTGTAGAAATCAAACCAGAGTAGAAGCCCAGACTAAATGTGGCTAGTGGTGACTTGAACTGGTGCCAAACTTTTTAGGCAGAAGAAGTTCACATTTGAAGCTCCTCCCACCCTGAGTCTTGCAACATTTCTTCAGTGGAAGTAGGGAAGTCCTATTCCATTATTATTATTATTATTATTATTATTATTATTATACTCCACGTATCTGACTGGGTTGCCGCAGCCGCTCTGGGCAGCTTCCAGCATATATAAAAACATAATAAAACATTAAAAATTTAAAAAATCCCTATACAAGGCTGCCTTCAAATGTCTTCTAAAGGTTGCGTAGTTACTAATCTTCTTGGCCTGGGGGTTGCATAACTCCATACCCTCCAGCATTTCTCTGATGAAAATAGGGACATCCTCAGGAAAAGCGGGACATTCCTGCATCAAATCAGAAACCAGTACAGCTTCTGTAAATCCGGGACTGTCCCTGGAAAATAGGGACACTTGGAGGGTCTGGTCTTGCCTGATTCTGTGCCCCACTTTTCATAGTGTAGTCTTCACCCATTCCTCTGAAAATGCATTACAAAAAGACTGCTCTGGAATAGCATCTGGAATGGAAATGGAGAAACAGAGCACACATGAATGTCCAAATGGTACCACTTCACAGTATCTCTAACATATTGGCTTTGGAACTTAGATCCTTCCATTTAACACCGTGATTTCTATTTTTCTGCCATTCTGTTGTACAACATTACGGCTCCACTTTTCCCAGGAGGAGTTACGAATCTGATGTTCTGTGCTCATACTTGAAACCTTCTTGCTATGGCATGGGTAAGGCTGCTCTCTGCTTGACCGAATTTCTTCCATAGTCTTCAGGCATTTTTCCTAGCACCACCCCTTTGCTGTGTATTAACCATTCATTTGGGGCACATGACTTGCACGAGCCAAGTGCTCTTAAAACTGTTGCTAAAAACAAGCCCTCTACTCCATGACCACCAAACACTATGTTCTAATTTTGTCCATATATGAAGGTTGCTTAAATCCGGCGATAACATTAATAATCTTTCAGTAACAACAAGTGCTGGCTGCGGCTGAGTCCAGGAGCTTAGGATTCCTGTAATCAAAATGTTTTGCTGCTGGACATGAGTAATACAGTATGTGTTCACTCCTAAACATTAATTCTAACCTGGATATGGTTCAGCTTTGCTATGTGATACAGTGTTACTTCATGCACACACACACCCAACCCAAGGCACTTTCCTTCTTAAATATAGGCAAGAACAAATTAGCTGGCACTTGATATTAACTGGCTCAGGTCTGTATGATAGCAGCCAACTTGCCGATGATGTGAGTGTTGTTACTATTTCTGTAGACATTAGGCATTACACACACACACACACACACACACACACACACACACACACACACCACACATATATAATTATATATGACAGCATGGGCTTGGTGTTACAAAAATGCATTTTGTCCCTGCATTATAAATGGTGATGATATCTAGTTATAAACCAGACCTCACTGTATTCTTAGGTTCGATTAGCATTTACAAATGCAGTGCCATATTTTTGGCCTGGGAAAAAGATTAATGAAAGGACCATTTAAGTGTTAGAGGGTCACACTAATGATCTTGTAGGGCACCAGTTGAATATATTACATATGCCTATATCATGTATTTATTATACTCCGCCTCCCCAAAGCTGCAAGTGAAGTACATAAATAATTTAAAACCTGAAAATATGCAACAAAACGCATCTTCTGAAAATACAATAAACCACACAACAAACAAACAACATATGGAACACACAACCCGAATTTACAGTTAAAATATATTGGATTCTCATAATGAAAAGAGGAAACAAAATTGGCCAGATTTGTTTGGAGAAGAAACGTATTTATTTTTTTATTAGAGGGAAAAAAATGTAACAGCTTAATTTAAGCTGTATGGTTGAAATCTTTTTCTCCCTTCCTTAAAATAATAATAAAAAACCACCCTTCCACTGATGTGGGAAAGGGTTCCTGAGGGGTAAAAACAGTTTATCTTTAGCCTGGCATGTCTTTGGGGAACTATTTATTCTCATCTTGGAGGAAGAGGGGAGATTTTTAAGTTAATAATATTTTTGCCACCTTGATCTCCCCTCCTATCATGCTCACAGCCAAAGGTGAAAGCCTGCTTCACGTCCCCTGTGACTAGTATAGAATGTACATCAGAAGGAGGGAGAGGAGGGGACAGATGAGAAAGCGAAGGAGTGAGATCAGCTCTGTGGTTTGCGGCATCCTATAAAACCAGAAAAGCCTTTACAAAAACAGGAGCCAGACAGAACTCATAAAAGCTAGTAATCTGTTCCCAACATGGGCCAGTTGGCAACCCTGAGCGATGGTTGTTTGTCATTACAATAGGATGTCCTGCTGCAAAACCAACAAAAGATTCCCAGTACATTTTTATAGGTAATCAGTTGCAGCAAAATACTACTATTAATATTTATCATTCTTTTAGTGCTCTCTGTGCTTTGCCTGCTGCCCAGCCATTCTGCCCTCCTGATCTTGCAGCTTAAAAGGAGTTGAAGAAGATAACTGGACAGTGTTGCTGCTGTTTTGTTTTTGTTTTTATATTAAAAAAATGTGTGTGTGCTTACTAGTTATGCTTAGTATTTATAGGTCCAGAACTCTATTAACGTTTACAGCAGTCATTTGTGTCCACCAGGTTTACTGGTAAGAGCACATTCCCAATGCAGACACTTAGCAAAAAGTAATTATTAACATGAAAGAATGGGCAGGCTAATCCTCAAAGGGAATTGCTCCCCCACCCCCCCAGCCAAAGACCTCATTGTTATATGAATGTCTTGTGGCTGTGATGGAGCTCTTTATTTCTGTTAAGGACTAGGCACTAGGCAGGGACTAAGATGGTAAATGGTAGCGTTGTTTCCTCACTATGTCTGTGCTGCAAATATCAAGCCAAGGTATATCGGTTGACGTAAGCTTTGGGATATGTTATCTTAGCAAAAAGGGTGTAACTGTATAGCAGAATATAGCTATAGCCACCAGTAAGTGGTGATGCCTCTGAAGCGCTCCTGACATAACAGGCCCCGTGACCCCAGGCTTGCAGTACTCTTGTTAGGGTGAAATGCCTTTTTGCTGCCTACATAAACTGTATACATGACCCCTGGTGACATGCCAGACAGCTGCAGAGACCCTGCCTTTATTAGGCAAGGTTAGAAGAGTGTAGGGTGGTTCCTGGCCTGAGCTTTCCATTTTTATAAATGGACAACAATAGGGTGTTGACAGGCCTTAAAGCCTAGAGAGACTGTAAGGTGCATCATGGATAGGGTAGCATATGTAATTTGCAAAATATTGGGCACTTCCTTAGCTGATTCTTTCCTCCTCCTTACACTGTGTTCTCTCTCTGGAAATGGCCCAAAATGGAAAAGTGCCCTTTTGTCAACACATTTAAATGCTGGAGCAATTGGAGTTGTGGAGAAATGTTTCAAAAAGAGAGCAGGGGGATGGCAGCATATCACAATAGAATGAATAGGAATCCACAGTAGCAATGAAAACAGAAACAGAAAACATTTTCCAGAGCAGTCCCTGTTTTGTTATAAATCTAAAACATCTTAACTGTGTATTTATTTTTGAAGTGTCTTCATAATAAATTATCCGCCACCCCTCCCCCAAAGATTTACACTTGAGAAATTTTATATGCTGCTTTATTTGCACAGAATAAAGATGTTTCCATTTTAATACCCTAGAGGGTATAGCTGTCCAACCTAAGATCAATGGTCACTGGAAAGTCTAAAGAGCTTTCTGGATGAGATCTTTGACTGCTTTGAGGTAGATACCTTAAAAGGTTAAGAGAATGCTATAAATTCTTGGAGGGCTTAAGGGAAAGGTTGTTAACCTTGGTGATCCTGTAGTTAGATATTTTCTGATATCTACTAATATTACATTGTTTTCTCATTGCAAGTATTACACATTTGACAGAAGCAGTAATCACATATGTACTAGAATATATGGAACTCTGGCAAATATTCATTTGTTGTTGTTCTTGTTGGTCTTGCCAGATTCAGAGTTTATATCTGCAGGTTCTTAGACTAGCACTAGCACTATTTATAGTACTTTACAGAAATTTTTGATTAGAACCCATGTGTTTCTTTTCTCCTTTGTGCTGTCCTTTTGTGAGTGTGAGCATGTCTTTGAACTAATACATTGCAGTCCCTTTATGGTTCACGCATGGTATGCTAGTAAGCTCACCCATTAAACCGAAAATAAAAGAGAGCCACATTAAGTAGGGTTTGCGAGGCATTTAAGCATGCCACAAAGACATTTTAATTGACTCGGTCAATTTTTAGAACCAACTCTTTCAAAGCACTTTTGCTCAATGCAGGAATGCTTTCCAGCACAGTTGTAACTGAAAGGACTATGCATTACATTATTTTGATACTGTCATTTAAGCAATAAAAATAAATCCATTTGATGCAACTAGTTTTGCTTTAAGTGTTCAAGCTGTCAAACTGTAAAACTTTGTGGATGGGGGTGGAATTAGAATTCATTGTTAATACTATTGCTCTTAACGTGTAGGGTCGTGGAAGTGCTAACCAGATATATATTCAGTTACCATGTTGGAGCCAATGGACTGTATTCCTTTAGATGGAATTGACTATATCCACTTAAATGGACTTGACTCTAGCACAATCACTGTATTCAAATGTCAGGGTAAAAAAAGAGAAGGAGGATGTCACATAGGGTCACAAATTATGTTGGATTTTGACAGATTGTAGCCTTGCTTTACAAGAGCAGTAACATCTCATTTGTCACCGTTTGATCTGAAAGTGCGGGAATGAGAGCGGAAGGCCCTCCATCTCCACCGCAATTTAATCGCTCTGAGGCCGACAGTGGCGGCTAAAGCCACCTGCCCATGCACTGTACTGCTGATCTGTTTTAATTTAATCGTCCGTCAGCTGGGATGAAAGCATAAATCGTCTTCCTTTGATCTGCAAGCGGTGTGTTTTTTTGTAAAGCAGGGTGCAGAATCAGGGAGACGGTTTTCGCATTTAGTGCAACATAGACAACATGAGCTGAAAAGGGCTTGTAAGTGATATTTTAGTGTAGTAGTTAAACAGGAAGTTGCTCTTTGTGTAAACTGATATCGTGATGTAGGTTAGTTGGGGAGGGGGGAAGCAGGCCATAAGTAAAGGAACGTATTGATTAATAACTTATCAATTATTCAAGTTTAAAAGGGGGGAAAACAGAATATCTGAAACCTCTTAGCACTTTGTAAAACTTTTAACTGCTTTGCTTCCAGATAGAAATTTAAAAGAAATGGTTAGAAAGGTAGCATTTAATCCAAGGTGTGTGGTATAAAATGGATCACATATGCAGCGAGAAGGTTCCATGGAAGTATTTCTGTCATAAAAAGCAAAATAATTTTTATTGCAGAGGCTGAAGAATGAATGCTCAGCACCAGATTGTGGAAAGTATTATTGAAACTTAAGGTAGCAAATGCTGTGTTAAGCTCTGAACCAAACTGAATAATAGAATTGTAGAGTTGGAAGGGACCCTGAGGGTCATCTAGTCCAACCTCCATATGCACAAGCACTGAAAACTATATCCCTGTATTTTATATATTTAGATTATGTATTTAGTTATTACTCTTAGAATGTGAGCCTTTACATATGCAATTTGGGCGTGGTTGTTAGAAAATTAATATCTAGCTGAGTACATCTCTAATAAGCATTGCAATCTACACTTATAATACTGTTGTTCAAAGCATTTCACATTCATTATTCTGGCGGCTCTGAAATAAGCGTATTGAGTCCAGTGCATTTTGGAAATATTTGTGGGTATTCTTATGCACAACCAATTTTTATTTTTGGTCTCGAGTTCTGCTTTTTAAAAAAATGCAACGGCGTTGAAACTAAAGACACCATTAATTGCACCTCAGTTTTTCTTTTGTAATACAGCTGAAGGCTAATGCCACAAGGTGGTTGTGTGTCGGAAAGCAAAGCACATTGTGCCCTCCATAAACCTATAGCTGTGCACCTGAAGGCTTCTTTTCCTGCAGCCAGTTAAAATAAACCAGAGGTTGCCAGTGTTATGCACTCCAGATGTTTCAGGCTACAACTCCCATCATCCTTACATTGGCTGGGGCTCATTGGAAATGTATTTTGCAGCATTAGAATAGCCCCAAAAATGAATAGCACTTCTCTAGATAGACCAGCTCTCTGGCTCAAAAAAAAAGGCTGCCCTTTTATTCTTCTACATTTCAGTGTTGTTGGTTCTAGCCTTAGCATATGAATTAAAAAAAATAAAAATTGGTAACTCTACCTCAGTGGTCTCCTGCTGGTGCTGGTATCTAAACACACCCACCCACCCCAGAAATGTGAAATATCATATCATTTGGTTTGGCCCTTAAAGCACATTCTTATCTCTGCTACTGGATCATATTTGGTACAGCATTTCATTTAATAATAGGAGAAAATCTTCTACTTAAGAATGATGAACTACTTATTCATTTTTCTTCACAAAGAATGAGGACTGCTTCAAACATGATGAAAACCCTACAAAGGAAACACTTCTGTGTAAGAATTAGCATGCAGCAACCTGGATGTAATCATGTTTGACAGTCATACACATGTATATGCATTCTAGGAAACCGCAATCAGTTCCCAGAACACGGAATGTACACAGAGTGAAATTTTGTCGTGTTTGAAGCAGCCCTTAGTGTAACTTGAAAGGTTAAAAATTATCCAATAAAAGATATCACATTACCTATTTTGTATTGCTTAGAATTCCTTAATTAATCTTCTGAATTTGCTTTTCATTAGCCCAAGGATTTACTGAGGGAAAGACTCAAGGAATGTATTTTTTCAAAGGCAAAAATGACACTTAGAATGACAATGGAAGCCGATATGCCCTTCACAGTTGGTAACAACTTCTACAGGTCAGGAGGTGTAGAGACAATTTGGGGCAGGATATAAGCTAATGAATTTATCATGTAATACCTCCTGTATAGACACATGCCTAGATGTATTATACATGGCATAAGTGATAGCTTTGGCCTTCTGTGACAGGTGACTTCACTTGTGTGGAGGATGACAACACACGGATGGTGATTAAACATCAGCGTAACCAGCCTTAGCTTTAACCATCCTGTAATAAATCATTATACATTGGAAATTTGGTAAAGTAGTAATACAAATCACCAAAAATGCATAGTCTGTCTGACTACCTATCTATCTATCCATGTATCGTCTCCAGATATAAAGATTTGTAGTTAACTTATGATCTGTTACCCTGTTGAATTCCCCTTAGCAGCTGTAGGTGCTGAGTTGAACACCTTTCCTTTTGTTTACAGAATAGTTGAAATAAGGGAATTAATATAATGCAATGCCTTTTTCTGGGTAAGCCACAGGGAAAATGTGCATTTTATTGATATAAAATGAAGCAGTTGTATTTCTCCATAGTGGTACTACCACTATGTCAATATTTTAAAGTTTAAAGTCAATATTATAATAGACGTGTGAAGGGGGAGTGATGGAAGAATATATACAACAATGTCATATTCTCTTCAAACTATGGGCAGAGCTGAATGTAACCCAAAACACAGGGCTGCCATTGAAAATGGTACATCTCTCCTCCATAAAAAAACAGAGATAAGAACAAGTGACATTGTCACATAATGAGTTTCCCTACCCCTACTCCATATCATTGACTGCCCCTGGGGTGAGGGAGGAAGAAGCAGAAATTAACTAGGGTAGGTACAGCCTCTGTACTGCTGTCTAGTATTAGGACTACAACAATGACAATATGGAGAGCATTATTTTGGCCAACCCTGGGCTACAACAGTCAAGATCCAAGGTTTTGCCCTGGCAATCTGCCACAGGCTGAAGTATGGAGGGTGAGTTCAGGAGGCATGGCTTTTTCAAGCATGGCTCAGTTACAGATACTGACTAAGGAAGCCCACCTAACCTCATATTTATAGTCTTGGCATCTTAAGGGTGTGGGGTTTTTTTAGAGAATCTGTTGGTGTTGACATTATTTTTATGTGACCTGAGTGGCGCGAAGTCCTCTTTTTACCACAGATTGTTTTACCATTGTTGTCTTATGTGTTTAAATCAGACTGCTGTTTGCTGGATGATGCTGTTTTTAGCATCATGTTACTGTTGCCTTTTTATTACCGTATTTCATTGTAAGTGACTTTGAGTTTACATAAAGAAAGCAGGGTAATTAAAAGGATAGAATAAAGTCACTTTTGCAGTTATTACAAAACAGGAGAGAGCAAATTAGGTAACAAGAGAGAGCAGATTCATAATATGAAAAAGAAATACAATTATTTTTCTGAGTGATCTCAGATGTTTACAACTGTTACATGCTATTATTACAAACCAGCTGCTGCAGCAGAGTGCACATGAAATAGGTTTTGTATATACTTCCCCACCAACTTAATATTATTAAACCTAGCTAATATACATCAGTAAGGGTGCAATGACCATTAATTTGGACTGCTTGGTTTTCTTGCAGTACTTTACATGGATTCATCCAATTCAGAAACAATGCAAGACGTTGTGCTAACAAGTATTGTATACAGACAATAGCCATGGTTGTTTCAGCAAACCTATGTGTCCTGTATATACATTTCTCTTTATGAAATGGATTGGAATATGTATATCGGTATAATCATTTGCAGGACACTAAGGATTGTATTGAACAGATGACACATGAGGCTCAACTTCTCTTCACATGCTATGGACAGAACACCCAAATGTACATGGCACAGAGAACTGTGACTAATTGGAATTCCTTGCTGGGTAGATCCATGCCAAAGACATGTTGGTAGTAGACAACACAGTGTACAAAATAGCCATGGCTTGGGCTTGTGTTAGGTTTTGACATAGTGAGTTGGGTGATGCCTACTCAGATCTGCAACCATGTAGGCCCCAGTAGATATCCATCAACCAGGCCTTATTGCCCATAGGTGACAAGTGCATACCATCTGGTCAATACAAGTCCACTCTGTGGAAAGTAATGCCTGGGTGCCATATAACCTGGCTATCCAACCATGGCATCTCTTGGAGCCTTGTTCACCTTCCACTGGGCATGGTTAATATGTGCAAGCTCCATTGGACCTCTCCAGTGCTACCACTCCAGCTGTTCAGACCAAAATATGGTTAAGCTCAGATCTCTCAAGGCCCCAAGATCAGTGGCTGCTGCCAAAATGAGATCTATGCCCTTCATGTCTGCCAGATTGTTTTCCCTGAGTTGTATCACCAAGGCTTCCAGCAGACCATGTGTAGCAAACACTGCCGTAATCCATGGCATCAGTCTATCCCAGCACATTCCCTGCTAGCCTATCCAAGTGATATGTTCTCGGTCTCTCAGACTGAGTTTGACATAGCATGTGTCCGGCCCCAATGCACTATGCTACGGCTGCAGATCCACACTTGTCTTCTGCTGGAACCTGGAAAAAAAATCCTTTAAGGAACTGTGACTAGTTGAGATTCCTTACTAGATAGATCCATATCAAAGACATGTTGGTAGTAGACAACATAGTGTACAAAATAGCCATGACTTTGGTCTGTAGTAGCTACTGAAATTTCTGAGTTGAGTGGCTCCATTCAGATTTAGTTTGTATGTCCAGCTCTGGACAAAAGTGGGAAGATCAGCCATACCACCTTAGGAAGCCTCCTTGTATCCACTGAAGCAGATGATATTGCCTGACCTTAGTGGGACATGCACTTGTGTCAATCAGCTACCCTGTGCTGAGCAATATCCCATATAGAATATGAATCTTTAGATCTTCCATACAAAGTAGGATCCATATATACGAAGCCCCCTTTTTGACATGCAAGCATATTGCTATATCAGAGCAATGGTATGCTGAACATTACTTCTAGAGAAAGATTTTTGCGACCTGCAAATTAGTCTCAAATATGTACTTTATACTTGCACATATATCCCATAGCAACTATGAATTCATTAAGGATGTCCAAAAAGTGTGAATATTCTTCATAGGAAAATGTTTCAGAATGTCTGCAGTTAAGACAAAAGCAATAAAGCAGGATATTATTTAAGTTGATGGAAGATGCAAACACAGCTTCATTGGGTTTCCAGATTCAAATTAAAAGAATAAATATTTCATCAGTGATACTAATTAAAGATTGGTCAAAGATTTGCCTGTGTCTCATACTGCAAATACCAATCAGACCTGATTAGGAGAAGTAACATTTATAGCACTGTCCACTGGTTGAAAAGAATTATTAATATGAAACATATCTTGTTAAGAAATGACTATATTATTATGGTCCAGCTTTATTATAATTCTACCTACTGATTTCCATTGGGGAAATTAATGGAATTGCAGTTAAGTAGGCTTTTTTTTAATAAAAATCCTAAACATTTTATTTTTTTATTAGTGATTTTCTAATGGTGCTATTGATTTTAAATTACCCTCCATCTGAAAATAAGGCATATGCTAAAGGCATATGCCTTTGAGTTATAGCATGATATCAGATGTATTTCTTAGAATCAAAGAATTGCAGAGCTGGAAGGTGAGGTTAAGGGTCATCTAGTCAAAATGCGGAAATCACAGCTAAAGAATCCCTGACAAATTGCCATCCTATCTCTGTGTAAAAACAACCAATGAAGGAGAGTCCACTGCCATCTGAGGGAGGCCGCTGCATTGTCAAACAGTTCTTACTGACAAAGTTCTTCCTAATGTTTAGTCAGAATCTTGTTGCTTGTACGGTGGTACCTTGGGTTAAGAACTTAATTCGTTCTGGAGGTCTGTTCTTAACCTGAAACTGTTCTTAACCTGAGGTACCACTTTGGCTAATGGGGCCTCCTGCTGCCACTGCGCCACCGGAGCACGATTTCTGTTCTCATCCTGAAGCAAAGTTCTTAACCCGAGGTACTATTTCTGGGTTAGCGGAGTCTGTAACCCGAAGCGTCTGTAACCTGAAGCGTCTGTAACCCAAGGTACCACTGTAATTTGAATCCATTGGTTCGGGTCTGTTGCCGGAAATATCCGAGGGCTCCCTTGGACAAAAAGTAAAGACACCAACCAGGATAACTTGGAGCAAAACAGCAGCCTGTAGGCTTGGCCTTTATTGAACTGTTGCAACAGGGTGTTCCCCTCACTTGCAAGAGAGAGGAAAAGACCCAGAAAAATAGTGTGCAAGGTCTTATAAAACTTTTTGAAATTCCCCTCCTCTAGGTCGAGCCCACCCCCAGAAACATCACGCATACATTACAGAAAGGAGGGGTTGAGGGAGGAGTTGGTGGTAACCTGAGTGTCTTGTCACCTGGCTAGTTCCTCCTTTCCCCCTTCCCCATGAGTCACTTCCAGGAGACAAAGGGGAGTTTGCAGTTTCCTGCCCCCAGAGGGAAGATCTGATCATTGTCCTTTGTTTCAGTCCATGCTGAATCCACTCCCATATGCAAGTTCTTTGTGATCTTGATTGTCTTCTGTCTGGGACCATCAGGGTTGGCATAGCAACTGGGCAGGGCTCCTGTGGATGTGCTGAGACGGTGAAGGGATTATGGCTGACCAGGACCAAGGCACCCCCCTTTGATAGTTCTTGTCATATGGAGTAAAATAAAATGGAACAGTGCAAATCCGATGTATGGTTGATTTTCCATGAATTTATAACAGAAATGTGGCGAATGTAGTGTGTGAGTGTGTGTGTGTGTGTGTGTGTGAAGTTTGTACAAACAGAATGATTGGGGTGGGGGGGTTCCTGCTACAGGTCCTAGCCCCCAGGCCAGCAGAAAACAAGCTTGCTCCATCTTCCATATGATAGCCTCCTGAAGGTGCTTTGGCGCAACCCTTTTACAGTCACCAAAGGGCCTCCCAGGAAGGTAGCTTCCGATCGTAAAAAGGTTGCGTCAGAACAGAGGTGCTCTGGCGCAACCCTTTCACAATTGCCAGAGTGCCTCTGGGAGGCTGTGCTTACAGCTGTGGGAAGCAGCGGTGGTGGCAGGTAAAGGTACGGGGAGGGGAGCAAGGGAGCAAGTGAGTGGGTGGGAAACGGCATTGGCAGCAGGATGGTGACGGGGGTGCAAGCAGGCAAACGGCAGTGGAACGGGGTGCATGGTGCGTACCAGCACCTTTTTTTCATAGAAATAAAGCACTGTATATGCCCCTTTTAAATCTCACTTCATCTGTAAGCACCTTATGCACCACACTGCTTTCTTTAGATGCCTCCCATTTTCTTTCTTGCTAGAATTGTTTATATGTCTAGAGTGTGTCTGACTAGACTGAGCTTTTCCTAAGGACAGGAAAGAAATAGTCCAAAACCTAATGGCAGAACAAGGTCTGCAAATAGTGACAGAATGTCATCATGTAGAAGACGAGGTAGATCTGCCAGAATCACAGTTCACATAGCTTAGGTAATAGTGAAGGCCTTTCATGTTTTCCTGACTGCACTATTTTCATCAGTAAGGGGAGGCTGATTTATAGGAAACGTTTTCCTATGCATGTGAACAGAGATCAGATTCTTAAACCCTAGAAATCTTAATAGTCTACCCTGTATATTGGAGATCCTTTTCCTTCAGAGATAGTTTATCAGCATCATTAAGGAGGGTAGGTTAATACAAATGTGTAGAATCATAGAATCGTAGAGTTGGAAGGACTCTGAGGGTCATCTAGTCCAACCCCCTGCAATGCAGGAATCACAGCTAAAGCATCTTTGGCAGATGTCCACCCAACCTCTGCTTAAAAACCTCCAAGGAAGGAGAGTCCACAACTTCCTGAGGGAGACTGTTCCACTGTCAAACAGCTCTTAGCGTCAGAAAGTTTTTCCGTATGTTTAGTCAGAATCTCCTTTCTTGTAACTTGAAGCCATTGGTTTGAATCCTACCCTCTAGAGCAGGAGAAAACAAGCATGCTCCCTCTTCCATGTGACAGCCCTTAAGATATTTGAAGATGGCTATCATATCTCCTCTCGGCCTCATCTTTTCCAGGCTAAACATACCCAGCTCCTTCAAACACTCCTTGTAAGACGTGGTTTCCAGACCCTGGAGCATCTTGGTTCCAGAACTTGACATGTGTTTTAATTGATTCCTTGTTTTATTTTCCTCAATTCTGTATGCTTTTTATACTTTAAAAAAAGCCTATTAAAAAAACTATTTACTTCTCTCCCAGGTGAGATGGATAAAATATATATATATACTTGCAGTTATACTTCAAGCTCAATGTGTATTAGTAACAAGGCAAGCACTTCATATTTCTTGAGGACATTAAACACATTACCACTCCATTGTTATTATTATATTACTTTCAATTTGAAAAACATCCTGACAACAGACCCCAATAGATCTACTGATCAATTCTTGAATGTATCAAACAGTAAATTATCCCCTTCTGTAGACCAGATGAAGGCTTGTAGCTGTGCTTATGTTCTGTGTCTGTTCTACTAAATAATAATGCCGTTATTCAATGTAACATATGCTTTCCTGAAAGCTATTTTCATTAGTGGAAATGCTAAAACAACTAACGGTTAAAATTGGCCTTGCAGTTTATCTTCTCATACTGTTCTGTATGTGTTTGTGCTACTCACCAGTTACATTAATATTCACATTTTAATTTCAAATGAGCTAAATATACCACTGCTTTCAAATATGTACTGATTTTTGTTCCACTCTTGCTATATTAATATTAATATTATGCTGTCTTCCATACCTTTTGCTTTACTTCTTGGCTATCTGATAATTGGGTTGGGAGAGTATATACCTGGGGTCATCTTGTTTAGCTTATCTGTGCAAGAAAAAGAGTGGCAAATAATAAGGGAATGCAGCAATAAAATAGTTTTGGGGGCGAATAGAAAGGAAGATTTAATCTTTGACCAATTTGAAACATATCCCAGTGAATCCATGGAGAAAAAGATAAAGTGTGACTATGAGTAAGTTAACTAAACACATTACAGTGTGAGAGAGCAAATGGAGTTAGTCCATTGTACATGTTTAATTTCCTATTAGTCTCTGGCGTTTACTACTATGGTCTGAGTTGGGGCATCTGTAAATTCAGTTAAACACAGTGCATTGTCTAAACATATCACAGCTCCAATCAGTCACCCTGACTGCTGATAAGAAGCCTCTTGTATTATTGAATCTACAATAGGGAGGCTCTGCAGGCACAAAGATAACAGCTAGGTATTTCACTTTAAGTATGAGGAAAAACAGTGACTCGTCTTTGCCGCTATAGCACTGACATTTATTACTACCCTCTGATTTGTTTTATACTACTGATGTGAATTTGTTTTCATGCGCTTTATATCTCTTCTCTCCCCCCCTCCCCTAACTTCGGACTACTATCTGGAAACAATGAAGGAAAAACAAATAAACTAAAATCAACTTTCATGTTATTACGCAGATAGCAGCAACTTCACTGCTCCCTGCCTGCCCTTTAAGGATTCTTGCCTGATTTATGCTGCTCACACATTCTGAACTTGTACAGATGAGAGACTGTCTTTTGTTTATTCTTTTACCCTTTGTCTATTACTTATTCATGTGGTTTTTCGTGAAGCTCCGTTATCAGATCCCTTTAAAATACACAATACTTAGACCACATTCAGTCGCTGTAATAGTCCCTGACTTGCATTTCACCTATATTTATAGTTAATATAATTACTGTATCGGTAGTTCACAAAAACATGGTTTGGATATACAGTAAAATTGTAATAAATTCTAGTTAACAACTACACACATGTAGGGAATAAAGGGTTTATGAAAATATTAGATGGCATCTCCCGTATCTCTCTCTCTCTGGCGGCAGAGAGAGAATTTCTATATGTATACAGCAAATCTGCAATCAGCATAATGTATAATTGTAATTTTGATCTAAGTCCTATTATCACGATGCATGACACCTGGATTTCCTTTTTAAATCATAATTACAATATTAAATATCATAATGTGCTTACTGTTTTATAAAAATGTATTGGCCTTTCCAGTTTAGCAGTTGCAACATGATCCCATGTGTGTTTACTGAAAAGTTTGTCTCACCGTATTCTAAAGGACATATGTTGGAGGAAGTGTGCATAGGACTTCAGTCTTAGATTTTCTTTAATGGAAAATTCAGATTAGAAAAGCTGGATGATGCCCAAAAATAAATGTTCATAGCAACCATTGGGTCAAAACCATGGAATTACTTTAGAATTACAAAGACATTATATCAGCACTGCAAAGAACAAGGTTCCGACAAATATTTGGCATTTTAAATAGCTTGTCAATCTGCAATGCTTTTCCACATTTATGATACAGCTCACTTCTTCCATAATTTTTCATCATGGTTTCTCCAGTGACTATTATTAGCAGAGCTTTTTTTTATCCAGATAGGGAATTCAGCCCAAACAAAGTCAATGCCTGATCCATAAACTGACATATATAAGTGTTATGCTTATTGCTATATCCATTCCATAAACCTGGAGCATCTAACTATTAGCATAAGGTTAATCCAGTGAAGGATGAGTAGAATTTTGTTTGTGTTGTGAGACTTTCCTGTCTTCCTCCGGCCCACTGGAGCCCTCTTTGTAATTGTTCCTCCTCCATCTTGAGGGTCAGTAACTGAAATGGTGTAAACTGGGGTACTTTCCACTTACGTAAGTCATCTTTGAATGTTTTCCATAATGGTGCAGTATCAGTATGGTACCATATGTTCAGCTGTTAATGTCCAATCTGAAACCTTCTGTTTATATATTAGTTGTTAAAATATTTATATCTCACATACACACAGACAGACAGACAGACAGACAGACACACACACACACACACACACACACACACACACACACACGTGTGTGTGTGTGTGTGTGTGTGTGCGTGTGTGATGAATGTAGCTGGAGATGTTTATGGAATGGAGAGTTCTATGATGCTTTGATTCTACAGTTCCACATTAGAAATTCCAAACTGGGAACGAGACTATCCACATAGAACAATACATTTATCCACTTAAACTTGACTTCTGGCATTGGCTTAGAAAGAGTTTTTATGAAATAGAATCACACTGCAGCAGAGCATTTGGAGCCATGTGTTTGTGAAACAGTGACTGTCCCGTGGCTTTCCGAGGTCTTTGCCAATACCAGGGATACAAAACAGGTTATGCTTGTGGAATGAAATTAACAGAGTTGGGAGGAACCAGTAGATCCAGCTTTCACAGATCAGTTTGTATACTTTAGACCCTAGAATAGGCAGAAAGCAGATGCACTGGAGAAATTAGGCTCACAGAAAAAATAGCTTTAAATGCAAGCAAGACATATTCTTCAATGAAGGCTTAACTTGTGAAATAGCAGGTGTTTCCAAACTGTGGTCAGAACCGTTGTTCTGCGAGCTGCACCCAGGTGGTCCTTAGGCCATTTGTAAAAAATCATACATCATGTAGCATAGTACATTATAGTTGCTACCACAGGCAGAAAAAAGTGGTCTGCCATGATACCCAGCAATTTTCTAGTGTGCATGGAGCAAAAAAGTTTAGGAGCCACTGTAATAAAGGATCCTTCTGGAGGAGGCAGAGAAAAAACTAATCAGTTCAGAACATAAACCTCATTTAGACTGCAATCCTAAACTCATTACCCGAACAGAGTGGGACTTGTTTCCGTGTAAACATGTATAGGATTGCACGTGGAATGCAATGGCATTTCATTGTCATGAATTAGATTTATTGCCAGTGCACTGTTTCCGTTTTAAGATTAGTATGGCAGGTATTATGAATACACTAAAAAGATTTAACTTCTTTTTCCTTCCCTAAATATTTCAGCAAATCAGTAGTAGTTTTGATTGGTTAAATTGTTTCTCTGGGTTTTGTTAAGAGACACAATTACTTGTACTGTGTACTTTCCTAATCCTTCTTTAGCAGTAGTGCAACTCTCCAGCACTACCCGTTTAATTAAGTCTGAATTTCTTATATTATTTTGGTGTGCTGATTACAGGCAGAGACTTAGTGGAAGTCATTTTGGTATCCCAAGAGAATTCTGTGTTAACAATGCATACAGCTTCCCCCCACCCTTTTCTCCTCCTTCCTGAACCCTAGATAAGCAGCAGGCCCCAGCTAGATTTCATTACTATCACATACTCTTCATGGTCATCTTTTAATATTTGAAAGGATCATTTGTTAACTGGAAATGGTCAATTTTTTTCCCTTTGGCTTTTGAAATATAATTTTCAATTTTTAATTTGATTCATTTAGATGAAATCATTAATCAGGGTTGAAACTGAGTTAATTTTCTGGAAAATAAATGAGGTTGTTAGAGTGAACATTATTAAGTGGGTTCCTTGCAAAGAAAGGGATAATAGCTGAAAATATGGAAGACGTTTGAGAATTGTAGCAGTTGAGGGATAAAAACAGAGGAAGGGTCCTCCCCCCCCCCGCTTTTAAATGTAATCTATTTTTTAAAATAAGTTAGGAGTTGGAGACGAACATTTCACAATTAAAAACATTAAAGGAGCAGGGCTTAGGAAAGTCTTTATGAAAAAATCCAGCAGTTTAAAAATTAGATCAAATAAGGTGCATTCTGATGGCACTGTAATACATATTGGCTGATTTAGAATCCTACTTGATCATCTTCCCTGTGCATGAAGTTTGTAGTGACTGGACACACAGTGAAGCCAGATGTATTGTTTCCACATGAATTCAGATATGCTGTGAGGTTCTAGGCAGCTATCACAAAGCATAATGTCAGGTAAGGAGTCCCTACCAATACTTAGTTTGAAGCAACTGCCTCGGGCAACAGGTGCAAATAGCAACACCACAGGAACATAAGAAACTGCTTTATGCTGAGTATTCTAGAGCCTAGAATACCCTAGGCAGAAAGCAGGTGCACTGGAGAAATTGATCCAGTATCAGCTTCACTGATTGGTGGAGATTGAACCTGGAACCTTCTGCATGCAGATTAGATACCCCACCGCCAAACTAGAGCCCTTCCCCAAGTGTTAAGAGAGCACAGCTGTGTGTCCTACGTAGCCCACCTTGCATTCTCAGTTGTAGTGGGGGATGCTGCTCCACTACCTATAACAAAGAAAGGTTCGGCTTCTTAGGAGGCGGGGATATATCAAAACTCATGTTAGCCGTTCAAAAGAATAGGTAGATGAAAACAGACTGTTCCTTTTTTTAAACTGTTTCCATGTTCAGGCAGAGCTGCACACTCTTCCATCTCAACTGTGGCAATAATAATATAAATAATAAATTTAGAGTTCACTGTAAGGTAACAGGGCAGATTACAATTTAAAAATATAATATTAAAAGCAATTGAAATGTATTACAGTCAAGAAAATAGGTTATGTCTAATAGGTGTCGTGGACTGGCTGAATGCAGTGGTGGGAGAAACCAGTTGGGGAACCCCTAAGAGAACCCCCAAAGGAAGAAGCCTTAGAGCCAGGGAATTGGTAGTGGGACGACGATGTGTGGTCAGAGGGAGAAGAAAGAGCAGACTGGGAAGAGGGGGTGTTGGAAGCTGAAGAGGTAACGGGTTTTAGTGAGCAGGAAGAGGCACTGGCAGAGGGCAGTCCAGAATTGGAGGTAGAAGTGCAGGCTAGAGAGGAGGCAGGCTGCTGAAGAAGCCAGGAGGTCTCCCCCTCCTGCTGTGACTAGCTGCCCTCTCCCCTAGTCTCCCAGAACACAGAGACGAATGACGAGGGTGGAGCAAAGAGAGACAAGACAAAGAAGCCTCAGCTTGCTGGGGAGGAGTCTTAGAGAGAGGTAGGAATGCGAGAACCTTCAGTCCTCACTACTGCCTCCTTGGGGCAAGTTCTTCTGGAAAGAGTTGTTGTGATCACTAGGCCTGAGCTGTTTTGGTTTCTTTGAATCAAGAGCTAGCTTCTCTGACACTCACCAGGTGTCAAAGGTGAATGAAAACGACACAACAAAGGTGCCAGATGCACCTCTGTGGGGAGGAAATTCCAGGACTTCCAGAACTGCCACAGAGAATATAGTATATTGGGCTGCCCCCATGACTGTGTGAGGACTATGGAACTACCAAAGGGGCTCCCTATGCTGATCCTGAGAAGCTCTATAGGGAAGAAGGCACTTTTTCAGATACTTGGGGCCTAAGTCATTTTCAGCAACCACTTCTCTGTAAAGCAGTACTAGAAAGAGGCAAGATGGTTTGAGCATATTACACTGATCCTGGCCCAACTGCACTGACTGCCAGTTACCTTCTGGGCCCACTTCAAAGTGCTGGTTTTGACATATAAGGCCTTAAATACCTGAATACCTCAAGGACCGCCTCTCCACATATGAACCTTTCCAGGCCCTCTGATCATCATTCCTCATGTGCCTCCTCCAGGAGAGGCTCCTCCTAGAGAAACATTTCTCTTCAACAAGGCCTTGGGCTGATTAAACATATGCATTTTGTGTTCATTCTCTCTCTCTCTCTCTCTCTCTCTCTCTCTCTCCTCTTAGCCCGAGTTTCAGACCCATGTAACTGTGACCATTCAAAATATTACAAAAGGTGGAGCCAATATGGTACCCTCCATCAGTTGGACATCAGTTTTCATCAATGGTCATGGATGATAGGAAGTTTACTTCAGCAACATCTGATAAGCGCCATGTTGGCTGCCTCTGTATTAAAAAAGACACATGCTACCTGATCCTTCCTTTTGACTCTGTGAACTTAGTCTCTCTTGGTACTAAGTACAGTGGAACCTCAGATTGTGAATGTGATCCATGCGGGAGGCACATTCGTAACCCGCAGTGTTCGCAACCCACAGCACCGCGTCTGCGCACGCGTGGGTCGCGCTCCTGCACTTCTGCGCATCTGCAAAGCACCAAAACCCGGAAGTAACCCGTTCTGGTACTTCCGGATTCGGTGTGGTGCGCAACTCGAAAACACGTAACCTGAAGCGTCTGTAACCCAAGGTACCACTGTACTCTTGGCAGTGTACTTTCCAGACCATGAATGGGATTCATATCTGAGGGTGGCAAATTAAGTCAGGTACCTGGAAGGCAAGCAAAATGCAGAACCAAATAGTGGGAGGATAGTTAAACAAGTCACCTTTTCAAACTAGCCATTCTTATCTTCAGTAGATTTTCTCATACAAATGTATCTGACTGCAACCTGCCAGCTCAAATTTGGCCAAAGTCATATTGTAAACAGATGCAAGCATATGCCTCTGCTTGCAAGAAAATTAAATTCTGTTACTGTTTGGATGGAGAAGATGTCGCAGCAATTCACTTATTTTCAAATTGACTGTATTGTAATGGGATAGCCATCTGTCCTGCCTGCAAACTGCTCAGTTTAAATGTGTTTGCCCGTGTGAATGTTGGCTCGCTGTCTTGATTGAGATGAAAAAGTTTGAGAGTAGAAGAAACTGATTTCAACTGGAAGAAAGAGAGCAAGCAAGCAAGCAAGCAGAGGCAGTGAGTGTGGTGGCTCTGCTTCTTTTTCTTTTTCTGCGCTAAACTTCCTGGTTTAGTTTTAATCCATTTCAAATGCTTTGCTCTAGCTTTGAAGACAGAACACTACCCCCTCAAGCTCCGACACTGAGTGGTGGCCGGTTTGTTTTCACAAGCTGAAAATTAAGTGTTCGCATGAGCTCATTTACAGAGAGTGGAGTTGGCAGCATTATCAGGAGAGGAGAAAGGAGCCCTGAAGATGAAAAGCTATCGCAGTGACAGAAGTCTTTATTAGGTTGGGCAGTAATGGAATGTGGTGTACGCAGGATAAAGTGACGGCTACCTAGAGCATTTAGGGAAAACCAGAAGAGTAATCATGTTTTGTGTTGTTCCCAGTCTGGCTTCCTCAGTGATCCTATTGACCCTGGGGGTATATGGGATAAAAGGGGTGGGCTGCGTATAAATGCATGCTAAGAAAAAGTAAAGTTGGCATTAAATAACCAGCTCTTTACTTGCTGTTTGAAGCACAGCACAGCACTGAAGCGACTGAGCTTAAAACAGAGAGGGGGAAACTAGGGCCACAGGCTTTAATCAGTTTAATCAGCAGATTTATCAATTAAGGGCACAATTTATTGGGATTTTTTTCCTGCTTAGTTCTGCACCCTAAATGAGTATTATTATTATTTTTAAAAACAATAGAGCAGTGCAAACATCCTTCGTTCCAAGTAACACAACCATGTACGGAAAACATTTGTCTCACATCAAGTTCCAGCTCTGGCTGCACAGGAAGGGGATGGGAGTAGTGGATGTCTATTCTGCACAGGTTGGTTTCCAGCATGCCACCAAAACCAGATAAAATTGTTTATTTGTGGTGACATGCTAAAAAAAGCAGCGCTTATCCCCCCCCCCTTCTCCATAGAAGTACACAAAGCTGAAGCACATCTTAGACAGAGTGTTTTATCAGCAGAAGCTCTATGCTGTTGAGGGTCATATGCCTTACCCTTGCTCAAATATATGCGGCTCTTCACAGCTTTGGGATTGTGACCTGCAGTTGTAAACTCATGTCACTAAGTCTATATAACACGTAGAGATTCATGTGCATTTTAAGCACTTTTGCATGAATAAATGCCATCCATCTGGGGATCTTCAAAGAAAAGGCATGATATAAATTTAAATGATGTTAGTAATGCTCAGAATAGACCCATTTAAATTAATGAATATGACAATCTTGGGTCCTGATTTCTGTGGGTCAACATCAGGTAGAACATAGTTTGATAGAACTGTATATATAAAATCAGTATTTCATTTTTTTCAAATAAAAGGAACCTAGATTATATTATTTAGTAGTAGTAGTGGTCCTCAAAACTGCAGTAATCAGCAGAAAATGTGTTTCTAGCCAATTCTTAAAGGCCCTTTTCAGATATAATATCATACTATTGTGTCCTGCTACATCAATGAGTTGTGATGAACATCAGACTCACATGCCCCTCTGTCACAACTACAAGGAGAAGTTTGGAAGCTTCTGCTTCTGTTAAACAAACCACAGCTTCCAGTTATGCCTAGATCAGGGAACTATGATTTGTTTTAACTCTAGCCAGGAAGCAAGATGATAAGCGTTGCTCAAACTGCAGCTTCAGATTGCAGCTTGTTCAGTAATTAGATGCAGAACAAATCACAATTCTCTAAGTTAAGATGTGCAGGGAATTGTGGTTTGCTTAAAAGGGGATGTTCGTTTTTGAGAAGGGAGATCAGTCAATCTCATCAGAATCAGAGCAATTGGAAGGCTAACTATCACCATTACAATATCTGAAGAGCCATAACGGTAAAGCACATGGTTTGCATGCCACATGTTCCAAGTTCAGTCCTTGGCATCGCAGGGAGGGCAGAGAAAAGACACTTGCCTGAAACTCTGGAGAGCCGTTGCCCTTCAGTGTATGCAGAAATGAGGTATGTGGACCAACAGCCTGAATTTGCATAAGATAGCTTTCTATGTTTCCAAGCCACATCTTAAACAGAACACCTGAGCCTTGTGCAGATGACCATAGCACATAGGCTGATTTGTGCAGATCAGAGCAAAATCATGCCTACCCTGGTCTTCATGAATAAACCCTATGTACATGTAACTGCACACAACACATGGAAGAAAGCCTAAGTGTTTACAATTTAAAATGCAGATAAGATCTATCAGCACATAACCATCTATCTGCAGATAGTGGGGATAAGTGGACATGATCTACTCACCCTGATTAACATGTTGGAGGGGGGCATGATGCAACTGTTGTTTCCAGAATTGCAGGTAAGAATGGACATTTGGATGAATTATGCAGAGGTGTAGGAAGGTCAGGTGGTACCCAGTGCGTAAAATTTCTTGTCAGCCCCCCCAACACACTTTTTATTTTTATTTTTATTGGCCTCCAAAATTGGTTTTACGTTATTTCATGTTTTCTTACAAAGGAATGTAGATTCTGGGCCTTTGATAACAAGTAGGCAACTATGGACAGATACTTAAATCTACAGGATGGATTGTGTTTTGGCTTGTGTTACTTTATTTATATTTATTGTTTATTTATTTAATAAAATTTATTTTTTAAAAAACCTGCAAAGTGGTTTACCAAAACAAAAAAACAGCAACACAGCAGTAAAATCAAGAAAAATTAACAATCCTACTTTAGAACATGCAAAAGGTAAAATATTAAGATTAAAATTACTTCAGCTTCCTAAGTATCTAGGTATGCTTGCCTAAAGAAGAATGCTTTTAGCAGGTGCCCGAAAAGAGTCCAGCAAAAGCACGTGCTTTGTTGCAACAGGCGGGGAGTTCCAAAGTGCAGGTGCTGTCACAGTAAACAATGCAGTACAGATATTATGTGGAACCTGTAGTAGTGCTTGAAACTACGGAAGGGTAGTTTTTATTTATTGTGATTTCACCATGCTCTGTATTATCTGAAAAGGAAAACATTTATTTAAAAAACAGGACTGCACAACAGCAATCTAGTCTCATCATGATCAGTGGGACTTATTCCTGAGCCGACGGTGCATAAGATGGGCTGCAATCCTATGCACCCCTTGCATCCAACTTGTACCTAAAACTCTGCACAAGCCTGCACCAGAGAATTGTAGAGTTGGAAGGGATCCCTGAGGGTCATCTAGCCAAACCCCTGGAGCAATGCAGAAATCTCAGCTAGACCATCCCTGACCGATGGCCATCCGTCTTCTGTTTTTGCCCTCAGCCAGGACACACAACAATGGACACTGGAGGTGGGGGAAAAGATAAATTTTGACAATGGGGGAGATTTGTCAGGCGTGAGCAGGAACAGCTTGAAGACTTTACACAGAGAGGAACCCCACACGGGTTTCCCCACATGTAACATAACAGGCAGGGAGCCAGCTCAGATAGAGAGAAAGACTTTGGGGGAGGGGAGGACAAAAGAGTACCAAAGTCCGCCCATTTTATCCTCTTTGGGCTGGTGGCGCTAGGGCTCTGAGACCACCCTCCCCCAAATATTTTTGTCTTCAATGTATTGTTACCACTGTTATTCTATAGTCCTTGTTAAATTAAACACTTTCTCTAAAATTAAAACGGCAGAAGAAATCAGTAGCATAGCTATCAAAGGAAAGGCGAGAGAATAGTCTCTAATAGATACAAGGGAGACACAGATACACAAGCACACAGAAGGAAATAATCCAGCCTTGGGGAGAGGGGTGGGAATGTACAGTTTGCTGTACGTGGCCTCGAGATGGGAGACTGAAAGGGCTTAAAAAATAAGTCATGTGTCTAGGAATATTTTTCTGGAAACGCATCAGACTGGTTGTCAAAAGTGTGAACTTCATTCCCTATTTAAAGGAATTGGTCAGTTAGCCACAGAATTGCTTTGCTGATTTTTCTCATCTTCTTTTAATTACACAACTGCTTTTGGGGGGTCCTAGCTTCATGAAGGGAAGACTGGGGGCAAGGGGGAGGCTGGCCTGCCGAGCGCCCAGGGCGGTGCTGAGCTACTCCTCCCGGCACCACGCGTGAGCAAAACGGGCTGGCAGTGCTGCCATTGTGCCGCACACTCCACTTTCGGGGGCAGCAGGGGGATTGGGGCCCAAAGGGGTTGCGCTGGACAGGCAGCGGCCTTGGCAGGCTTCCCCAGCAGCCCAGAAAGTTGGCCTATGTGAAGAAAATGAGACTAAGCTGAATAGATTCAGCCTTGCCTTGCCTTCGCCCCGCCCCCAACCCAGATGGCCAATCAGCTGTGGGCAGGGGCCGGGGCAAAGGCAAGGCGAGGCAAGGCCTAATCTACTTGGCCTAGTCTCATTTTATTCACATAGGCTGACTTTCCAGAACCCGGGAAGCCCAGCGTAGGGTAGGGCAGTAGGGCGGTTCATAAAAAACTTTTTTTTTAAAAAAAATGCTTGCTCCAAAGGTCTTATCTTACTATCCTAGGGATTATATACTGTAGCCATATCTGAAATTTCATGCATATCAGTTAATATCTTGACCCTGCTGCACTGAATTGAAATTTCAGCCTTCACGACATAGGAAAACGGCCAAGTAAACAGCTATTTTCGTGGAGGAGGGTCAAGATATTAACTGATATGCATGAAATTTCATATATAGCTATATAATCCCTAGTGTAGTAAGATAAGACCTTTGGAGCAGGCATTTTTTTAAAAAAAGTTTTTTATGAACCGCCCTAGTAGGGCAGTAATTGTTCATTGATAATTTGTCACCCCCTCCATGATAGCACCTGGGGCGACGCGCCCCACCTTTCCTACGTCCCTGGAATTATGTCTTTCTAAATGATCTATTGCGGTAGACTATAACAAACTTCCACTGAATGCATTTTTAAATCTGTGTATATTCCATGTATTTTAACAGTCCCAGAATGTAAATATACTGTTTTGAAGCCATTACCTAGCATTTGTGTTCTAAAAGGAGTGGTGACAGAAGGAGAAAAATCAAATGGTATTGTATTTGTTATCATTGGATATAGTGGATCATATTTTGTTTTGGGGGCTATTTTTTCCATTCATTTTACTACATTTTAGTCTTCATTAAGGTTTATCTTTCCTCTCCAAGCCAATATAAAATCCAAAACACTTTTGTGTAGAGAAGAGTGTATTCACAAAGCAAAACCTTTTGAATTATTAGTAGGGGGGAAAATAAAGAGCTAATTGTCACTCTGGCACTTATAAATTTCAAAGCTGCTATGAAATTCAAATTGAGACCTGAAATGCTTTTATAGTCCATCTCTGGCCTACCAATAAACAGCAACCAGGCTTCATTTCAAGTTTCAAATTGCCTGCTTTTAAAAAAATAAAAATATTTAACAGACACATACTAGCTTAATTAAAACATCATAAGTTTCATTTCCACTAGACTGATTTGCTTGGAAATGTGATTTATTTATTTATTTATGAAATTCCGGTTAACAAAAAGACCTACATGCCGTTCTAGTCACAGAGACAAAGAGACAAACACTGAATCAAGAAGGAAAGATAAATGGCACAAATACTGCTTGCATTAATTAAGGTGGCTTGCATTTCTTGAATATTATTTAAATTGGAAATAACAGGCAATCAAGATCCCATCACCATGTTTTTGTGGAAGATCCTGTCCATTCCTTTCCCACCAACCCCGATTAAGAATTGCAGGATTTGGTCTGCTGAGCATAGGACACAAAATCAGCGTATATCAATTGCAGGCCTTTTGTTTTTAAAGTAGAAGGAATAACAGTATTGCCAACTGCTGTGTTTTTCTCTCTGAATAGTCTTGTTTTGTTTTGTTTTTAAGCTTAGTTCTATTTCTGTGTGGAAATATCTGAAGCTCAATGAATGTGTCAGAATTATAATCCCTGCTGCCAGTCCTTAAAGAGGCTGGAGAAAAGTTTTTAAGTCTGGAACCTGCCTGACCTTATAAACCATCTTTATAGCTGTTGGTTGACACAGAAATCTATGCTTATAGACTTCTAATTGCTCCATACCAGTGCAAAGTCTTCTGTGTTTGTGTGCCATACTTTAAAATGTTGAGGAATCCTCCAAAACAGGAGGAATCTGTTGGATTCTGGTAAGTTCTATGCCTAGTATATAAGACTGATTCTGGCTCACGTTCTGGAAGTTCAATGATACTTTTGCTCCTATATTATGTTTCTGACCATTTCTGTAATGGAACTCAGACTTTGGGACTCTGCGTAGTGAGACAGAGGCCACTGGGGGAGGGGGTCAGGTTGTGTGGAAGCAGAAAAATGTCATGACACCGGGTTGAGATCAAGATTGCCACAATATTATCGATTACAGATTTAAGTAGGCTTTGGCATAAGCATTGGGTATGTATCCTGAAGCAGCCAACCTGGTTGCTGGCTGATAACTCCATCAGGGTCGACCATGGGTTAAGGATTTCCCCATAACACAAATCAATTAGGGCAACAAGGTCGTCATTTGGGTGTTCTATAGCACATTGACCCCCATCTGGGCTTTTGGACAGAACCCTACCCCTGGACCTCTTTACCAATGTACTCTGAATTTGATCCAGGATTGGGGGTGGGGTACCCACCTGTACCCACCCATCCCCTAACTTAGACTAAGGATCCAATCCAATGCCCCTTTCAGCCAAAAGTTGTGACAGTTGCTACGAGGAAGGCAAAACCCTCAGACAGGCCCAATTCATCTGCAGGTAAATTCCTCCCTGGCAACTGATAAAATTCCATAGCAAGGCCATACACATGCACTGTCCACTTACCTCCAGACAGAACCAACAGCATATGGGCAGGGGGGAGGTAGGACATCCAATTCTGATCATGCTGCCTGCTCTCGGTGCAGCCAGCTTTTATGCCACAGTGACGGACTTGACAGAAGATTGGCTCCAGCAGGTCCATTGCCAAAGCACTACCCACCCCAAGGGCTGTGTCTGGCCCATTTGAATTTCAGTTTTTGCAGACCAACCCAGCAGCCCCCATGGCCAGTTGAAGCTCACAGTGATGGCAGCCAGCCGCGCAGGCAGAACCCTACCTGCAGGCCGCAGTTGCCCCTGAGGCCAGAGTACACTTAGCAGTCTTTGTAAGTGCATCTTGTTTTCTATACCACTCTTCTCAAAATTAATATTCCACCCCAACCTTTGCTTCCCTACCTCTCTGGTCCTAAGGCTAGTTTAGGGGATATTACAATGATTCTGTGTAGCCTTCATACTGTAGAAAAAGCAGTGAAATATTTCCAGCAATAGCCTTACACACATACCTATCTATATACAGTGGTACCTTGGGTTACATAGCTGGTGAGGTTGATGGAAATTGGAGTCCAACAACATATGGAGGGTGCCACATTGACTACCCCTGATAGATATTACTATCGCATCACAACCAATCTTCAGTATAGTCAGAAGATTTGCTTTACTGGAAATTAAGATGGACCATAAAACCAACACCCATTAGTCACAACTATCTATGAAGGCGATGATATATGGAAACCATCTCGATTTGAGGATTGGAAGAACGGAAAAATTCACACAGGATTATTATTGGTGTTTATCGGCTTAAGGAGATTATCAGAAGAGATCATAAAGAAAAAAGAGAAAATATATGAACAAGAGGTGATGTGGAAACAGCAAGATAAGACTGGATAGAATTATGAACTTTGTTTGGACTGATTTGGACATTAACGCAGTAGCAAGAAGATGATCAGAATCCCCCTTCGGATCTTGAAATATGGGTCCCCTCAACAAAATTTAAAATTCGGCTTTGTAATTCGGAATTTATGTGATGTGATGTGATTTGATTTGATTTGATTGGCCGGTTAATAAAAATTATTTTTTTTAAAAAAACTATATAAAACAAAAGTCTGCAAACGGTACTGGGCAAAAACAAACAAGATGAATTTTAACAGGGAGAAATGTAAAGTATTGCACTTGGGCAAAAAAAATGAGAGGCACAAATACAAGATGGGTGACACCTGGCTTGAGAGCAGTACATGTGAAAAGGATCTAGGAGTCTTGGTTGACCACAAACTTGACATGAGCCAACAGTGTGACGCAGCAGCTAAAAAAGCCAATGCAATTCTGGGCTGCATCAATAGGAGTATAGCATCTAGATCAAGGGAAGTAATAGTGCCACTGTATTCTGCTCTGGTCAGACCTCACCTGGAGTACTGTGTCCAGTTCTGGGCACCACAGTTCAAGAAGGACACTGACAAACTGGAACATGTCCAGAGGAGGGCAACCAAAATGGTCAAAGGCCTGGAAACGATGCCTTATGAGGAACGGCTAAGGGAGCTGGGCATATTTAGCCTGGAGAAGAGGAGGTTAAGGGGTGATATGATAGCCATGTTCAAATATATAAAAGGGTGTCACATAGAGGAGGGAGAAAGGTTGTTTTCTGCTGCTCCAGAGAAGCGGACACGGAGCAATGGATCCAAACTACAAGAAAGAAGATTCCACCTAAACATTAGGAAGAACTTCCTGACAGTAAGAGCTGTTCGACAGTGGAATTTGCTGCCAAGGAGTGTGGTGGAGTCTCCTTCTTTGGAGGTCTTTAAGCAGAGGCTTGACAACCATATGTCAGGAGTGCTCTGATGGTGTTTCCTGCTTGGCAGGGGGTTGGACTCGATGGCCCTTGTGGTCTCTTCCAACTCTATGATTCTATGATTCTATGGTATTCTAAAGCAAAAATAGACAATGTGGTGTTCTTCAGATTCTGTTAGACTACAACTCCCATCATTCTTGGCCACTGGCTGTGCTTGCTGGGACCGAGGAGAGTTGTAGTTCCATCCAACAACAAATAAATAACACTACACTGGATACCCCATGCTAGAGTTTGGTTATTCCCCTGCAAATATCTGCCTTTGGGATAAGTGACATACTCAAGTCCTATACTGCAACTATTTCCTATTTTCCTTCACAACTAAGTTAAAGACAAGGGGGGAAGAAAGAAAAAGAACAATCACCAACTCCCCTGTCAGGGAAACAATATGCTGTTGCCATAGATTAAAACTTTAAACCAAAACAATGGAGTCACAGGTCATTATTCAACTAAGTAGAGTAGACCCATTGAAATCAATGAACTTAACTTCGTTATGTTCATTACTTTCAGTGGCTCTACTCTGGGTAAAACTTAGTTGAATGCCACCCATATATTTCTTGGCTTCCAGTTTTATGATATACTAATGTTTCCTGAAAGCATTAAGGACATGCCATAGGATCACAGGAAACTGCTCATACCTAGTCTGACTATTGGTCCATTTATCTCAACATGGACTGCACAGACTGGCTGTGGCTCTACAGGATTTCAGACAGCAGTCTATTCCAGTACTCCCTGGAGAGGCTAGTGATTGAAATGTAGACCTTCTGCATGCAAAGCATTTGCTTTTCTACTACTCTATGAACTCTTCCTCACACTGTATCCTCTTCAGCAATGTGAGAAGCAATTTGTAAGAGGGAGAGTTCCATGCATTTCAAGCACATGTAAGTATGGAATTAGCTAAACCTTTCTTAGTTTGGACTACTGGCAACCAAAGGAACTCTTTCACGCATTGCTAGTAGGCTTTTTTAATTTGCTCATTCAGCAGCAACAGTGCTGCCAGTGTAACATAAAAATGGGAGATGTAAGAAATGAAGTATCTTGTAAAAGCAGTTTACAAAGATGTTATACAATTTATGTGCTGGAGTGGGATTAGGTTGCAAAAAGAAGCAGCTAAAATTTCTAGAACTTGCTTCCTGTTAAGAAACAAGTGTGCCTAAATACAGATACAGATATGGACTGTATCTTAAACCTCTCATATTCAGAATGTGAGAAAGATGTAAAACAATGAGACGCTGTATCAGAAAATACTGAAATGTTAAGATGCCTGAGATCATAGATTAATAAAGAGCCAACGTTCAGACCCCTGGGCTTTCCTCACCAGATCTATCCTTATTGCCGTCTGCTTTGATTTTCCCCAATAAACATGTGCCTGACTGTTTTCCCCAGAATACATACTGATGTTGCTTGTAAGTGACACATAATTTTGCTAGATGCAAGATGGTTTCAGGCTTGTTCTGCAGCTGCTAACTCCTTCCTCCCCTTTCTTTGCTATGGGGACCATGTACTCCCCCTCTTTTTCTGTCTGTTACTGTCAGGATCCCTATCATAGTCACATACCTCCTGTAACAACACGGAGCGGAAATACTGTTCCGTATGTACTTCAAAGCCTATTTAAAAAGGTTGGTATCCTGTAGTGTTCTTCTGCTTGTATTCTATATCCATACAGAGCAACACAGAGTGAGCATTCTAATGAACACAAATAGGTCCAAATTTCCCCTTTGGGATTAAGCAGTTTATTGACCCAGGTAAAGCTTAAGGTTGTAGGAGAAACTTTTATATGTGGGGCCAATTTAAAGCAGGGGAACACAGTTAAAATGAAAACCATGTGTGCCCTAGTGAAGCCTCATCAACAAATCAGTCCTTTTCAAGTGATGACTACTTACTGTAATAAGACATAGAGATGTCTGAGGTGTGGCACCCAAGCTTCCTGAGGGCGGGACAAACTTGTAATATGACCCTTTCTTATCTCTCATGTATGGCCTTGTCTGTTTTGAAAAATGAGATGGTTATTTAAGTTCCTTAAAGCTGTTTCCAGACAGTTGCTACTTTTGCGTGGGATTCAAACACATACTGGCAAGTTCAGGTTACGCAATTAAAGTTGATTTGGTGCTCTTGTGAAACAAACCAGCTCTCTCTCACACCCCCATCTGACTTTTTGTGATAAGGAAAGTAATGGGAAGATGCACTGGAAAGTATAGGATAACAATTGCTTGATACAATGTCATATAATCTCCCTGCAAGCAAATCAATAAATAGCTCAATAAATAGCCAGCATTGTCTAACTTCCCTGCAACTTTGTGCAAACAAATCAGGATGAATGCTAAATAAACAGGTTGTCTAGAAGAGGCTTGGGGTTGTTGTTTTTTTTGTATTTCTAGGTGCCCGGTTTGCATTAACAGTCAGACATGACAAATGAAAGATTCTAGCCATGGAATAACGCAGAACGGTATTGGACCCAGGGGAATTAAGTGGTACAGAATACAATCAACATACGGGTCAGGCGAAAGTATGGATGAACCCCATGTTTCTCAATGAAACAACCCAGCTTCAAACGTTGGTTTCTGAAGCTACATAACATTTACATAGTTCTAGCATAATTTATGTTAAAATAAATAGTTCAAATAGCTTGCAGCTCTGCTTTGAGGTCTTCCACTCTGCTGCCATGAAACAGTGATTCAGAATTGACCTTAGAAAGTTAACTATGGCAATAAATGTTCATTTCATTCACTTAGTATACTTAATATTTCATTCATTTAGTGTGCTTAATAAAGTTGGCCTCAGAATCAGATGAAAGCCACGTCAACAGATTAGGAAGCAAATATAAAGTTATGTGTGGCACATCAGATTTTTTTTTTTTACAATGAAATATATTTAACTGTACATGCAGAACACTTAGAAGCATACCTCAAAATCTAAACATGCACTGAACAGTCCTTGGAAACAATACTCTAACTTACCATTTTCCTTTGTCTATATCACTGTACCTCAGCTGTTGAGTTACAGAAATAATGGCAGCATTCAGATGTAACAACAATCTGTTGTAGTGATAAACTATGGGAGCAGGTCTGGGCAAGTAAATAAATTTGTTTATTGTTATATAAAATCATTAATAGCAATAATAACATGTAAATAATGCATGCCCAATTGAATTGTTAGATCTAAGTGGATGTGTGTACTGGATTGTGCAGATTTGTGCATCAAAGTAGTAGACATGTGGGTCCTGCCTTTTTATTTTGGAGGGATGAAAGAATAAAGCATGCAGGAAGGATTCTTCTGATTGCTTCACTAAGAAAACCTGCTCCTGCCTTTCAGTGTTCTGGCCAATGAGCTGAAAGGAACTGGGGTGACTGACATGCAAAGGAAGCAGTGATGTCCTGCCTCATTTCCCTCCTTTGCGTGCACTGATCAATGAAGAATTTTTTGCTCCAGTTGGCCATGGCTGCATTATTTTCCTGGCTGCATTTATGTTCCTGGCTAGTGGAGTGGTATTGATTTTCTGGCTCAAAAACAAATTGGCGGATACATGATATTTATTTTTCTGGCTTGAGAGCAAATTGGTAGGCATGTGGTATTTTTTTATTTAATTAAAATTAAATTGTATATTATTAAGATTATATAATCATAGTTACTTGTTTATTTATTTGCAAGATTTCTTTTGCACTGTTCAGCAGAGCTGCCAAGAGCAGTTTGCAAGAACAAGATAAAAAATACAAATAAAACAAAAACATCACATTTAAAAAATTCATTAATACACACCAACTGTATTAAGCATTTTGCTTTTGGTCACACAAGCATGCTCTAAAGTAAAATGTATGGATGCACACTACCAGATTTATATACAAAAGTCCTGGTGGGGCAATGATACTATTTGATGTTTTCATTCTTGTGGTGTCTTTATCGCTTAACAAAAATAACCCCTTTCTGTGTATCCCAAAAAATTAATACACAGATGTACAGATTTTAATATATAGATATTTTGGTGAATGAAACATTGGCCCTGATCCAGTAAGGCATAATCTACATATAAAAATAAGCTTTTGCACTGTGCCTGTGAGCACTTGAGTAAAACCTTCCACATCTGGCCTCCTGCATGATCTCTTAGGTTTAATCCAGGGATCTATAGGAGCAAAGCAGCCAGCTGTTGCACTTGAGGACCATCCCCCCCCCTTATAGAGGAACTAACTCTGTTGGTACAGCCTTTCTCATTGCAATGATGTTACCCAAGCAATTTCACAAGGATAATTTTTTTTATGGATATACACACCTGCCAGTTGTCATTTAATGGGGTGGATTCATGAGAAATATTTTCAACAGGACATTGAGTAGATAGAATCAACTGATAATGACTTTATTGTGGCAAAAGTGGAAGTAGGCCTTGGGCCTTTATTGGTTGGAGTACAGCTTTTGTATTTAAAGCAAGCTTGCACAAGTCTGAGCCAAACCAGTCTTATATTGTGGCCTGCCAGTTGCTTGACAGAAGAAGAAGAAACCAAGAATTGAGGTTTGATAAGACCGTGGTGGTGGGCCAGCATACAGTCCCCTTGGAACGGAACACCACACACCATATAGCAGACCTGGTGTAAGGACCAGGCTTGTTCTAAACTCGCAATATATTACCTTAATTTTGTACCCTGTGGTACCAGTGGGGATTGTCTTGTCCACTATTGACTATTCTGACTGGCTGTCCATTGCCAAAAATTTGGCTCCATAGATTCAAAATTACTATGTTAATGGAAAGCTGCTAATATGACAGGGTCTGACAAATAAATTCAGCAGGTTCTTTCCCAAAAAGGCTTCCAGGATGAGACAATGATAATTTTCCAAGCAGAATATAGAGTGTCAGATCACTTTTTCTGAGTTTCAAAATTCCACGTGAAAGTATATAGATTCTGTTTTATTCATGCATTTACATACTTCCTGGATGAATAATGCTTCACAACAACAAAATGAAACCATTTATGACAAAGACAGCCTGAGGCTAGGTAGGGTGAGGTGATATCATATAGGGCAACGGTGCTTCCCCCCACCCAGGGGTTACTCAGTACAGTGGTACCTTGGGTTAAGTACTTAATTCATTCCAGAGGTCCGTCCTTAATCTGAAACTGTTCTTAACCTGAAGCACCACTTTAGCTAATGGGGCCTCCTGCTGCCGCTGCGCCGCCGGAGCACGATTCCTGTTCTCATCCTGAAGCAAAGTTCTTAACCCAAGGTACTATTTCTGGGTTAGTAGAGTCTGTAACCTGAAGCATATGTAACCTGAAGTGTATGTAACCCGAGGTACCACTGCACAGGCAACTATTTTTGTTGTTGTTAAAAAGTGTGGCACTTACTGTTACAACTTCATGATGAGTACCGACACCTATTTTTCTAGAAAAAAGCACTGCAGGGTAATGAATGTTTGCTAGATAAATATGTACTGGGTATGCTCTTTCTTCCCTCATCATCTGCTATCTGATATAGTTGCTTCATTTTGCTTAATGGTTGGGGTGGTTCACTTTCCCACATGTCTGAGGGGCTACAAACAATAGAGTCTCCATGTAGTAAGTACGTAGTGGTTTTACACCCTGACTATATATTGTCAGGGATAGAACATTGTGACTTTATCTTAGCATCTGTCAGGGAACACATCTTGTTCTAGATGTGTCAAATGTCTGGATGTTACACTCAGTGCTTTTTTCCATTTTAAAAAAATGTTTAGGGGTACAGTGGTACCTCAGGTTACATACACTTCAGGTTACAGACTCTGCTAACCCAGAAATAGTGCTTCAGGTTAAGAACTTTGCTTCAGGATGAGAACAGAAATCGTGATCCAGCAGCGCGGCAGCAGCAGGAGGCCCCATTAGCTAAAGTGGTGCTTCAGGTTAAGAACAGTTTCAGGTTAAGTACGGACCTCCGGAACAAACTAAATACTTAACCCGAGGTACCACTGTACTCTCATTTTGACTCAAGAAAATCACCATTTTATATTCAAATCCTCGAAGCTACTAACATGAGTTTGACCAAACTGCGGGAGGCAGTGGAAGACAGGAGTGCCTGGCATGCTCTGGTCCATTGGGTCACGAAGAGTTGGATATGACTAAACGACTAAATAACAACAACAACAAATAGTTCAAATCAGGAAAAATAAACACAGTAAATGGACAAAAGTACAAAGATTCACAAAATGTTTAGGGGTATGTGTTCCTTTACATCCCCCCCCCCCCGAAAAAAGCACTGGCTACACTGATACACTGTCTGACATCCTACCTTGAGATATGTAGACTGTGCTGTCAGCTCAGGCTCACAGAAGATACTCCAGTTCCTGTCTGCACATTACACCCTCCAGGCAAAGCTGCACTCAGGCACATGTGACTTAGGGCTAACAGTCAGGTGAACTTAATTTAGCACTTCTGTTCCCTGGTGAAATAAATTATTATGTACTGCAGGTAGATTTAAAAAAACTACGACTACTATTTGGGTGGTGTTGTGTATATATTGTTTGATTAAACCAAATGTAAACATGGGCATCTTAAGGAAGCACTTCTCACCTATTGCTGCACCAAATGCTATTGCCCATTAGGAGATTAAACCTAAATGTTTTATGATGGGAGCAGGTATTTGGCTCTTCTGCTCACATTAATCACTTGGATCTTTGCTTTGACTTCTGGATCCCCAAATAAATCCTGAAACCTTCCAGGTTCTAAATGAAATAGTGCTTAGCTGCTTATTATTTCTGAAACTGATATTGAGATCCTGATTTCATGCTATCAGTACTTCACAGTCGGATTACTGTAATGAATTTTATTTCGATCACACCATATCTCTTGTGAGTTGCTAGTAAATGGTCCAGAACTTAACAGTTAAACTTCTTTCTTTTGAGGTGTCACTATCTTATCACTTGAATTCTTTTCACTGGAAAGCTTTACCAATGTAACTTAGAATCTAGACCTACTGTTGACCTTCAAATGGCATCAGCTCATTTTTAGGCTTCTCCCCCCCCCTCAAACTCACAGCTCAGATCGCTTAATTAAAACTTTGTACCAGCAAGTTTCAGAATCTCTCCCTCAGTGGTTACCAATGAATCCCTTGCTGTCGTTTTCTCAAGGAGGTCAAACTAGGCTTCTTTTAGTTGGCTTTAAAGTTGCAGCAGTCACCTGTCCATCATTGCACCGGCAAGACCTAGGAAAACAAAAGCTTTTATGCTGAAGAAAGTAGGTGTGGTTCTCAAACTTGATTACGCATTTGACATAAATCCATAGGCACCTGATAGACCCATAGTGTAAGTGGAGGACATGCTGCTGAGCTGGCCCTTAGTAAAGGCCCATTGAGCCAAGCTACTACTCCTTCATGGGATATGGTAGCATATAACCTATGCATTTGGAAATATCTGATATAGAAGTACGGCTTTAGAATACATGTGGGTGATTGCATGTCTTCATATCCTCTCAAATTTAATACTCCATGTATGTAAAAACATACCATTTTAGCCTTCCTTCACATCCTCTTTCCTAGTGCACTAATTTTCCACAGACAGGGAATTCTTTATATGGTAAAAGGTAAAGGTACCCCTGACCTTTAGGTCCAGTTGCAGATGACTCTGGGGTTGCGGTGCTCATCTCGCTCTATAGGCCGTTTGTCCGCAGACAGCTTCTGGATCATGTGGCCAGCATGACTAAGCCGCTTCTGGTGGACCAGAGCAGCACACGGAAACTCCATTTACCTTCCCGCCAGAGCAGTGCCTATTTATCTACTTGCACTTTGATGTGCTTTCAAACGGCTAGGTGGGCAGGAGCTGGGACCGAGGAATGGGAGCTCACCCTGTCGCAGGCTCTGATTGAAGGTCCAAGTGCGCTCTTTCAGTGCATACACTTTGCTTTTAAGATGTGAATGGGTATGTCTGCCTGTGCTGTTCTCTCACCAAATTGCACTACACACAGGCATTAGCATAAGGGCCTTGCATGGTTGACGTGCTGTGGAGAAAGTAGCTACGTTGTTGTGGTTCTGCCATCTACCTGACATAGGAATAGCCTGGTGGATCAGGCCAATGGACCATCTAGTCCAGCATCCTGTTCTCATAGTGGCCAACCAGATGCCTGTGAAAAACCAGGGAACTACTTATTTATGTACCCTGCTGCACCTGACTGAACTTATAGTTTATAGATCTGGATATTACTGGACTAGAACTGAGAAACATTACATCTGAGTGATCCAGGTGTTGGATAAGTATGCAGTATCCATCACCTCCTGGGAAATAGAAGGGGAAGAAATGGAGGCAGTGAGAGATTTTACTTTCTTTGGCTCCATGATCACTGCAGATGGTGACAGTAGCCACGAAAATAAAATACGCCTGCTTCTTGGGAGAAAAGCTATGACAAACCTAGACAGCATCTTAAAAAGCAGAGACATCACCTTGCCAACAAAGGTCCGTATAGTTAAAGCTATGGTTTTCCCAGTAGTGATGTATGGAAGTGAGAGCTGGACCATAAAGAAGGCTGATCGTTGAACAATTGATGCTTTTGAATTATGGTGCTGGAGGAGACTCTTGAGAGTCCCATGGACTGCAAGAAGATCAAACCTACCCATTCTTAAGGAAATCAGCCCTGAGTGCTCACTGGAAGGACAGGTCCTGAAGCTGAGACTCCAATACTTTGGCCACCTCATGAGAAGAGAAGACTCCTTGGAAAAGACCCTGATGTTGGGAAAGATAGAGGGCACAAGGAGAAGGGGACGACAGACGACGAGATGGTTGGACAGTGTTCTCGAAGCTACCAGCATGAGTTTGACTAAACTGCGGGAAGCAGTGGAAGACAGAAGTGCTCTGGTCCATGGAGTCATGAAGAGTCAGACACAACTAAACGACTAAACAACAACAACAACAAAATCCTGTTTTTGGATTTTTATTTTTATTCATTATTTTGCATCCCATATACATTCCTCCAAGTCAAAACTGATTTTTGTGTCTTTTATTCACTGATGATATTTGAAAGGCTTGACCCTAAATCATTACTCCTCTTTTACTGTTAAAAGTGGTGCTTTGAAATGTGTTTTCCATTATGTATTGAATTACTTGCAGCTGAGAATTGGCTAGGAGATGACAAATTCCTTTTGTACAGTAGTCCCACAAGGCTAATGTTGCTATTCCTGCATAATGAAAAAAAGTCATGCTTCAGTGCTAGAATTTAGGATTCTCTGCACCTATGCAATGTTGTATGCAAGACTTCGGGAAAGAAGGCTCCATGGGGTTTGATAAATGGTCAGCCATGTACTGCATGCCCCTTGAACTGGAGTATGGTCCTGAAGTGTGGTTATGCTAAACCAGACCATTAGGATTGGCTTACTTACTGTTACAGTGGTACCTCGGGTTACAGACACTTCAGGTTACATACGCTTCAGGTTACAGACTCTGCTAAACCAGAAATAGTACCTCGGGTTAAGAACTTTGTTTCAGGATGAGAACAGAAATTGTGCAGCAGCAGCGCGGCGGCAGCGGGAGGCCCCATTAGCTAAAGTGGTCTTCAGGTTAAGAACAGTTTCAGGTTAAGAACGGACCTCCAGAACGAATTAAGTTCTTAACCAGAGGTACCACTGTATCTGCAATGCATTTGCAACAAATATACTGCTCTGAATTGCAGTCTCCTTTCTGCTTTTTCATACAGGATTAATTAAGATTGCTTACTTGGTGGCAAAGATCTGCTATAATTTTGGAGTCAAAGATATAATTGTGGAGTCAATGATATTTTAAACAAGCCAATCAGATACAGTTTTGAACTTAGGAGACAATCTTAACCAGAAATGTGACCTGTTTTATTCAGAGGTTGGGGCTAAACTATAAACTTAAAATCATATTCATGCTTACTTGTGTTAGATTCAGTTAGATGCAAATTCTGGTCCTTGGTACACTCTGAATCAGCTGTTTTAAAGGCCATGAGTAGTGGGTTTACTTTGATTACACTGAAGAGGTGATAATGGCACTGTCCCATGTTTAATGCAACATTGTTAGATGTCCTTTCTCTTTTGTATTAAAACATTCACCTAGTCTTGAGCAGAAATAAAAGGTTCAAAGCTTGTCAGCATCAGTTTTATAGATAGCCATTGAAAAAAATAATAATGAGATATTGGGTATTGTAAGGCTCAAGGGCTGTCTTGCCAGACTCATTTATTTCCATTCACCTTTTGTCTGAATTGCAGACAGAAGACATTCAATTAAAATGTGTCACCTGTTATGTGTGATCTAATTTGTATTTGTAAATGGTACAGATTAGAGCACCAAGCTTCACATGCTCCCAACTTTTTGAAACATGTGCAGAACAGCTATCTCTTTGGGAAATGTTGGGTGTGTTTGCCTGCAAGAAAATTCATTGTTTGCTTATGGTTTGTGGTACTGTATTTGTATCTGGTATTAATATTTTTATTCAAATCACTTGTACACCACCCTGGAATCTGTTAAGATAAAGTGCAGTTTTAAATAAAGCAAATAAGTAAATAATCTATGCTAAGCTGGTCCAAGTGTGCTTATTAGATGCATTTCAAATCAAATCTATCCTTAACGAATTAGTATATGGAGTATGTGTAGACCCTGATGTACAAACGTTAGTTACATTTTCTCCAGCCATCAGTAGCCATAACCTTTTGATGCAGACGTGCTGTTTTTTTCCATCACCATATTTCAGACTCCTTGGCCTGGATCCAGAGAGCTGCTTAAACTTACTCAAGACTCTTGTGCTGGCTTTTAACTTACTTTTCATTGAACAGCTGATCCCCATGCTGCATCACAAACTACTTTAGAAACTCCTCTCACTTTCAATAGTAATTTGCCATGGGTGTGAGGTGGGTGGGGAAAAACTTGATGCTAGTTTTAGAGTTCTTTGGATCCTAGCCATTATTATTTTTCTGTTATAAATATATTAGACATCTGGTTGGCCACTGGGAGAACAGGATGCTGGACTAAATGGGTCATTGGCCTGATCCAGCAGGCTTTTTTTGTGTTCTTACATTCTTTCTTCTCTGAACTATCAATTGCATTCCTTATATACAAGTGTAAGCTGAAGACAAGAGAGTTGATGCCTTTTAAGGTTTCCTATGCTATACTCAGTAATATGCTTCAGATTGCAGATAGCTATCAGGAGACAAAAACTGACTTCCCTTGCTAATTGTTAATTCAGCAGTAGAGCAGAAAAGCTTTAATGTGAGCCATAGCTTTTATCTTTTTTGATGACTTAGGATTCTGTTTAAAAAAAATGCCTGGCTAATGGACTTGCATTTTGCATCTCTAGATTACTTTTTTTTCCTGTATTGTGACTACCAATGTACAACTGAATAATTTCAGATCTATTTAGCATGGCCAACAGGCTCCTGTAAATATAAAAGTCCATGTTTTTGTTTTTCTTCACACAGTTTTTTTCTAGTGTGAATTGCAGTGTTGTAAGTAGGTAATAAAACCACAGTGTAACTTGATTTTTATATAAGCAACTGTTTTTCCTTCTGTGGAATTAGGATCTAATTTGTGTGGACCCAATACAATAATCCACCTGAGCCGTGCAGATTACGAAATAATGCTGCATAGTTTATTATCCAAATAAGATTGGAAAAAGTTGCCTCATTTAGATAAATGAATGTTTATTCAACCTGCTTGGCATTCTTGTAAATATATACAACATGTGGGTCTTAGTGTGTTTACATTACCCATTTAGAGTACTGTACAATGAAGTTGCGTGTCCTCTGATACATTTCACAGCTTTTCACACACACACACACACACACACACACACACACACCGCAGTTCACATCAGCACAGCTTCGTTAGTACAGTGGTACCTCGGGTTAAGTACTTAATTCGTTCCGGAGGTCCGTACTTAACCTGAAACTGTTCTTAACCTGAAGCACCACTTTAGCTAATGGGGCCTCCTGCTGCCGCTGTGCCGCCGGAGCACGATGTCTGTTCTCATCCTAAAGCAAAGTTCTTAACCTGAAGCACTATTTCTGGGTTAGCGGAGTCTGTAACCTGAAGTGTGTGTAACCTGAAGCGTATGTAGCCTGAGGTACCACTGTATCAAGTTTGTCACTATTGAGCAGCATTGACACACCCTTTTGAATATGCTTCTGGTGTTACCTAGAGAGGAAGAATATTTATGTTTGAAACGCCTTGGGAAATATGCAAACTGCCTTATCAATAAAACTGTCTTGTACCCATTTCTTTGAGTAATGGATCAGGTTTACAGTCTAGTTTGCATCTTTGTCACTGGAGGCCCAAGTGGCCTCTGTGGGATGGAATGTCTTTCATCAGCTAAAGCTGGTGCACCAGCTGTGCCTTCTGTGAACAGCGAGGCAATTCATGCTCCCTTAACATCAAGGATTGACTAATTTAATACATCATCTGTGGGGCTACTTTGGAAGAGGGCTCCAGAAACTGAAGTTAGTTCAGAATAGAACCACTAGGCTACTGTTTGGGACTGGACACCGCAAAAGTGCTTAATAGAGCTGCATTGGTCTGCAGGCCATTTTCAAGTCCAATCCAAAGAGCTGGTGCTTATCTGTAAAGCCCTACATTATTTTATATTCAAAGCCATACATTGCTTGATGCCTAGGCATCCATCTGTCTCAGGAGAGTATGCCTTCAGGGATAAAGTCAAATTGTTGGAGAGCTACAGTGCTTGCTGTGGCTGTAGAGACCAGTACAGGAGAGACATGCTTTATGGCAGGTGGGATAGATAAAGGCGTTCAGTATTGCTGCTGCAGGTGCACCATGGAGTTTCTTCCCTCTGTGTTCCTTTCAGCAGTCATTCTTCCTCTGGTCACTGCTGTGGATACACAACCTGTCTGTCTCCAGGCACTGCAATCTTCTGAAAAGGATTTCCATATGGTGGGGTTAATGTTGCAAGCCTTCATGTCATGTTTGTAGATGCAGAGTTAGTCTGCCAACAGGCCTAGTGCCTGCAGCCAGCTTCCATTGAGCACATCCTTGGGGATCCTGCCATCTTCCATTCTGTGGACATGATGAAGCCAGAGTAGACCTCACTGAGACAGAAGTGACAACATGCTGGGAATGTGGGTTTGGGAGAGCACATCTTGATTTGAAATGCTGTCCAGCCATGTGACGTCAAAAATCTTCCTGACGCAGCGCATATGGAAGGCATTGAGGCATCACTTTTGGTGGGTGTAAGTTGCCCATGACTCACTTCCATAAAGCAGTGTGCTCAGCACACAAGTCTGGTAGACCCTCATATTGGTATTGGGCGTTACCATCACATTCTACCCTACCCTTTTGGAAAGGTGAGACAAGCCATTGCCATAGTGGCCTTGCCAATATGATTGTCTCTCTCAGTGTCAATGGAAAATTTGCTAGTTATGATAGAGCCTGGATAGACAAAATTGTCTACCACCTCAAGTGAGTGGTCATCAGTGCTGATGCATGGAATGCTATTGACATCCTGACCCAGGATATTGGCATAGCTGTCAACTTTTCCCTTTTCTTCCGAGGAATCCTATTCGGAATAAGGGAATTTTCCTTAAAAAAAGGGAAACGTTGACAGCTATGGATATTGGTCTTCATCAGGCTGATGGTGAGGCCGAACTCCATGGAGGATTGGGCAAAACATTTGATGAGTCTCTGTAGAGCTTCCTTGGAGTGTGCTGTAAAGGCTGCGTTATCTGCAAACAACATCTCATGGATAAGAACCCACCACACTTTTTTATTGGCATGGAGACATGCCAGGTTGAACAGACCCCCGTCACTCCTTGCATGGATGTACATACCGTCTTCAGTTGAACTGAAGGCATGCAAGAGCGACAGGGATTAAAATAGGCCAAAGAGAGGAGGACATGATCATGTTGTGATGGGCATCCCATCTTGTAGAACAGTGTGAAGAGTCCTTTTCGGCTGATGAGGTCAAAGGCCTTCACCAGGTCTATGAAGGCAATCTACAAGGAGTGTCTCTGCTCTTGGCATTTCTCCTGCAGTTGGCACAGTGAGAAAATCATGTTGACTGTTGACCTCTGAGCTCTAACACCACATTGCGACCCAGGATAGACCCTGTCAGCAAGTGACTGCAGTCTGTTGAGAACAATAAGGTGCAGTACTAAGCATGGTGATTCCATGATAGTTGTTAGAATAATCACAGTCACCTATGTCCTTATAGAGGCTCCAAATGCTGGGGTTGTTCATATCTTGTGGCATGGATCCCTTTTCCCAGCACTGCAAGAGAAGGCCTTAGAGGTGTGTCATGAGGGAGGAACTGAGGCCGGCTTTCAGCACTGTTGGGATTCTGTCCTGTCCTGGGGCTTAACCACATGCCTGAAAGATGATGGCATTTTTCAGCTCATCAAGGGAGGGAGGAATACCCAGCTCTTCCAAGACAGGCAGTTTGGATGCTGTCAATTGCTGTGTTGGAGACCATGTTTTCCAACACTCTTGCTAGTGTTCTGCCCATTGCTTCATTTGCTTGCTGCAGTCTGTAAAGCTCTCTCCAGACAAGGTTTTCAGCAGTGCAGTTTTCCTGACTGTTGGTCCTTTTTCAGAAATGAGCCACAAGGCAGAAGAGGTTTAAGACCAGACTTTTCTTTCTCCTAGATGAGCTATCTTCGCTGGTTAATGAGCACCATCTGCCCCTCATTTCCTCAACAGCACCTGCAGAAAAAAGCCTTCCTGGCCATTGGACTCACTGTTAGTCTCATCTGCTCAATCTCCTGGAGCCTGCCTTTGCATGCAGGGGATAGGCAAGTCCCTAATTCACCAAGGGTTTAAGAGCCATTGGGTACTCTCACCTTGTTTAGTCGGCCAGTCAAAGCTGTTTCCTGGGATGTGGCCACTGTCATATGCTGATAGCTTCTAGGTGCCACAGGTGAGGGCTGAGTGCATTGTGGGGACCAGGGTGAATGAACTACCCAGATCGTCTCCTTCCAGCCATCATGCTGTGAAGATCCCTCGACCTCTGGTGCGACATAAGTCAGTGACCCAAGTCTGCTGACATGGGCACACTTTACTTAGCAGAGCAAACTGCGCAGTGAAAGAGGCTTGAGGCTTGTGGAGACATACTAACAAACTACAGATTTATTAAACATAAATCAGGACAAAGAAACATGTCGTCTCTTTTTGCCATCTCTTCTGAGAGAGAGAGAAAAGCAAAAGCAAAACAACACTGCGGAAGTTCCGCTTACACCAGCAAACAGTGCTGGAATGTAAACAGACATGTGACATGTAACAGTTCCATGTCTGTAACTAAAGGTGGAATGGAAAATTCCCAAAAGGGAACACAACATGTCTTCCAACAGAGGTACTGCCCCTCCCTTAATACTCCATACACCAAGATATCCCCTCCCCCCAGCCCATGTGCTGAGATCATTGGTGAAGGCTGTCCTTTAGGTGTCCAACATCTGACCTGAAAAGAGGAAGAGAACATTTTCAGTGATGGCACCCTGATTATTGGGCTTCCTCACGAGGGAGGCTTGCCTGGCACCCACTCTGTTATCCTTTTGGTGTCGGATAAATATTTTTTAAAATGCTTACAGGCTTTAAAGTTCTGCCTGTTAATTTTAACTGCTGCTTCGTTGCTGGTTTTATTGTGATTGTTTTGTTTTGCTGTATTGCACTGATTTTATTGCTGATTTCATGATAAGAATGGCCCTATGAATATAAGTGGGGCTTGCAACAAAATGTTGCAGTGTGAAGTGTTTATTGCTTAGTGTTCTAAAAAATTAGCCATGCACTTCTGCGGGACACTTCGTTCCATTCCTGCTTCCACCTGGCTTCTGTGACACACCATTCTAGCCAGCATTTTATGATCACTGAGCGCACACATTCTGCAGAGAGTCCTCTCTTTCTTAGCACCCCATTTCCAGATTTTTGTACTTCTAGAAGTACCGGGGCTTCCCCAGCATACTGATTTGATATGGGTAGTGCTGTTTTATCTGTATAAATGTAAGCACTTATGCCTCAATAGCAGAAATAGCAGGAATATTTCCTAACACTTTTGAATTGGTGTAAAGCTGAAGTTGTTGAATTTTATACTGTGCCCATTTCTTTCACTTCTTTCAATTTCAAACAATCTTGAACTTTTACTGTTTTATTGGAAAGTTTCATCATTCCATAAGATATTTTCTTCCAAATGTTTTAAACACACCTTTCTTTTTTTGTCTCACCTTCAGGAGTGCGCCTAGACAGAGTACGTGGAGGTCGTCAGAAGTACAAGCGCAGAATAGATGCAGAAAATAGCCCATACCTGAATCCTCAGCTAGTTCAGCCAGCCAAAAAGCCATGTAAGTAAATCAGTTGGTGGTTTTTTCCTTGGTACGTATACATGAGGTTGCATCCCACTAAAGCAAGAAGCATCTGAAACGAATCATATGCATTATGTTCCTTATCAATGATGATTTTGTAAACTATTCATATCATCCGTATCCTTTCTCTGAAGAGTCAAGAAAAGACTCTTTTAAGGGTGAGAGCTTGCTAATGCACAATTTATGCAGTGCAAATTTTACATTTACAGGTGATCTTTATTTTCAGTGGTACATAAAACAGCTCATGCTGTGATCATTAGTTCATTGAAGCTTCTAGTCTCAGATTTTACAAGAAAGTGATTTTTGCAGTTTTCACTAACTAAATGAGTTTGACTGCTCAACCTCCCAATGAAAATACATTAGGAGCCTCATTAATTTATAGCAATAGAAGGCTGACACACTACTAGCTAGTATTAGATTAAAGCAGGAGAGTGCTACACCTACAACATGCATAGGGAGGGTGTTAATGTTCTCATATGCAGCTGATATTAGAAGAAAGAACAAGATACAGTTTGATAAGCTAAAGGCTTATAAAGCCATTTGTACAAATCATGCAGAAGCTGCTAATTCTCGAAGAAACAAGTTGGGTAGTCTACAAAAACAAGAATTAGCAGCCAACAGCACTTGTGAATTCTTTTGTATGTCACTTTCAAAATAGCTGTTTTGGTGTCTAAGCAGTGGCAGAAGCCTCCAGGCTACAAGAGCCTTCACTTTGGACAAGAGTAATAAAAGGCTCCAAGGATTACCCTGATGGCACTTACCTGCTTGTGTATAAGAAAAAAGCAGTATGTTGTTTTTCACCTCCCATTCCCCAGTAGGGGACACTACTGTGTGCATTAAGCATGAGCATATGGAGACCTGGAAAGCAAATAAACAGAGTTTGAACTGTAAGCAAAAGGGCATTTTAGCTATGTCAAAGGGAAAAGAAACCAGTTTTACATAAAATTAAAGCTTAAGTGAACATATGGCATCGTTTCCTTTTGCCTTTCCAAAAAACATTATGCTGATTATACCTTCAATTGTCCAATCTGGCATCTTCCACACAGTCTGGATAAGCTGTTCCACCACTCTGTAAATACAATCTAGGGTTGCATTAAGCAGATTTTGCGCATTATAATAAAAACTTTCTGATAATACAATAAAATTCAATAAACTCTAATGCTTAATTTCATTAGAGGTTTAGATTTTCTGGATGCACAGATTGCCAGCTTTTCATTTGTTTTATATTGTGCCATTGAGTTGAATTGCTGACAGCTCGGCACATGTACTCACAATTAAGCCTTTTTATCACAGACATAGGTTAATGTGTCCCGGCTGAAAATGTGAGGAATTGGAAGGGTGCAATCCACCAGTAAGTCGTCTTGGGAATGCCCCATTAAAATGAACAGGCACTGTACAAGAATACTACCCTGCTCTTTCACAGCTCCCATTCATTTCAAAGGGAAATATGTAGTATAACCTTTCAGTGAATTGTCTTCCCTGTGCCTAGCCAAAATCATTGAGATATTACACAACATGCAATAATTTAATGAAACATATTTTAGAGGATTCTATTGCTCAAGATGAACTAGCTTCCGGTCCTCACATGCAGTCCTTTATTTAGATATTTATTTAATGGCTCCCTGGTCATTTTTCTTAGTTCATCCTATAAGAAACACATATAGCATAACTTCTTTTTGGTTCTTTTGCATCCGTCCCAGCAAGTGTCAAGAGTGAAACAGTGAAATCACTTTAACTAAAGAAGTAGCCAGGGAGATTTTCTGGGTTCTGACAGATAGTCTGAGCACAACAAAGGCAGTGGAATGAAAATTGGGTTTTATTGATTCTAATTAGGGAAACGTTAAATAAGATTTACCTAGGAACCATGCTTGTGGCTATTCTAACTGATGCGGCTTCCTGAGCACATTCAGAATGCCCCTGGATTTGTACTTTCAATACTGACAATGCTTTCCCCCCATAGCGAAATAATAGAGATTAGGAAATGTTCACAACACACACTTTTTTATTATTATTTCCTTTCTTTTCACCACAACCCAGTGGTCTGCCTACAGGTCTTGTCATGTTGTCAGAACAATGGGTATGAAAACTCTGTGAACCTTAAATTAAACTGTACAGCATCCTGAATCACTGCACAAAGGGAAATGTTTAAGGGAAAAATAGAGAATATTTCATTTTCTACCACCCCATCCCTAAATATGCTGCTCTCATCCATGCTTTTTTAAAATAATTAACTTGGTGAGTCTTTGGCACTTCAACAAATTTGTTAAAATAGTTACTAGATTTCAAAATCCAAGCAACTCACATCTCCTCTGTCTGCATACATTTTATTACTAATACTAGACAAACCTTGGACTTTAAGAAAAGAAATATTTAAGAAAAGTTGTGAAAATATTTACTTGTTTGTTTTGGTAATTTTGTTATAGGAAGCAACCGTGGGTAATAAAACAGTGAATTAATGGAGGAGTGTGTGTGTGTGTGTGTGTGTGTGTGTGTGTGTGTGTGTGTCTGTGTCTGTGTCTGTGTCTGTGTGTGTGTGCACTGCAGCCAACAGTTTAACATCATCACTGAAAGCTGTTTATCAAGAAATACTAAAACTGCTATCTGTCACCTTTAGATGAGATAAATAATACCCATTAATTAGTCTGAGAATAGTAGAATGTTGGGGGGATTTTGTTCGTTTGTTGGTGTAGCTTTAGTAGTTCTTATGAAACAATGAGCATATGACTCCAGGCCTGTTGCTAAGTACTGTAATACCAGATCAGCTTTTGAATTTCCCTCCTCTGTGATTTGAATACATAATCTACATTAACTAGAATGGTCAAACAGTTGAAACAATCTCTGTTCCACCCTCTGTCCCACATCAACTTTCAGTCTAAGAGTTCCTCCATTCACTTGTGAACAGGACGCTTTTACATTGTAATAATAATAAACAAACATACTTGAAGTGGTGTCTTGTGTTTGGTTTATGAGGAACTGACATTTTTTAAATTTGTGATATAGTTTATAAAATACTAGAGACAGAAATAGATAAGAACTCCTGGATAAATTATACAATAGAACATTTAAAGAAAAATCTTAGAATGAATTTCCTCAGGTTTTATAGCCATTGAATGCAGTTTCTGAAAACACTTGAACTCCACTAAGTGACAATTTGAACCTTGGTTTCTCCCATCCTATACTTCACAACTTCACACTGGGTCTCATGAGTGGTATATATAGATTTATATGTTCACACCTGATCCCATTGAAGTAAATAACATTCCCACCAATTCTGGTAGATAGGGGCTATATCCCCAGACCAGCAGTGACATAGCAAATGTTATACAGGCCAAAACTTAATATTTGTGGATAGCTCAGTTGGTAGAGCATGAGACTCATAATCTCAGGGTCGTGGGTTCGAGCTCCATGTTGGGTGAAAGATTCCTGTGTTGCAGGGAGTTGGACTAGATTAGTACGTTTCCGAGCACAATTCAAAGTGCTGGTGTTGACCTTTAAAGCCCTAAACGGCCTCGGCCCAGTATACCTGAAGGAGCGTCTCCACCCCCATCGTTCTGCCCGGATGCTGAGGTCCAGCGCCGAGGGCCTTCTGGCAGTTCCCTCATTGCGAGAAGCAAAGCTACAGGGAACCAGGCAGAGGGCCTTCTCGGTAGTGGCGCCTGCCCTGTGGAACGCCCTCCCATCGGATGTCAAAGCGATAAATAACTACCTGACATTCAGAAGACATCTTAAGGCAGCCCTGTTCAGGGAAGTTTTTAATCTGTGATATTTTAGTGTATTTTTGGTTTTCTATGGAAGCCGCGGGGTACAAATAATAAATTATTATTATTATTATTATTATTAGATTCTTAAGTGGAGTCATGGAAAATACAGTGATTAGTATTAACATATGTTCTGATCTATATTCACAGATAACAAGATTGTCTCTCATTTGCTGGTGGCTGAACCAGAGAAGATCTATGCCATGCCCGACCCCACTGTGCCAGACAGTGACATCAAGGCCCTCACCACTCTTTGTGACCTGGCAGACAGAGAGCTGGTGGTCATCATTGGATGGGCTAAACATATTCCAGGTACAGAATCTATAAACAAGTATATCTTATGAGATTTCTGTCTTTTAAAAACCATTACATAAAAGATTAAATAAGAAAATAATACATGTAGGGCATTAAATGTGGAGACCACAAGGTAATAATGACTAGTTGTGGTGCTGTGGTCTAAACCACTGAGCCTAGGGCTTGCTGATCAGAAGGTTGGCAGTTCAAATCCCGGTGACGGGGTGAGCTCCCGTTGCTCGGTCCCTGCTCCTGTCAACCTAGCAGTTCGAAAGCACGTCAAAGTGCAAGTAGATAAATAGGTACCGCTCCGGCAGGAAGGTAAACGACATTTCCGTGTGCTGCTCTGGTTCGCCAGAAGCGGCTTAGTCATGCTGGCCACATGACCCAGAAGCTGTACGCAGGCTCCCTCGGCTAATAAAGCGAGATGAGCGCCGCAACTGCAGAGTCGGCCACAACTGGACCTGATGGTCAGGGGTCCCTTTACCTTTTTATGCTGCCTCTCCTTTAAACTAGCATTATATGCTGGGCCCACCTTGGTCCCTGTGAATTGCACCCCTGCAGGCAGGGTTTTATCTCTTCTGGTTCTACCTTAGCAAAACATGTAGGTTAAAGCCCTTTGTGACATGCACATCCAAAGGAGTCTTAATGGTCATAAAGCACTTGTGTGAAAACTGTTTTGGTTTAATATTTCCACATGCTGCCCACATTCCACAGAAAATAAGCAAGAGAATTTGTCTTTTGCTTATACGTCTTGCCTCAGGCAACAGTAACTGGAAATAACATTTTGGAAGGAGTTTGTACATATCAAACAACTTAAGCTTTCTTTGGGTTCAGTGAAATTGTTCCTTCCACCACACACACACCGTCCTACACCTACCCCATTTCACTTGGTTTGAATTTGTGTTGGCACACGTGTGTCCTAAAGCAGCTGACACTGTAGGCAGCCATGAACCATGAGTACAGGTGTACTTTAATGTCTACAGACAACATAACAGTTCTAGATTACATGACCAGTATGATCTGCAACCAATGCTTTGATTTTTTCAAATAAATATTTAGCACTTCCTCCTTTAACAACCTTCCTTGTCTTCAGGGTTGGCCCAATACATCTTGCTACCAGGAGTGAAGCAGCAATTTGTTTATTTATTGTGTTCATATCCCACCATTTTAGCCAAGGAGCTCAAGGTGGCACAAATGGTTCTCCTCCTCCTTCTGCAATCCCTGTAGCAACCTAGGAGATGATTTGTGACACCATGATCAGCTCCTTGGTTTGAGGAACTGAGGGCTATTCTCCACAGGCTGTTGGATTGGGCATTCAGACGAGAAATACACACAGTGCCTGGTTATTTGGCATTGTTACTCACTTTGCTAAGAATATGTACACAGATGCTCCCCCCCCCCCCCCAGTGTGTGGATAGGCCTAACTGTTTCAGAGTAGCCACATGAGTTGTGAAGATTTCGAGAGGATTTGACAAAGAACATAAAATAGCTTCTGAGACTTTTTTTTTACTGCTCTCCTTAATGCTACCTTAACACTTTGGATCAGGCACTGTCTCTTCCAGTGAATTTGAACAATGCAAGGCACAAGCCTGAATGATTCTAATTACTTCTCAAAACCAAATAATAAACAACTATCAATACACATCTAAATCATAATTTGCTTAGAAAGGAGGACAGTAACACACGTTCTGAAGCGCTCCGCATTTTCTTCACAGAAGAAATTTAGTTGTTCAGAGTTTGCATCACAAATGGCTTATAAACGAGCTTTTGAATCATGAGCAATGTTTTTCTGGTACAGTTAACTTATTTCTGTCTCCTTAAACTAGTTTGTCTTTATGCTTTGAATGCTACAGTAATTTCTTTAATCAAATTGATGGAAGTCCCTTTCCCAGCCCACACTGAAACCAATTTATTGGTCATGATACGCCAGCTATGTTACTAACAGTCGTAACGAACTGTCAGGCAATATCGCAGTGAAGCTAATTTGAAGTCATTAGGTGTGCAGCGTTCAGGCAACAATTTGTTACAGTGGTTAGGAACACAGCTGACATTTCTGAATGGCTTTGTTCAGAGCAGGTCTAGATGAGCCCAAGCAAATTGTAAACTAATTTAAACATCACTCTGTATTATACTAGCTACTTTGTCTTACACTGGTTGCTAATAAAGCACCCCAGATTAAGTCAAAGCTAGTTAAATAGGTGAGTTTGAGTTTCATCTCTGGACAATGCCTACATCAGTCTTACCAATATGGGGGCATTTGCCCTAGAAGTCGGTCAATAACACATCATGGTGATTGCCAAATATATTTTATCAGTTTGATTTGTGTTGTGAATACATGACATAGGTTTGCTTGTGGGTATGGAAGAAACCAGGCAATCTAGAAGGAGAGAAAACAATGGTTCAGTGCCTGCAGTTAGCAGCGAAAGCTGTTGGATGCTTAAAGACTGGCATTCTAAATTACAGACCAGGAATCTGAACCAATTGTGAGCTGTTGAGGAATACTTCAACAGCAGGCCCACGGTCAGAGGCAAATTCAAAACCCGGCTTATGGTGGTATATTAAACCTATTAGCTAAATATACATACTGGTGTTCACTTGGCTAGAAGGAGATAAGAGATTGAATTGAGTACAGAACCTTCTGGTAGCCCTTTTGGAATGCAAAGTTTGTTAAAATTTTCACTCATTGGTTGGAAGTAAGTCACCAAAATACTGAACGCATAAGGGCAAGATGCAAAAACCGGTGCTCTCAACGTGGTTACTTCAATTTTTAATTATATAGAATTTGATTATCTACATTTTAACTTTATTTATGTATTTTATTGAAACTTTGGGTACCAGCATATTTTTATTGCATACATTGCATTGCATACATTGCCATTGTGGGAGATCTTGTAACCAAGAGGCAGGATACATATTTTCTAAATTAATAAAATAAATATAGATAATATTTTAAAGAACATAGTATAGTTATTATTTATTTATCTTAATGTCCATTATGGAGTCATTTAAGCAAATGTAGAAGTGATCACTTCAGAATAATTCTCCAGGTTATTACAAATAAAATAAAATTAGTTCCAACCATCTTATTATTCAGGAAAAGGATAACTTTGCCAAAATGTGTGCATCTTCACCTCCTTTAATGCTTTAATGACAGCTTTCCATTTTCCCTTTCTATGTGTTGGTACTGAAAAGTAGAAGGGGGCAGTACTGCTACAGCAATTTATGTTAATGGAAGTCATCATGTTTGACTTTGCAATCATGGTTTTCCTATAGTTCCTTAAAACTTAGTTTCTAAAGGTATAGAATTTTTAACACATGGTTCTATACATGGCTATTCAAAAGTGAGTCCCATTGCGTTTAGTGGAACTGACTCCCAGATAAATGGGTATAGGATTGCAGCCTAAGGAGCTTTTTCTGAGCATAATTTGGAACCAGTAAATGTCCAAAGCATATTAGAAGCATATTCAATTTGTTGTTTTATCTAAAAATTGATTGATTTTCTCATGCAGATAAATTTAATTTTACAGCTAATCAAGAAAATTTGATTTTTTAAAAAAATTAGAAGAAACACTGCTTTATTCTTTATTCTGTATTCTGTCACCATTTCCTCTCATTTCTTAATTTTGGAGTAATTTCTTAAAATTTTGCATCAATCCCTTGAATGATTATCATTTTTTTGGTGCCCACTTAAATTCCATTGATACTACCGTGCTGCTCTAGCTTTTTTCTAGTGAACAAAAAGATACAGAAATGAGCAGAAACATACCTTTTCCAGAAAGGAAACACACACACACCTTTATATATGGATTGAAAGGCTTTATCAGTAAATAGAATTAGTCTACTTGCATTAATAAATCAAACAAATGAAAAGTGTTGTTGTGAAACATGACCGCATCTTATCTGTAGAAGAAAATGATCACAATGGTATTAGGAAATTCTTGACTTCAGTTACAGGAGCGTAAAGGCACAAGAACAGATGATGGTGCCCTAATAGCCCTTTTTAAGAATGACAGGGCCCCACCATTAGCATCCTTTTATATCCTTGGAAATTGCTCATGCCTCGCTTTTCTGGTTCCTATCTGCCTGACTCTTTTTTATTTCTCTTTCAATTTCATCCGCGCTCGGATAAGCGCATGCTAACACAATATGATTGAGCTGTAAAATGGAACGCTGTCCCCTCTAATCTCTTTTATGTAGATATGGAGGTTCTTCCACACTCCACTTCATTCTTTCTCCATTGTTGGCCTTTATAGAATGGGTTGCCGAGTAATGGAAGCTCACACTGTCAAATATTAGAGCTAGGTTTCACAGGGTGTGATAAGAAGATTATCAGCCTAGCAGTCAGATCTATTGTTGTTCTTTGTGTCAGATTAAAATATTCCTATGCACTGTAACTTTGTTAGTAAAATACTACAGGTATTTAGGAAGGCTGTGTTGTTTCCAATGAGACAATGCTTACATTACAGTGGTACCTCGGGTTAAGTACTTAATTTGTTCCGGAGGTCCGTTCTTAACCTGAAACTGTTCTTAACCTGAAGCACCACTTTAGCTAATGGGGCCTCCTGCTGCCACTGCGCCACCGGAGCACGATTTCTGTTCTCATCCTGAAGCAAAGTTCTTAACCCGAGGTACTATTTCTGGGTTAGCAGAGTCTGTAACCTGAAGCGTACGTAACCCGAGGTACCATAGTAGTAGATAAATCTGTGAATAAGATGTACAGAACCTAACTTAAATACTGAAAGCGTATGTTAGTTTTATTGTGTGTTGCATTTTGAACATGGTAAGTTTTGCTTTCGGATATAAAGCCCATTTTTTCCCCATGAGATGAGATTCTGCTGATGTCTGACCACATTTTCAAAGTCACTTAGGCATTGTTTCTGTAATGCAACTGTCTCATTGGCATTCTGCAAAAATGCGCAATGCTCTCCTTTTACTAAGTGGAAGCAGGAAACATTAAGCTCTTTAAATGTGCATAACAGGAAGCTTAAGAGACAAAATGTTCTCTGTCGTTTTGCAGACACAAAACTCATCAAGTTAGACCAAAGTCCTTGCAATGTTTTACACTTAAAATTAATTTTAATTTGTACAAAAACATTGAATCTGGATTATTCTTCCAAAAAACCACCTTTTTATGTTGTAAAATAAAACCAATTGCCATCAAGTGCTTTCAGATTTACCTATTATGCAATTATTACTTGTCTAGCATTGCCTGCTGGTACATTTAGGTTGCCCAAAGAGGTACTAAATATATAGAGAGAGACTTATAATTAATTGAAAGACAGCAACCACTTTTGAGACATAAAGTTGAAAAATAAGTTGTACAAAGTATTGTGGCATTTTAAAGATGTGGATTATAGGGTTTTTTGTTTTTAAAAAACCCTTAATGTGCCACAAAATGATTTTATTCTTTGCAATTCTTTGAATTTTCTGCAAAAGACAGAAAACAGAGATATCCCTCCAGAAATTTGCATAGCATATCTTAAAATCTAACATACTAGGTACAGTGAGTTTCATTTGTGTACCAGCAAGGAAGCAGGTAAGCTTTCTTGAAAGAACATATTTGTATGCATGTGACCCCAACAAAAGAGAAGTTATAGAGGGCCACCTGGAAAAAGCATCAGGGAGAAAATAAGATTGTAGTTGGGAGTGGTCATTAGAACACTGAGAGGAAGTTTTCATCCGTTTGCCGATGTGAACACAGTGGTGGATTAGATGAGGGCCAATAAGCTGTATTTATAAAAATAAAAATAAACCAATTACCCCTATTCCCACAAACATTCAAAAGGCCACAGAATGTTAATCAACCAGGACCTGGTTATAGGGAAATGTTTTCACCTGGCGCTTAAAGAAGGTGTCAGGTGAGCCTCTATGGAGAGTGCATTCCACAAATCGAGAGTCACCACAGAAAAGGCCTGTTCTCGTTTGGCAACCAGACCTCTTGTGGAGGAGGCACACAAAGAAAGGCCTCAGATGATGATTGCAGGGTCTATATCAGTTCATATCGGGAGAGGTGGTCCTTGAGCTGTTGCAGTTCTGAGCCGTTTAAGGCTTTATAGGTCAAAACCAGCACTTTGATTTGGGCCTGGAAACTAATTGGCAGCCAGTGCAGTCGGGCCAGGATTCAAACCGTCTTCCTTTGGTGAACACCTGGCCACTGAATTCTACACCCGCTGAAATTTCTTAAGACGCATTCCTATGTATAACACGTTGTAGTAATCTAAACTAGAGGTTACCTGAGCATTGATGACAGAAGTTAGGCTACCCCTGTCCAGCTAAGGGTGCAGCTGAGCCACCAGCCAAAGCTGATGGAAGGCACTCTGCACCACTGAGGCCACCTGAGCCTCAAGCAACAGCAAATGATCCTGAAGTACACCCAAGCTACATGCCTGCTCCTTCAGAGGGAGTGCAACCCCATCAAGAGCAAGTAGCCTTCCATCCACCCTGTCTAGGGTACGACTCACTAACAGTGCCTCAGTCTTATCTGGATTGAGCTTCAGTTTGTTGGCTCTCACCCATTACTGAAGCAAAACAATTGTACAGCACATTCACTGCCACATCTACAGATATAGAGGAGAATTAGAGCAGTGTGTCATCAGCATATTGCTGATAATGTATTTCAAAATTCTGGATGGCTCCACATAGCTGTTAAACACCATAGGGGATAAAATCGAACCTCCCAGTTGAAGGCTCCAGAGGCCAAAGAAGACTCCCCACACCATCACCCTCTGGAAATGACCATCCAAGGAGGACCAGAGCCACCACAAAGTGGTGCCACCAACTCCTGACTAGGACAGCCACTCCAGAATGATACTGTGGTCAGGGAGAATTAACAGGAGACAGAATCATCATATAGGGTGACCAAAGCAGTTTCTGTGCCAAAACCGGGCTTAAACCCTGATTGAAATGGATCTAGAAAAACTGTTTCCTCCAAGAGCACCTGGATTTTGTCCTCAACCACCTGCTCAAGAACCTTGTCCAAGAAGCGGAATTTGGCAACTGGCTGGTAGTTAGTTAGATTTTCTGAATCCAGGGAGGGTGGTTTTTTTTTCAAGCAAACGAGGACCACCCCCTCATGCAGGGAGGCATTAATCAACTCCCTGGTTCAACCAGGTATCCTCTCCCTGCTAGTTTTTATCAGCCAAGAGGGGCAAGGGTCCACAGCACAAGTGGTCACCCACCCTAACCAATCCAAACACCTTTCCCACATCCTCAAGCATTCCTAACTGAAACCCATCCAACACAACAGGACTAGACAGTGCTCTGGACACCCCTTGAGCTTCATCTGCTCTAATTGTGGAGTCAATATCCTAGTGAATGCAAACATTTACCCTCAAAATTGTGTTACAAACAAGTCAAAGCAAGCTAACTTTGGTTCCACCACCTCCTTCAGGCCAAACTGTACAAGAGGCTCCTCACCACCTGGAAAAGCTCTGCTGGAGGCAACAAAGTATAGGCAATGATTTGCATGGGGATTACATTCCCGATCCCCACACTCATTAGTATGGATGTTGAAGTCCCCCAGAATCATCAGTCTGGGAGTCCTCAAAACCACCTTTGAGACTATCTCTGTCAGCTTAGAGAGGGGGACTTCTGGGTATTGAGGCCACCAGTAAACCAGCAGAATCCCTAATCTGTTCTGATTGCCCAATGCTAGGAAAACACACTCTAGATTCCCCACAACTGGACAGCAAGCCTGGAGAGAGAGAAAATTTCTATAGACAACAGCAATCCCCCCTCTTCAACCTTCAAAGTCTGCCCTGATGCTGAACCGTGTACCCAAATGGGCACAGCTGGGTGAGACCAACTCCACCCAGCTCACCCACCCAGTTCTCAGTGATACAGACCAGATTGCTCTTCTCATCCATAATCAGATCATGTATGATGAAGGTCTTACTCAGAGCTGACCTGGAATTCAGCAATAGCATCCACAGACCTGGGGACTGGCTGATAGGACAACCACAGTTCCCCAAATTGGAGGAGCGGTTGGTACATGGCACAGTCACTAACTGCCTGTGCCCCGTACCCAGCCTGCACCACCCCATACTTCCCCTTGCTCAGAACCTGCAATCCTCTCTTCCTAGGCACATTTAACATCCTTTGATTTAAAGAAACAACAAAACCCCCAAATTTAGAAACTCACAAGTTTAAAAGCAGTTAAAAACAATTTTGAACATTTTTTAAAAATAATAACCCCACCAATACCCAAACAGTACCCCAACCCAGCCTCAGCTTTTGTAGCTGGAGTCAGTCAGGGCCCTGCTCTCCCAGGCCAGGTAAAAATGGACTTCAAGGCAAGGAGCAGGTCTTCCAGGACTCGCAGCCAATCAGAAATCTGATTGTGTAAAATAATGTTATTGATGGATTTGTAAGTTAAAATATTCAAATCTTTCAGTAATGTTCAATAGTTAGAATGAGACTTTCATATTCTTTGTAAAAGACTTGTTTGACTCCAGAGTTTCTTATATGTACTGTTGTGGTGGTGGTGGTGGTGTTTTTCCCCTCCTTTGAAGTCAACACTTTCTCTTATCTTTTCCCCAAATCACCCACATCTGTGAGTCCATGCTCTCTCTCGTACACACAAACTGGTGATTGCACTACATCCCCCTCCTTTATCTGCCTCAACCAATCTCCAAATGAATGCATGCCTATCATGGCCTTAGCTTTGACACTCTGGATATATTGATTAATAGTTGCCCTAAGCTCCTTTTAGCAAATCAAATTTTCACTTTTAGCAAGGATTTCGCCTCTGATTTATTCAGCAAAGTGAAATGCACTAAATTGACTTTGACATTCAGGGAAAATGGCTGAAAAACAAAGAGGAAAGGAAAGAGATATAAATTGTGTGGCAGCTGGGTACTTGAAGCATAGAAGAGACAGGTTTCTTTTTGGGGAGGGAGCAGAATATCATTGACTAACTTAAAAACATAAACATTTAAACAGGAAAAAGTTGTTTGCTTATACTAGATGTATTTTGGATTGGCACATTTTGCATACAAAGCCGTCATTCATCTAGCTCTGATTGCCAGTGGTGAAAGCATCTGGGTATATTTTTTGAAATAATTACATTTTATAGATATGCCCAAGAATTGTAGATATGATGTAATGTAGTAATTGTAAGTAATATAGGACCAAGTTGGAACAAGTAACTATACTAAGCTCCATTTTTTCTTTAAACTAGACCGTACATCATGGGTAGGCAAACTAAGGCCCGGGGGCCAGATCTGGCCCAATTGCCTTCTAAATCCGGCCCTCGGATGTTCCGGGAATCAGCGTGTTTTTACAAGAGTAGAATGTGTCCTTTTATTTAAAATGCATCTCTGGGTTATTTGTGGGGCCTGCCTAGTGTTTTTATATGAGTAGAATGTGTGTTTTTTATTTAAAATGCATCTCTGGGTTATTTGTGGGGCATAGGAATTCGTTCATATATTTTTTTTCAAAATATAGGCCGGCCCGCCACAAGGTCTGAGGGACAGTGGACCAGCCGTCTGCTGAAAAAGTGTGCTGACCCCTGCCTTACATTAAATAAAACTTTAAGGCTAGACACTGGCTATGGGTAAGGGTATGGCTCAGTGACAGAGCATCTGCTTTGCATGCAGAAAGTCCCTGGTTTAATCCCCGGCCTCTCCAGGTAAGGCTGGGAGAGACTCCCTGCCTGAAATCCTAGAGAAATGATGTCAGTCAATGTAGATACTACTAAGCTAGATTGTCCAATGGTCTGATTCAGTATAAGGCAGCTTCTTATACTCCTATGTTTCATAATAATTTTAAAACTTTGATCCAGGTATGTGTTGTGCAAATGGAAAATCACTTCTACATTTGTAAGATAGCCCCATCAAATTATTCCAGCCTCTGAAACCCCACTCCATACCACTCCATATGACCCACCAACCCTCTGGATCCAGGGAAGGCCTGTTGCGCAGTTGGAGCTATGCTCACTCTTCTCTGTATCCAGCCCTAAATATTTAGCATTTTAATTGAATGGTTAATGGTTAATGGTTTTGATGGCATCAAAGTTAAATGACATAAGTGTGGTTCAGGCATGCAATGTCTCTAAACTTGACTACTGTACATTTATCACCCGCAGCTTTACTACATGAAGCAACTTTGAACAATCGGGTTTGTGGTGATATGAAAGCACTGTGTGTGGTGCTGAAATTTCAGATTGGGCATACACGTTATCGCTTGATGTTCCTGTCATCAAGTGATTAATTTTTATTTATGAATTTATAATCTGTACTTCCATACAAATGTAGCAAGGCGGTATACACCATAAGAAAAAGATTAAACAAAGATTTCCATAAAACTATCAATTAAAACATCCATAAATACTTATCGTAGTTTTAAAAAATCATGTTGTAGAGGCTTGTCTAAACAAAAAGTTTTCCGAAGAAATGTGAAGGGAGGGAGGGATGGTTCCTGCCAGACATTTGCTAGATAGATGTTGCACAGGGCAAGGCCTGTCACACAAAAGGCTTATTTCCTAGTAATTCGGGGGCTGTCCCTGGGAACCGGGGACAACTGGTAAGCCTATCCTAGATACACTTTTGTTACTAGAGGCCCAAGTGTCTTCTACCAGCTTTATCTGTTTAACGAGCTGCAGCCATACCCTGAACAGGGATAGTATGACAACTGTAGCTAATGCACTGGTAGCCTTGTGGCTAGATTACTGCAATACGCTCTAAATGAAACTGCCCTTGAGCCTGGTTTGGAAGCTCCAAATTGCGGATGGTAGCAGATAGCTGACAGTATGTAATGGCATTGTTAGGACATTTGCATCTACTATTGAGCCAGATTAATTTGTATTAATTTACAAAGCCCGTAACAACTAGGTCCAGCGCACCTCACGGCCTGTCTGAACCCTTATGTCTCAAGGTGAATCACTAAGATAATTGTTCAGATTTTGAACTGCTTTGGGCCTAAGTTGTTTAGGGTTTGTGAATTAACACAATTAACTTGAACCTGGCCCTGTTGCAAATCAGCAACCAGTACAGTTTTTCAGCAGTGGAATAACATGTTGCTAGGAACCCCTCTCGTGTGAGCAGTCAAGCTGCTGCATTCTACACTAGTTGATGCTTCCAGACCAGATACAAAGGTGGCCTCACATGAAATTTGTTACAGTAAGCAATCCTTGCATGGCCTGCTGTGGTCACACTGTCTTGGTCCAGGAATGATGACAGAGGTGGTAAAAAGCACTCCTGGAAACAGAAGTCCCTTGTGCCACCCAGTGATGGATTAAGGAGCACACATACACCCCGAATGCTTCTTCATAGGGAATGTTACCCCATCCAGAATAGGCAGTTGACCTATTTCCTGGACACAGGAATTACCCACCTCACAACTGATGGCAAGAGCATCAGAGAAGGGTGTCGTTGACAAACTCCATGGGAATTTCCTTTATATACCTGGATCACAAACCATTTAGTGTGTGTGTGTGTGTGTGTGTGTGTGTGTGTGTGTGTGTGTGTCCAGTCATCCATTCAAGTGACAAATCCTCTAACAAAGTCATCCAAGTACATAGCTATACACATTTTTATTTTTACCAAGTGAAGCCAAGAGACCAAGCAGTGCAAATGATAATAGAAGATGTGTGTCATTTCTATGCAAAGCCCAATTGAATACAGAATCCAATCAAATCCAATTACATGCCTCATCTTAAGGGTGTGATCTGTAAGAGACTCACTCACCATAATACTGCCATTCTTAATGATTTTACTCAGGATTGGGTATCACTCATTTAAATCAGACCTATTTCTGAGTACACCAGTTCAGTTTGAACTTGCTCTGTCAGGGATGAGATCCCAGTGTTTACAGGACTACTAGTACTTTGCTAGGTTAGCAGAGCTGCATAGCAAGCTCATTCTTAACACAAGAAGCAACCTTATTAGCAAAAGAAAGAGAATATAAAGTGCATCCTATTTCCTTATTTTCATGTTACTATGCTCTTCTTTTTCTTCATTTGTAAGAAATCTAATAGGCCGCTGCTGCGGTGGCTGACCTCAAAATTGACCTAAGACTCAAGCAGTGGTGGAATTTTGCAAATGGGAGAGCATCTGGAGTGCCACACAAGACGTAGCAGGGCATCCCAGGCATTTACAGACGTATTATTTCCTTAAAATCATGCTGTTTCCCACATAATTTAGTGCAATTTTCAGCCCTCTTAAATGACTTCTAATTAGGAGAGTGCTATAAAACACCAATTTAAATTGCTGGAATAATCTTTCAGGGGCTTCATTTCCCAAACAACTTACATTGTACACTAAATAGATCAAAGAGGGTCAATTCTGTGTAAGTGAAGGAAACTTAAGGAGGGTGAATTACGCTCAATCCTATCTTAAGTGAATTCAACTCAAGGAGGGGAGTTCTTTCCAAACAGAACATTAAAGGCCCAATCCTTTCAGCCCCTTTGCCAGAAAATCTGTGTTTAGCAAACGACTAAATGCAACCACTCTGCCAATGCAGTTTCGTTATCTGTTGTGTCAGCATTACAAGCCAACCAAGGACATTGCATTAGCATGGCAGCAGAGGATGTGAGCACCACTATTCTAGAAACGTATACTGCCAGAGGAGGTGCCGCAGGAGAACTGTGGGCAGAAGCTAGGCAGGGGCTGGCTCGACAACAGTGTTATAAAGGTGGTTTGGATGCTACTTTTGTTGGCATGCCTGTATGTCGAGAGACGATGGTGTGAGCCTCTGGGGGTGAAATCAGACCACTGTTTGTCTGATGGTTAAGAGTGTGACGGGGGCGGGGGGGAGAGTGTGACTGTGAGTTCAAATCTTCCTTGTTCAAATCGCAAAAACCATTAATTCAAAGGTAATCTTAGATAAGTCCCCATCTTTCAGTCTGAGCTTTCTCTCCCCCAATATTGGCATTTTGACTATGGAAATAAGCACTGGTCTACTTCAATGGGTTATTGTAAGGTTTGCTGAGATAATGAAGGATCATTTTGAGTGCTTAGAGGAGAAAAACTGTTGTCTTAATATTAGCATTATGTGCCACAGAATGAATCAAACTTCTCTGTTCAGCGTGGAAAGCTGAAACAAATGTACCACCCTTACCTTAAGTTAACTGCAGCTCTGTCTAGTTACTTGTAAAACTAACCAGGTCACAGCTAATTATCCTGCTCTCTAACAGAAGTGGGTGGAGGACAAGAGGTTAGTCTTAATGCCACATGGTGTTGATGCTGTGTATTACAGAAGGCCGAGGGGAGGAGAGAGGAAGGGACAAATATTTGATTACACTGGTTTGAGAACAGACAGGTCTTTACCTGCATGACTAGGTCAGCGGAATGGACCAGTCTAGTTTTTCTGGACTAAGCTGTGTCCAGTTAAATACTTTAAAGAGCTTCTACTTTCTCTCTGAACACTGCAGGCTCTCCACATGCTTAACCTAGATTGGAATAGGATTAATTACTTGAATTGCAAGGTCTCCGCAAGCCATCAGCACGTTTCCAGCAGGACACATGTCCTGTGTTGGTACAGGGAAGTGCAGCAAAAGGAATGTCTGGGTGTTGATGGCAAGCTATGCTCTTGAAAGTGTGTGTTTGGATTTTTAAAAAACTTCTTTTTGTATCTTTTGGGTCCTGTTTCTAATGTTAAATCTAATTTTAGGCTGTGCTCCACATAAGAATGATTATATTGCACATCAGCAGCAGTGCTTACTTATTTAGTTACAAGCATTTTCCTGCCAGTGTCATTTAAGATTGGCAAATCATGCTTTATGGTTTGAGTAATTTAAAAATCACTATAAAAAAATAGAACCATTTTCTTGAAGAAACTGACATATAATCTATGTATACTATACATGCATACTTTGTGGGTTAAATATGCAACATAACAACATGGATAGCTCACCTGGTTAGAGCATGATGCTGATAACACCAAGGTTGCAGGTTTGATCCCTATATTCCTGCATTTCAGAGGGTTGGACTAGATTATCCTCAGGTCCTTTCCAATTCTACAGTTCTGTGATTTTATAATGTAAAACAAATTTAGTTAAGCAACTAATTTGAGGAGTGTACAGAGGAGCCACTCTTGGAATATATTTCATTGCAAACTTCGCTGGAAAAAAATGAATTAAATCCTTCTAGAGAGGTTTGGGGCTTGATGTAAGCAGATAAATTAATAAATAGTTAAATACACAGGGTACGATGACTCCCTCTGAAATAAAATAAGTTTAAGGGAGAAAGCTACCAGCTGAGAAACAAAACAGAACTTAAACCAATCTTTGACAACTTGGTTCCCTCCTGATGGTTTAGACACTGGCAGTGTCTTATGGGAGTTACAGTGCAAAACATCAGAATTGCTCTGGATTGGTGAATAGTTGTTTAAATTCTAGTTTCTCATAATAATATATACGTTTTATGTCGTGAACCGCCCTGAGACCTATGAATGAAAGGTGGTATACAAATTTTAATAATGATAATGATAATAGATAAAGTTATTGAGTTTTATTTTTATCTAATGCCATTGTATTTTCCTAATTAAAATTATAAATTGGTGTCTTGATTCAGAATAATCTAGTCTGGTTTTGCCAAATTTCTTCTAGCAGAGATCTTGTGTTTTTAACTTCTATCTATGTCTGACAGACAAAATGTTTCAAGAAGGATTTTTGGCATAACTTTCCTCCAGCCTACCCAATTTCATCACATTAATTTCAGCTTCCATGCAGTTGTTAAAGGCACAGACCCTCCAACATTTCTCTGATGAAAATAGGGACGTCCCATCCTATAATGATTATTTTACTTTTTATACTCCACACATTTTACTAGGTTGCCCCAGCCACTCTGGGCAGCTTCCAACACATATAAAACATAATAAAACATTTTAAAAAAACTTCACTATACAGGATTGCCTTCAGATGGCTTACGGTCGGATAACTCCATACCCTCCAACATTTCTCCAATGAAAATAGGGACATCCTAAGGAAAAGTGGGGCATTTCAGGATCAAATAAGAAACTGGGACGTCCCTGGAAAATCGGGACACTTCAAGGGTCTGCAAAAGTTGACAAGCTTAATCCATGCAAACAGATAAAGATTTCAGAATACAAAATTGCCTCAACTGGAGCTGCTACAGTATCTCTTGCATGTGGCAGTTGCTGCTTCAAACATGCTGCCAAAGCAGCATCTCCCCCAAGTATTTCTTGAGTGCTTTTGTGATTGTGCCAAAGAGTACTTGGAAATCCCCAATCATTCTAGGACCCTTTTGCAAACTAAGGCAAAGGGAGTGAAGAGAAGGAAATCACAAACCCTCTTACATTTGCTTGCAAATATTGGGGGAGTGTGGGAAGAGATCCAGCATGATAGGCTGCTGTCAATAGCTTGTCCATCTGCAGATGTGGAAATGACAGTTCTGAGGATGTATAGTGTTTAATTTCCTTCCTTTATTAACTTCAATTTCAATGATCTTGGTAGGATATGATAGTCTGATAGTCCTGACTGTTATTTCCACTTCAGCTGTGGGGCAGGCAATACCAAGGCTTGTCCGGCAGCCAGTTACCCCCTTCACAAGCAGAAATAAGGCCTTTGTACTCTCTTTTACCTCTTATCTTAATTTGTGATGGGAGAATATTGACGGGGCAGAGTTTGCCGTTATATTCGAATTCTCCGTGGGAAGGGGCTTTGCCCCTTAGCAAAGAGTATTACATGTCCTCCAATACTTTAAAGAAGAATTTGATTTTAAGATCCCTTCTCTTATCAAGGATTACTCTCTGAACTGAAGACTTTCTTTGGTTACCGAATTTTGTTACTGTCCAGAAGTCTGTCCTGTACAAAGCCATGAAGCCTCCCCACTCTTAGATTAAAGGCATACTAGAAAAAAACCAACAAAAACAATTCTCCTACAATCTCCTATTATCAACCTTTCAAAATTAGCCTCACCAGTATGCGAAATGACAGCCTGTGCACTCTGAGGCGTTTTAATTTTCATGAGTGTGCATTTACTAAATTTCCTGTGTGTGCATTTTAAAATGCATCCTTCCCTCAAAATTTTAACATCTGTAAACCCTAGGAAGGGATCTGAACTCTGAAGAATGACAATTCTAACAATTCACAAGGAATCAAGAAAAGGCAAAAAAAAAAAAAAATAGAGACAGTGATGTCTCCCAGACATTTAAACTAAAACAGAAAAAAGGGAGGAGAAAATGATAAGAAATTGTCCCTGTTAAATAGGGACAATTGAAAAGTATAGTATCCCTTGGGAGTTACCTAAATTAGAATTGCAATTTACTTCTACATTTTATTGCTCAAGTTAAAAAAAAAAGAAAAAGATAGTGGGATTTGCAGTAATTCCCATGGTGTTCCAAATACCAGTATTTTAATGTATCTGTACCATTCTGAAGTGTCTGCTCCATGGTACATCCGTACTTGGCTTGTTATCCTCTTATCAGCCTCTTTGCCTCTCTTTGTTTATTTGAGGAGACAGGAAGACTGTGTGAAGGCTGCTTAGTCAGGGATATCAGCGTTGTTGGCAGGGGAGTGATTGCCAGTTGAAAAACAAGGCATTATTGCTCATTTTTTCCCTCTTATTAGTTTGATTACATTTGCAAATCAAATCAATCCATCAGACATGATCAGGCCTCGTCCGCATTTTAAGGAATAGTAATCTCTGTCTAATAAGATGCAAATGTGTCACATCGGTAAGTAACCAATAAATCATCGTCTTGTCTTTGGCAATCATTAAATATCAGAACCAACAGTCAATTTTTAGTATTTTCAATTTGCGATATGCCGCTGGAATATAAAGATAGATGGACGTAATTACACAAACCAAACACTATTTCAGTTCATTCCAGACAGCAAATTTAGTGGAAGGTATAACTGGCTTGTCATCACACTACATTATTTCTGGCGGTTCATGCAAAGTTCACAGACAAGCTTCAAATGGACACTGCATATATATATATATATATATATATATATATATATATATATATATACACACACACACACCCACACACACCCTCACCCACATCCTACTCTGGTCAAACTTCATGAAATGTGTCAAGTACCCATCTCATCCCTTGGTGCACAAAATGACAGAAACAGAAAAGCGGCTTTCTGCCCCTCCTTCCAAATGAAACCACATTCTGATGTAGTAAAACAATAATAGAGAAAGCTTTTTTGTTTTGTTTTTTACAATTTTGGACACATAAATGCTGTATTCCTACCTTTTGGCTTTTCTGTCAGCATTATTTTTATTATTAGTTTTCCCACTTAGAAAAACAACCGCCACCCTCAAAACACACTGCTTTTCTGTTTCCTTTGGAAGAAAAGGATGAAGCATGCTTATTTATGAGAGAGAACTTGCTTACCCAGGCTTCCCATATCTAGAAGGTTCTGTCTAGTGGTCTGAGGCACACTGCAGGATGGCAATATGCTTTGTATATGTCTACTGAGAACAGATTTCATGTTGCCTTAGGTGTCCAGATAATTAAGGTTTGTAACTCCATATATTTTCTGTACCTCTTTTGCTCATGAGTTATTTAGTATCTGACTATTTATAAAGAAGACAGGATAAAACTGCAGAGGACTTAGCAGTAATTGAGTAACCCATTTTTTTCTTTGTAAAGATATAGAAATTCAAATTGTTTCCCTTTTCTAATTGATTAGGGATTTGAGAGAATTGATTGCCTCATGTGCTTCCTAAGGATTAATTAATAGCTCTTTTGTCTTACTTAGAGTGTGCTGCTTTCCATTAATGGGTCTATTTGTACTTAAGGTTTACGTGTACTTTAAGGTGGGCTGCCATGTGTAGAAAAAGGAAATCTATTTCCAAATGCATGTTGTATTTTATTTATATATATATATATATATATATATATATATATATATATATATATAAAAACCCAAGTGCTGAATATTCATACATAATTTCTTTTGCTAAGTGAGATACAAATTTGTATGGTTTTCCTTTCCTTTTTTCTTTTGGATGATAGTCAACTGCATTATTCCTTATATTTGAATCCAAAGAAGTTGGCCATGCTCTCCATTCATTGTATTGTCTGCTTGAATGACTTCTTTTTGTTTTACATATTATGATCTTAAAATTCACCTAATCTGAAAATTCATCTGAGAATGAGTTAACACTTGCTGGTTACTAAGAGTTTCCTGTCTCAGCCCAGCTCATACTTGTGCAGAAACTGAAGCTAATACTTCATTGCCTTCTGCAGCCTTCCATATGTTTGAAAATCATCCATTTCAGGTTCCAGTTTTCTGTTCCAAAACTACTAAATTTACAAATATATAAAGCTGCTTTATACATAGTCAAGACAATTGATTCATCAAGCCCAGGGCAGGAAATCTGTGCCCCCTACACCCAATGTTATTAGACTTCAAGATTCCCCATCTCAGTCTCATGGGAGTTGCATTCTAAAAACATCTGGAGAGTCACAAGTTCCCCACCGCTGTAAGGCAAAAGCCTTATAGCATAAGAGCCTGCTGGATCAGACCAGTGACCCATCTAGTCCTGAATCCATTTTTCACAGTAGCCAATCTGAATATTCCAACACTCTGCTTCATTCGATTTTAATTTTAATTGATTTTTAATTTCAAGTAACAAAACATATCCATACAAGGAATACAGAGCTTAGTAGTTGTACAGAAAAGAAATAAAAATAGTGGTTGATAGTTGTAGTCTTAGACATTCAATATCCCCTACTAAATCACTTTCTCAGCCTGGTGCATCCAGATATTTTGAACTCCCATTATCTCTGAAAATTGACCATATTTTCCAGAACATCGGTGGGACACCAGGTTGGAGAAGGCTGTCCTGGATCTTCAGTATGCACACCACCTGTTTTACCACTGATCTATTACTTTTTAAGCATTTTTATAACAACTATAGGTTAGAAATAACCTAACCACTTCTTTTACCAACTAGTTAGTCTGGAAAAGAGAGAAACTGTAATCAAGTGCTTGCATAAGCAGAAACTCCAAACAACTTTCTGTCTGGATGTTTAAATAGCCTCCTCAGCAACCTCACTCTTTGCCATTGCAAAAATAGCCGAAAATAAAATGCAAGAATAATCAAAAATAGCTGCAATTGTCTTTGACTTTACATGCTCTCTTAAACAGAAACAGCTCAGCAAGAGATGTCTTAACATATTTCCAGGTTGCATTGAATGTATGCTTTGTCTTTTCCGAAACACAAGTTCTAGCCAAACATGTAATAGCTGATATGTCTCTTTAATATGAAGAAGGGCCGTGAGGGATCAGTCCATAAATCTATCTAGTCCAGCCTTCTGTTCCCACTGTGGCCAAACTGATGCCCATTGGAAATCCTCAAACATTCATGAGTGCAATAGCACTCTCCTGCTCATGTTTCACGGCAAATAATACTCAGATGAATACTGCCTCTGGCGATGAAGGTACTGTATAACTATCATAATGAGCAGACACCACTCTCTGGCCTTCATCTATAAAACCCTTAATAACTAGACACTCTTTTCCAGACTCATACTTTCCAGACTCATAAGTCCATTGATTTCATTGGGACTATTATTTTGTTGGATATCACTCTTTGCATGTGATCATGCAAACTGGATCATTCCACCCCCCGATTTTATGCAGATTTCCAGTGGACCATAATAACATGTCCTTTATAATGTGTGTGTGTGTGTGTGTGTGTGTGTGAGAGAGAGAGAGAGAGAGAGAGGGAGAGAGAGACTTTCAGATAAATTAGTTTGCTACCTATATGCACCAGTACCAAGTTTGAACCTTTCGTTCTTGAGCTCTTCCTAGCCATTGGCTAGGAAACAACAATAATATGTGCTAGGTAGCATGGCTGAAAGGCATTGCAAAAGTTCTCCCAGTAGGAGCCACAGTGTGAGTAATTTTGATCACAGCAGCCCGTTGATTTGATTTTCCAAATAAATTAAGTGCGAATTAGGTAAGAGATTTCTGTAGAGGGAGGCTCCACATCTCTGGGAAGCCAAATCCCATTGAGACTTTCTGCTAGCAAGGCTGGCAGAGAGGTGGAGTCTAGACTTTGCAAACATGAAAATGTGAACTGCTGAGCAATCTGCATGTAATTCATTCTTGGCACAGGAAAGTCTAGGTCTATTTTCTGGCAAAGAGGTTTATAAATGAAATAGATTATGAAGTAGTACAGAAAAACTGCTTGTATTTAAACAATGTGAAATACAATATCCTTTTACATACAGTTTTTCTTTGTTACCTTGAAACACTGGAAATATTCTAGTTTGCACTGGAATAACTTGATTTTCATGCAAGGGCTATTTTAGTGGTTTCCTGCAGTGGATCCAAAATATTTTTATCCTCATTTATTTATATCCCATTTTCCTCCAAAGAGATTAACGTGGCATACACATTTCTCCCTTTCCCATTTTGTCTCCGTACGAATCCTGTGAGGAAGAATAGGCTGAGAGATAGCGACTGCTCCAAGGCCACCCAGTGAGCTTCATGGCTGAGTGGGGATCCGAACTTAGACCAACAGTTGAATCACTATGCCACACTGGCTTTCATTTTTAGTATTCTTTCTTTGAATCTTTTCACAACTCTACACTCTTTAGCAGTCTGCTGTACTGTTGAACGAGGCTATAAAAGTCTCTTGAACGTCTGTTTTGATTGCGTGAGGAACACCCATCAGGTATCAGCCTCTGCACCAAAGTATCTGGCAGCTTGTTCTGTTAAACCACAAAGGCAAAAAAGAAAGAAAGAAAGAAATCCTATGAATGTGTTTATATGGAAATAGGATTATTCTCTCATTACCTAACCCAGAAAATAAATAGGAAAAAGACAAATGAAGGGTAAGTTGAAGAATTGGTCAAATGTGACAGTTGAGCAAAAAGACAGAATATCTACACTGATTTCTATGATACTGAATCACTGAGAAAGTAAACTGTAAGGATACTATCACATGGGGGGAAATGAATTTGGAATCTCCTTTACTACACCTACTAGTGCTAATGTGAGCTATTAGATACACCATTGATTTAAATGTAAATGTGGTTCTTTATTCTGAAGACCAGGTGATTAATTCTGTTAGGACAGTGATCAATGCCTGATGAAATGTTTGGATCTGTACATATTAGATATAGAAGAGCACCACCAACACAGGTGTCTCTTACCTAGCTGGGCAATATTTCTGATTTCCTCGAAACATGAGTTTGGTATTCAAATGTATGTAGTTCTGCCATTTTTTTCAATTAGGTTCATCACTGATTTGATTTAAAAAAATATTTAAATGTACAATTGGGTGGGTTGGTGGATGAGAGAGAGAGCTTCTGCTATTGAGCTTCCTAGCCACCTTGTTTTATCAACCATAGTTTACAAATAATTCTGTCTGAACGACCGTATCTGTCAGGGGAAGTGAGCAATTTTGGTGATTTCTCCTCCCCACTGCAGCTCCCATGTGCTACAGAAACTTCCATTGCAATGATCAGAAGTCTCGGTTTTTATCAGAGTGTGCAGAAAAATAGGGCAAATGGACATCATTCAAAACATGAATTTTAGACCAATATTTTAGAAATATTGAGTCAGCCTTTTTCACCTGACATTTTCATGGTAGGACTTTGTACAGAGGCTATGTTCTTAACGAGGTCAGTCTGGAAACCCATTTGGCCATTGTTACAACTGAAAAATCAGGCTAGCTCGCCCTTCCCCTTTTTGTGAAATGAAAGGTAATAAGTGATGGTTCATCAATATGCAAATATTTAAGAGATTTTGAAAACAAAATTAAAACAAAAAGATAGGTTGAAAATTATGTTTTGGTAGATGGAAGAGCTAATAGCTTTTCTTTCCTTTTTTTTTCTTCCAGAGAAGACCTTTATAAGGATTTTATTACATGGGTAATTACATATTTAAATGTAATGGCACCAACAGAGCCATTACAGTCCATTGAGTAAATAATATGCATTTTAGAAACCATTTATAAATATGTATTTATTTGACGGACCAGAACGGGGTTTTTTTAAAAAGACATTCTCATTCACTGAGTAAATAATATATGGATTGCTTTTAAAGATAAATATGTATTTCTTCAGGATATATTCCAAGCAATTTGGCAAATAATATGCATTTTTCTAGCATTTAAAAATACATGGAGTATAAAAAATAATCTACTCTAAGTATGTGTCTTTCAAAGAGATCAGAATGACTCTGAAAACGTCAAATCTACCTTTTAGGATTTCTGCATTACATTTCTTTTGTCAATTTTATTGCAAGCTCATTCTGAATTGAGTACGCTTTAAAACATATATATTTTCATATACTTTATGCATTTCCATATATTGACGCTTCTTTAGTTAGCTTTTGTAACATTATTTTTTTTATATATAAATCCCATTCAAAGCCTTCAAGCACTTGCTAGGAAATAACATAAGTAAGAAATCTTCTGAAGTAAGAAGTCCTGTTGAGTTATTCAGTAACACAGTCTGAAGCACCCTTGCACCAGAAGGAAAGGGGGGGTTGGATTAGATGGAGGCATCCCTTTGACCAGCTTCCCAGGTCAGCTGGCCTCTCACTGGCCACCAGACCACTGGTGGAATCCCTGCCAGCAGAAAGCCCCAAAGCAGGCTGCCCTGAGGGCAAGGTGGGGTGAGCTGAGCCAGGATCTGCTGGATCAAAGACTGTTTTAACTACCATTACACAATTGCATCAGACTCATCCAGGGCCAATTGATGCACCAGCCAATGAGCACCAAACAAACACATGGCATGAAATGTGTGAGTGCATTTATTACATATCAGGTTTCTCTGAACCAGGAGGGCAGAAGATGACTGTAGTTGACAGACTCAAGCCTTCTTCCCCATTGTAGCTTTGCCAAAAACTGCCTGCCCCAAATTCATTGGTGCTCATAAAATGTTGTCATCTGGAAAAATAGCAGATCAGGTCGTCTTTCCATATCCCATGGATCTGACCCTTTCTCTTCACTTCCCAGAAACTGTTGTTTATTTTTTTTTAAAAGATGTTAAATGCATTCATATATTTGATATCATATTTAGTTTGTCCCTGAACTTCATGGCTGAGTGTGTATTTGAACCTGGTCTAATCGCTGTAAGTGTTAAAAACATGCTTATTGATTATATTATTGTGAGGCGTATTTTAAAAAAAACAACGACTCTTAAATGCTTATCCAGTCTTGAGCTATACTTTCCTGGGCTCCTCTAACCCACTCCCTGTGGTTGGCAACCTGTTACAAGTAGTTTAATATATTTAGTGTTAAATAAAAGCACTTGCAGATGACCCTCACTCCAGGGGTGATGAATACAGTTTCAATACTGTGAAACTTCACAATCCACCTGAGTTGTGAGCTTTAGCTTCCACTGGATCCTTTTGCCTGAGATTGACAAAGAGTAGTGTGCACCTCACTCCCCTTGCAACACACTTCATTCCATGCTTCATGTTAGATGCTAGAAAGAGCAGATGCAAACGGCAGCAGAATACCCGTCATGTAGAAAAAGGGACTTTGGTCCACACAGCTTTTCTTACCTCACATAATGAGGGGCATCCTCTGCTAAACAACTGTTCAAGGGGCATTAGCACTGCCCTTATTTGCGTTTGGATATCTAATTTATGATTCCCCAACCAGCTTTTTCCCTGACTGCAGGGATGCTTGAGGAATTTGATCTTTGCAAATTCCAATAGGGACTGACCTGATGTACACCTATTGGACAAATAAACAGTTTGGAATGTATCAAAATACGTTTAGAAATGAATGTTTTGCCAGAAATGAATGTGTGTTTAAAT